>NC_068442.1:16097414-16417914 GCF_023373465.1 Oncorhynchus keta | reverse complement strand
GTAAAGCCAGTGTGTCTATATATGTGGATGACTCAACACTATACAACAGCCAGCAGACAGTGACTGAAATGACTACAGGACTTAACAAAGAGCTGCTGTTAGTTTCAGACTGGGTGGCAAGAAATGTGTTAGTCATAAATATTTAAAAACTAAAAGCATTGTGTTAGAGACAAATCATTCACTAAACTCTAAACCTCAACTAAATCTTGTAATGAAAACTGTGGAAAATGAGCTTGAGGTGATTAAACTGCTTGAAGTAACCCTAAATTGTAAACTGTCATGGTCATAACATATTCATACTACAGTAGCTAAGATGGGGAGAAGTCAGTCTATAATAAAGCGTTGATCTGCCTTCTTATTTTTTATCAACAAGGCAGGTCCTACAGGCACGAGTTGTCACACCTGGACTACTGTTCAGTCGTGTGGTCATGTGCCACAAAGAAGGACTTAGGAAAAGTACAATTGGCTAAGAACATGTACCTTAAATGTACATGTGGAGCTAACATGAATGATATGCATGTCAATCTCTCATGGCTCAAAGTGGAGGAGAGATTGACTGTATCACTACTTGTTTTGTACGAAGTGTTGACAAGCTGAATACACTGAGCTGTCTATTTATTAAAGTACTAGCCCACAGCTCAGACACCCATGCATACTCCACAAGACATGCCACCAGAGGTCTCTTCACAATCCCGTAGTCCAGAAAAGACTATGGGAGGCACACAGTACTAGATAAAGCCATAACGACATGGAACTCTATTCCACATCAGGAAGCTGATGCAAGGAGTAGAATCAGATTCAAAGAAAACTGATAAAAATACATCTTATGGAACTGCGGGGACTGTGAAAAGACACACACACACACACACACAAGCCTTAACCTAAAATTTATGAAAAAAACATTTTCAGCAATCTACACACAATGCCCCATAAAGACAAAGCGAAAACAGCTTTTTAGAAATGTTTGCAAATGTATAAAAAAAAGATACCTTATTAACTAAGTAAGTATTCAGACCCTTTGCTACTAGACTCAAAATTGAGCTCAGGTGCAACCGGGGTAAAGTTGGCTTCAGTTTCGATCAGCTAATTGCCAACTACTGTATGTGTGGCGCCATGTTTCCTTTCAATGGAAGGAACGTGTAATTACACATGTAGGCCTAATTACACTGTAATAAGGACCCCTTAAATGAAGTGTTATGGAGACAGGCATATACAACGATACACTACTTATCCTTTTATCTTTACAATTTATTGCACAACTAACAGTTTACACACATTTATTTTGGTATTCCACCCCTGAAAACATAATTTGCCTGTTGACGTTCAAGTAGAGAAGGAGAGTCTAATTTCACCCAAGCTCATTTGTTTCACCGTTTCCTCACCACGCCTCCAATTACCTTGGACCTTTCAAGAAGAGGCGAAGAAAACAAATTGAGATTCTCCCATGCAAGCGCATTTCCATGTGTCCTCTCCTTGCCTCCGCTCCTTGATTACCTTTGTCCTTTTTCAAAAAGAGGTGAGAAAAGGACAGAGGAGAGGAGGCAAGCAACCAATTGAGATCTATTTATTTTTGAGCATGCTTCGCTATTGAATGCCCGTTGGTAGTCTAATTTATGATGTGGAAAGAATAAATCGGTCATGTCATAAAAAGATAGACTGCACTGCCTGGCACGACTCCAACACCATCATGACATTTGCTGAAGACACAACAGTGGTAGGCCTGATCACCGACAACAACAAGACAGCCTATAGGGAGGAGGTCAGAGACCTGGCCGCGTGGTGCCAGGGCAACAACCTCTCCCTCAACGTGATCAAGACAAAGGAGATGATTGCCGACTGCAGGAAAAAGAGGACCGAGCATTCTCATTGACGGGGCTGCAGTGGAGCAGGTTGAAAGCTTCAAGTTCCTTGGTGTCCACATCACCAACAAACTAACATGGTCCAAGCACACCATGTCAGTTGTGAAGCGAGCACGACAAAACCTATTCCCCCTCAGGAGACTGAAAAGATTTGGCATGGGTCCCCAGATCCTCAAAAGGCTCTACAGCTGCACCATCGAGAGCATCCTGATTGGTTGCATCACTGCCTGTTATGGCAACTGCTTGGCATCCGACCGCAAGGCACTACAGAGGCTAGTGCGAATGGCCCAGTACATCACTGGCCAAGCTTCCTGCCATCCAGGACCTCTTTACCAGTCGGTGTCAGAGGAAGGTCCTAAAAATGATCAAAGACTCCAGCCACCCTAGTCATAGACTGTTCTCGCTGCTACCACACGGCAAGAGGTACCGGAGCGCCATGTCTTGGTCCAAGAGGCTTCTAAAAAGCTTCTACCCCCAAGCCATAAGACTCCTGAACATCTTGTCAAATGGCTACCCAGACTATTCACATTGCCCCTCCCATCTCCACACCACTGCCGCTTTCTGTTGTCATCTATGCATAATCACTTTAATTAACTCTACCTACATGTACATACTGTCACGCCTTGGTCATTGTATTTTGTGTTTTCGTTATATATTTGTTCAGGCCAGGGTGTGACATGGGTTTATTGTGTTGTCGTATTGGGTTTTTTGTAGGCATTGGGATTGTGGTTGATTAGGGGTGTGTCTAGTTTAGGCTTGGCTGCCTGAGGCGGTTCTCAATCAGAGTAAGGTGATTCTTGTTGTCTCTGATGGGGAACCGTATTTAGGTAGCCTGGGTTTCACTGTGTATTTCGTGGGTGATTGTTCCTGTCTCCGTGTTAGTGTTCACCAGACAGGCTGTATAGGTTTTCACGTTCCGTTTGTTGTTTTGTATTTGTATAGTATTTTCATGTATCGCTTTTTTCATTAAAGACATGAGTAACCACCACGCTGCATTTCGGTCCGACTCTCTTTCGACAAACGAAGAACTCCGTTACAGAATCACCCACCACACACGGACCGAGTGGCGTGGTAACAGGCAACGACAGCAGGAGCAGCGAAGGGAGGACGTTATGGACAGCAGAAGTATGGAGTATACGACGTGGGAAGAAATAGACAGGTGGGCAGTCGACCCAGAGGGAGTGCCGGAGCCCGCCTGGGATTCGCTGGAGCAGTGCGAAGAGGGCTATAGGAGAATGGAGTTGGAGAGACAATCACGATGGCGCAGAGGAAAGCCCATGAGTCAGCCCCAAAAATGTATTGGGGCGGTGGCTCAGAGGGAGAGTGGCTGAGTCAGGAGACAGACCTGAGCCAACTCTCCTTGTTAATCGTGAGGAGCCAAGGAGGAGACCAGAACCAGAGCTGGTGTTAGAGGTGAGCGAAGCAGAGACTGTGAAGGAGTTAATGGGGAAGGTGGAGTGGAGAGTAATGAGGGAGTTGCTAGCTTGGTGCTTTAGGTACAAGATTCGTCTGACGGAGCGTGTCGGGATTTGATGGCACCTGGGTCAGCGCTCCATACTCGTCCTGAGGTGCGTGTTAGTCGGCTGGTGAAAAATGTGCCAGCCTCACGCACTAGGCCTCCTGTGTACCTACCTAGCCTTGCACGTCCTGTGCCAGTCCTGCTCTCAGGCTCTCCAGTACACCTTCACGGTCCAGTCCATCCTGTACCACCTTCACATACCAGTCCTCCGGTAGCAGCTCCCCGCACCAGGCTTCCTGTGCGTGTCCTCGGCCCAGTACCAGCAGTGCCAGCACCACGCATCAGGCCTACAGTGCGCCTCGCCTCTCCTGCGCCGCAGGAGCCTCCCGCCTGTTCAGCGCTATCAGAGCCTTCCTCCTCTACAGCGCTGCTTGAGTCTCCTGCTTGTTCAGCGCTATCAGAGCCTTCCTCCTCTACAGCGCTGCTGGAGTCTCCTGTCTGTTCAGCGGTATCAGAGCCTTTCTCCTCTCCTGCGCTACCGGAGTCTCCCGCCTGTTCAGCGCTTCTAGAGCCTTCCTCCTCTATAGCGCTGCCAGAGCCTCCTGCCTGTTTGGAGCAGCCTGAGCTGTCAGTCTGCATGAAGCAGCCAGAGCTGTCAGTCTGCAAGGAGCTGCCAGTCTGCAAGGAGCTGTCAGTCTGCAAGGAGCTGTCAGTCTGCATGAAGCAGCCAGAGCTGTCAGTCTGCAAGGAGCTGCCAGCCTGCATGGAGCAGTCAGAGCTGTCAGCCAGCATGAAGCAGTCAGAGCTGTCAGTCTGCATGAAGCAGCCAGAGCTGTCAGTCTGCATGAAGCAGCCAGAGCTGTCAGTCTGCATGAAGCAGCCAGAGCTGTCAGCCTGCATGGAGCAGTCAGAGCTGTCAGTCTGCATGAAGCAGCCAGAGCTGTCAGTCTGT
This sequence comes from Oncorhynchus keta, assembly GCF_023373465.1. NCBI lineage: Eukaryota > Metazoa > Chordata > Actinopteri > Salmoniformes > Salmonidae > Oncorhynchus > Oncorhynchus keta. The sequence continues at coordinate 16,413,644 of NC_068442.1, read as the reverse complement.
ATGAAGCAGCCAGAGCTGTCAGTCTGCATGAAGCAGCCAGAGATGTCAGTCTGCATGAAGCAGCCAGAGCTGTCAGTCTGTATGAAGCAGCCAGAGCTGTCAGTCTGCATGAAGCAGCCAGAGCTGCCAGTCTGCAAAGAGCTTTCAGTCTGCAAGGAGCTGCCAGTCTGCAAGGAGCTGTCAGTCTGCAAGGAGCTGTCAGCCTGCATGGAGCAGCCAGAGCTGTCAGTCTGCAAGGAGCTGCCAGTCTGCAAGGTGCTGCCAGCCTGCATGGAGCAGCCAGAGCTGTCAGTCTGCATGGAGCAGCCAGAGCTGTCAGTCTGCATAGAGCAGCTAGATCCACCAGTCAGCCATGATCTTCTAGATCTGCCAGTCAACCAGATTCTTCCAGATCTGCCAGTCAAGCAGTCTCTTCCAGATCTGCCAGTCAACCAGAATCTTCCAGATCCGACAGCCAGCCAGGATCTACCGGAGCCTACTACCTGCCTGAGCTTCATCTCAGTACTGGGCTTTCTCTCAGTACTGGGCTTTCTCTCAGTCCCGGGCTTCCCCTCAGTCCCGAGCTGCCCCTCAGGCAGGTGCATGCGGTTGAAGAGCATGCATTTAGTTTTACTTGCATTTAAGAGCAGTTGGAGGCCACGGAAGGAGAGTTGCATGGCATTGAAGCTCGTCTGGAGGTTAGTTAATACAGTGTCCAAAGAAGGGCCAAAAGTATACAGAATGGTGTCGTCTGCGTAGAGATGGATCAGAGAATCACCAGCAGCAAGAGCGACATCATTGATGTATATAGAGAAAAGAGATGGCCCGAGAATTGAACCCTGTGGCACCCCCATAGAGACTGCCAGAGGTCCGGACAACAGGCCCTCCGATTTGAAACACTGAACTCTGTCTGAGGAGTAGTTGGTGAACCCGGCGAGTCAGTCATTTGAGAAACCAAGGCTGTTGAGTCTGCTGATAAGAATGTCTTGATTGACAGAGTCGAAAGCCTTGGCCAGGTCGATGAATACAGCTGCACAGGATTGTCTCTTGTCCATGGCGGTTATGATATCGTTTAGGACCTTGAGCGTGGCTGAGGTGCACCCATGACCAGCTCGAAAACCAGATTGCATCGCGGAGAAGGTACGGTGGGATTCAAAATGGTCGGTGATCTGTTTGTTAACTTGGCTTTCGAAGACCTTAGAAAGGCAGGGTAGGATGGATATCGGTCTGTAGCAGTTTGGGTCTAGAGTGTCTCCTCCTTTGAAGTCTCCCCATTTCCAATCTTTGGGGATCTCAGACGATACGAAAGAGAGTTTGAACAGGCTAGTAATAGGGGTTTCAACCATTTTGACTGATAATTTTAGAATGAGAGGGTCCAGATTGTCTAGACCGGCTTATTTGTCGGGGTCCAGATTTTGCAGCTCTTTCAGAACATCAGCTATCTGGATTTGGGTGAAGGAGAAATGGGGAGGCTTGGGCAAGTTGCTGTGGGGGGTGCAGGTCTGTTGACCGGGGTAGGGGTAGCCAGGTGGAAATCATTGCCAGCCATAGATAAATGCTTATTGAAATTCCTGATTATCGCGGATTTATCGATGGTGACAGTAATTCCTAGCCACAGTGCAGTGGGCTTTTATTCGCCATGGACTTTACAGTGTCCCAAAACTTTTTTGAGTTTGTGCTACAGGATGCAAATTTATGTTTGAAAAAGCTAGCCTTTGCTTTCCTAACTGCCTGTGTATATTTGTTCCTAATTTCCCCGAAAAGTTACATATCGCAGGGGCTGTTCGATGCTAATGTAGTATGCCACAGGATGTTTTTGTGCTGGTCAAGGGCAGTCAGGTCTGGAGTGAACCATATCTGTTCCTGGTTCTACATTTTTTGAATGGGGCACGCTTATTTAAGATGGTGAGGAAAGTTTTGAAGGAATAACCCGGCATCCTCTACTGACGGAATGAGGTCAATATCCTTCCAGGATACATGGGCCAGGTCGATTAGAAAGGCCTGCTCGCTGAAGTGTTTTAAGGAGCATTTGACAGTGATGAGGGGTGGTCGCTTGACCGCAGACCCATTACAGACGTAGGCAATGAGGCAGTGATCGCTGAGATCCTGGTTGAAGACAGCAGAGGTGTATTTGGAGGGTAGGTTGGTTACACGGAACCCAAACCGGCTGCGCACGTGCGCCATCGTGCGTTATCATGCATAACTTTATTTTGTCCCCCTACACCAAACACGATCACGACACACAGGTTAAAATATCAAAACAAACTCTGAACCAATGACATTCATTTGGGGACAGGTCGAAAAGCATTAAACATGTATGGCAATGTAGCTAGTTAGCTTGCACTTGCTTGCCAATTTGTCCTATTTAGCCAGCTTGCTGTTGCTCGGTAATTTGTCCTGGGATATAAACATTGAGTTGTTATTTTACCTGAAATGCACAATTAATCCACACATAAAACGGACAACCGATTCGTTTCTAGTCTTCTCTCCTCCTTCCAGGCTTTTTCATCTTTAAACTTATATGGTGATTGGCATCTACACTTTAACCACGACAACCGACAAAACAGTTCGTCTTTCAATCACCTACGTTGATATGACCAATGAGGAGACGTGGGTACCTGCTTCTATAAACCAATGAGGAGATGGGAGAGGCAGGACTTCCAGCGCAATCTGTGTCAGAAATAGGATTGACTTATATGTTAGTCCTTGGTAATGCAGATGCTCGTTGGCGGGCGCGAGCAGTGTGGGTGCAATAAATGAATAACATGGATTTCTAAATTTATTGTGCGATGTTCACACACGCAACGTGTCCGGTCTGGTCAGCATGTTAGGATGATATCTATGAGGGTGCCCGTGTTTACGGATTTGGGGATGTACCTGGTAGGTTCATTGATAATTTGTGTGAGATTGAGGGCATCAAGCTTATGTAACAGTATAACTTTAGACCGTCCCCTCACCCATACCCAGGCGCGAACCAGGGACCCTCTGCACACATCAACAACAGTCACCCCTCGAAGCATCAAATCAAATCAAATCAAATTTTATTTGTCACATACACATGGTTAGCAGATGTTAATGTGAGTGTAGCGAAATGCTTGTGCTTCTAGTTCCGACAATGCAGTAATAACCAACAAGTAATCTAACTAACAATTCCAAAACTACTGTCTTATACACAGTGTAAGGGGATAAAGAATATGTACATAAAGATATATGAATGAGTGATGGTACAGAGCAGCATAGGCAAGATACAGTAGATGGTATCGAGTACAGTATATACATATGAGATGAGTATGTAAACAAAGTGGCATAGTTAAAGTGGCTAGTGATACATGTATTACATAAGGATGCAGTAGATGATATAGAGTACAGTATATATGTATGCATATGAGATGAATAATGTAGGGTATGTAACATTATATTAGGTAGCATTGTTTAAAGTGGCTAGTGATATATTTTACATAATTTCCCATCAATTCCCATTATTAAAGTGGCTGGAGTTGAGTCAGTGTCAGTGTCAGTGTGTTGGCAGCAACCACTCAATGTTAGTGGTGGCTGTTTAACAGTCTGATGGCCTTGAGATAGAAGCTGTTTTTCAGTCTCTCGGTCCCAGCGTTGATGCACCTGTACTGACCTCGCCTTCTGGATGATAGTGGGGTGAACAGGCAGTGGCTCGGGTGGTTGTTGTGCATCGTTACCCATCGCCCCACAAAAGCCGCGGCCCTTGCAGAGCAAGGGAAACTACTACTTCAAGGTCTCACAGCAGTTGACGTCACCGATTGAAACGCTATGTAGCGCGCACCGCTAACTAAGCTAGCCGTTTCACATCCGTTACACTCACCCCCCTTTTGACCTCCTCCTTTTTCCGCAGCAACCAGTGATCCGGGTCAACAGCATCAATGTAACAGTATAACTTTAGACTGTCCCCTCGCCCATGCCCGGGCGCGAACCAGGGACCCTCTGCACACATCAACAACAGTCACCCACGAAGCATCGTTACCCATCGCTCCACAAAAGCCGCAGCCCTTGCAGAGCAAGGGGAACTACTACTTCAAGGTCTCAGAGCAGGTGACGTCACCGATTGAAATGCTATTTAGCGCACACCGCTAACTAAGCTAGCCGTTTCACATCCGTTACACTTAGATTGTAGGATGGCCTGGGTGTTAAGCATGTCCCAGTTTAGGTCACCAAACAGCATAAGCTCTGAAGATAGACGGGGGGCAATCAATTCACATATGGTGTCCAGGGCACAGCTGGGGGCAGAAGGTGGTCTATAGCAAGCGGCAACGGTGAGAGACTTGTTTCTGGAAAGGTGGATTTTTAAGAGTAGAAGCTCAAATGGTTTGAGCACCGACCTGGATAGGAAGACAGCCTGCAGAGTTTTATCTCTGCAGTAGATTGCAACTCCGCCCCCTTTGGCAGTTCTGTCTTGTCGGAAAAATGTATAGTTAGGGATGGAAATTTCAGGGTTTTTGGTGGCCTTCCTAAGCCAGGATTCAGACACAGCTAGGACATCCAGGTTGACAGAGTGTGCTAAAGCAGTGAATAAAACAATCTTAGGGAGGAGGCTTCTAATGTTAACATGCATGAAACCAAGGCTTTTACAGTTACAGAAGTCAACAAATGAGAGCGCCTGGGTAAAGGGAGTGGAGCTAGGCACTGCAGGGCCTGGATTAAATAATAATATTTGCTTGCAATACAATTGATCAACCACTAGAAGTTATGCATGGACTGAGCTGTGCATGGAGATATGCACACTTTTCTGTCAAGATCAAAATGTATAAATACCAACCTCTGCAGAAAAACTGGCTCAGGCAAGATTGAGTATTTTTTTGTGTGCACGCTCCTTTGATAAAAGAGGTGCCTGGCGGAGATAAGAGTTAAAAGGGATTAATAAATAATTCAGTAATACATTAACAGTGGCAATTTATTAATCAATTTTTTAAAATGTACAACTTCAAGAATGTATTACACACTTATTTAACTTATGAAGATATTCAAAGTCACACTTAGATTGAAAAAATAGGCCTATTTTGAATGTTCATTAGTTTAACTGTAATGTACAGCTTTGTGAATATATTACATCATTAGGCCTAATTCCTCTAAATTCTATAAGAAGTGGTCCTTTGCATCTGAACAACCCCCCATTTATTTATTTTATAGTTTAATACTTTTGTTTTCAACATACAAACCTTAGTAATGCTCACCACATGAGGGTGCTACTGTAACAAATATTTCCTTTATAAGGAAGGAAAACCTTGCTTGGCAACAAACAACAACAAAGACTGACAAGAACACTATCACAGCATTGGCATTTTTGTCTAATATCACATTCTCAGAGTGTGTCTGGGAGCGTTCTCCTACAGGGGAGCAGTCAGTCTCTGATCCAGACAGGCACGAGAAGCTTCTCTCCCTGGTGCTGCTAGTGTGAACAGGACATCTATCAGCTGTGTGTCCAGTCCAGTCCAGTTCTGCAGTCAGCTCAGTCTCTGAGCCTGAAAAGGCTTCACTAATTCTCTGTCTTCCATTCCTCCTCTCAGGGCACTGACATGTACATCTTCAGCCTTCTCTCTACGTCTTCATGACACTCGTCTTCTTGACAATGTTGTTGGCTTTCGCTGAACGAGTGTTTGGCATGCGGTACCTCAGAGGCACGCCGCCACTCTTCGCTGGCCTTCATGAGGTCCGTCAGGATGTCCGGGACCACACATTGCTCCACCAGGAAGACCACGGGCAGAGCAATCAATAGCAGGGCCCAGCCTAGGGCGCCCATCCAATAGGAGGAGCCCAGGCAGGTGAAGTCATCGTTGATCTCCACCCAGTGCTGGTAGGTGAAGAGGGACCAGCTGAGCAGGAAGAAAAATCCTAGAGAGAGAGGTCAGTCAGGTCATTGATCAAGGGCACAACAGCAGGCAATGGCATCTAGGAGTTGATAGGAGTGGTTGCCAGCTCACTTCCTGACAAATGTTTCCATTCGGACCCTGGATTTGAACTGTCAACCCTCCAAACTGGCAACCCTTGCTTGTCTAACTGCTAGGCTACCTGGCACCCCATCAGCTGGTGGTGGACTTAGAGCTCCAGCTCCAATACTTTACACATGAAGTGCACCCTTTCTTCTTTTCAAGTCTGTGGCCCGGACCCATACTGACCTGTGGGTCCCAAAACGAGGAGCAGCAGGACAGTGGGGTAGAGGGCCTGGCCTGCCATAAGTAGAGAGCGGGTGTTGGAGTAGGAGCGCACCGTCTGGGACGTCCAGCAGAGGGCGAACACCAGACACAGAGCCCCAGAACTCACAGCCATGAAGAAAGACAGCACACCAAACACTTGCTCTGCCTCCAGGGCTGAAGACACACACATACACACACGAAGACAGGCAGGGGTTAAAATATGTAAACAGTGACAAGATTTTCAAGCTGTCTACATCTGCATGCTATTTCTGAGTTCAACACAGAGGAGAGAGCAATAACAGGCTGTCAATACAATGACAATACACAATGGCATGTATTGTCAATTTGACTGCTAATCTATCACTCACACTGTCATTCCTTGATGTCATACTAAACAGAAAAAAACAGTAAGAGCCAGATGATGTAATCAGACACCCTAGATGCCACAAAACACAGTTATCAGCTAACCTAATAAACCTGTCAGGAAATTGGTTTGGAGCCCTAAATGCTAATTAGGGGGGCTGCACACAGCTGCTGCTGTGTGTATACAGTTGTATTGAAGGAATAAAGCAGGGGAGCAGCATGTACTGTATTCAACTTTTTCTTTCTTTACCATCAGATATTTATTTGGCCCAGCACTGTAGAAATGTGGTGTGTGTGTGTGTATATAACCTACTTTACACACTCCTTCAGCCCTAAACATTGAACATCCCCCATCTCCGCCTCATCCTGTTCTCTGAGAATGTGGATGATTGCTACAGGCGCAAGTCCACACCTGTTCACATCACTGCAATCCTATTGTGCATATCTTACTCCTCAGCTGTTTCCCCTCAAGTCATGTTCACTGTGTTCTGAGGAAAAACTCCAGAAGGGCCAAATGCACAAAGCCAAACTCAAGTGTAACTAAACATTTTATCAACACTCATGGTTAAGCTTTTCCTTGTACATCTGCTACCTGAGCATTCCATTAGGTGCAATGTAACACACACTTTGAATTAGGAACAGCTGGTGTTACCGTACTTGATTTAAATTAACTAAATTCTGTAATCATGTCACTGACAATAATACACCCTGAATACACAGGGGTGTATTAAATAGATGGACGCTGATGGTCAATGCAGCTTCTTGACTCACCGTTAAAGATAATGCCCCTGGTCTGGTCAATGTCAGTGTTGGTGCTGTTGTCGCCATTAGTCCACAGTCCCTTGTCATTGAGCCAGCGAGGGGTCCACACAGAGTAAGCCACACAGAGACACCCTGCCAGCCCCACACACGACTCAGCCAGCCTGAAACGACTCACCGAGTCTCCCACCTCAAACACCTTCATACTGACACAGAGGGCTGAGAGAACAAGGAGACAGGGATAAAAGAAGAGAGGAGGGAAAGGAAGAGAGAAGGGGGTAGTGTTGTGAGACAGAGAGTGGAGCATTCACAGGTACATCTACTACAGCATAATTCTGTTCAGGAATAGTTCAAAGGTAAGGTATATAGGTATATGGGGTGGCAGGTAGCCTAGTGGTTAGAGCATTGGACTAGTAACCAAAAGGTTTCAAGATCGAATACCCAAGCTGACAAGGTAAACATCTGTCGTTCGGCCCCTGAACAAGGCAGTTAACCCACTGTACCTAGGCCGTCATTGAAAATAAGAATTTGTTCTTAACTGACTTGCCTAGTTCAATAAAGGTGTATATAAATAACTGAAATTCAAATGGTGCCATAAAGCAAAACAAACATGTACAGTAAATCAGCTTCATGATAACATTAGCAACAGTCAGATTGTATAGGAAATGTTCCTCTTACCTTTTAAATTGTGCTATGAAGCTTTGTGTAAATTCCTCCTGGCATAAGTAGAACAGGAGCTCGTCAGACGTGTGAGAGGGACTAGTGTACAATGAGCTCAGTGCTACCAAACACACCGATACAGTGACACGCACTGCCAGTGTACCACAGGAACACACACACACACACACAGAGAGATGGAATATGACACTGTAAATATTTCCCTCCGTGTTGCGCTCCACTTCCCCACTACAGTGGAAACCCCGCTACTCAGTGGTTGAGTTCCCCCAGAATCCCCTGGCTGTGACAACGGCTGTGCCATTAGAAAAGTGAAAGCAGATCTGTCTCGCTCTACTATCTTCACCAAGGCAGTGAATGGATGACAGTCAAATAACTTATTTTTTTTTAAATCAAATCAAATGTTATTTGTCACATAATCCTTGCTCCTGTTCCCTCCCTCTGCATGGGTATAACAGAGGACAGGTTGTCATCATGGGAGAAAAAATAACCCACCCCCAATAACACACAAACACTTAGTGTTTCACAATCGCCCACCAGTGTAAGTGGCATGATGCTTTCACTAAGTCACAATCAGCCACACACCACATTCTCCAACTCAGTCATGACGTTATGGCTGCTATGTGTAGGTGAACAGAAGGTCTTACTGTGTTTGTGTGTGTGTGTGTGTGTGTGTGTGTGTGTGTGTGTGTGTGTGTGTGTGTGTGTGTGTGTGTGTGTGTGTGTGTGTGTGTGTGTGTGTGTGTGTGTGTGTGTGTGTGTGTGTGTGTGTGTGTGTGTGTGTGTGTGTGTGTGTGTGTGTGTGTGTGTGTGTGTGAGAGAGAGAGAGTGTGACTCAGCTCAGGAAAGAAAACCCCACTCTCTCACACACACGCAGACACTGTGTAGCGCCACACAAATCAAGACCTCCACCTTCCTCCTCTTGTCCCCAGTCAGTGCACAGTCATTATGGAAAAACCCCAACAACCCATAGCCAAACTGTAATTAACAGCCTGGGATACATACTGTATGAAACTTTTACTGCTCACTTACTATGTATCAAGAGGCAGGCTGTGTCCTTGGATTACCTACAATAACAAAAAATAGGCAACATTATACTTAAATCATTAGGGTTTCAAACCTATTTAATGTGAGTTTCACTTCCTTGATTTACCAGTTAAACATTTGAGTCTATAGTATTTAGGCTTTCACTAGAATTGATCTGGAAAAACACACATTGTACTTCTCCATAAGTGGTAAAAAATAAGGCATTTCTGGAAAGTTGACCAATTTATATAAAATATTCAGAAACATTTACTGTACATATGTATACAGTACTAACAACATATTTCTTAAAAGCTCAGGAAATGTTCTGTAGATAGCCACATTCCATTATAATATAACCATATTCAAAAGTGAATCATTATAGTACATTTGGAACAAGAGCACAACCAGAAAATGAGATAGAACTGTATAACAAAAGGTATTTGACAGAGACTGAAACTTAACGTAAAATGAATTTGAGTCACCTTTGGCATTGAATGAACAGAACTTCATAGATTACAGCACAGCCTGATATACTGACTTCTGGCTGAAATAGTCAAGAACAGCTCTCATAACTTAAAAGATGCATCTCAACACCAACTGCTTCATGATCAATTAGACCTGACTGCATCTTAAAAGCTCAGGAAATGTTCTGTAGATAGCCAAATGTCATAATCACATAACCATGGCAGTGAGGATGACCACTGCTCTGGACTAATGTGTGGTATGGGCTTTTTTTCCACTGTAGCAGCAGCAGAGACATTACCCAAGTGGGTGCTACATGTTAGTTGTGGAGGACTACAAAGTCCAGGCTAAAGAGAGTCTGAGCTAAGAATGACATCAGGGCCAGTAAAACAACTCCAATTACCTGGCATCACAGGCTACAGAGAGGCCGAGGATAGCATCAAGCCAACTGCATCACCATCATCTGGCATCACCATCATCAAATCATCATCTACCTCAGTTTAGGAGCCCAAGATCGCTGATCTATTGAGTAAGTCCTGCTGTATGACTACAACAATGTTGTCCTGCCCTTTGTTTTGTTATGTGTTCACCCCTTGACTTTCTCCACATTTTGTTGTGTTACAAAGTGGGATTCAAATTGATTTAATTGTCATTTTTTGGTCAACGATCTACACAAAATACTCTAATATCAAATTAGAGAATTTTTATTAAAATCTATGGAAAATAAAACACCAATATACTGTGATTAGATAAGTATTCAACCCCCTGAGTCAATACATGTTAGAATCACCTGTGAGTATTTCAGGGTAAGTCTCTAAGAGCTTTGCAAACCTGGATTTTACAATATTTGCCCATTATTCTTGAAAAGAAATGTCAAGCTCTGTCAAGTTGGTTGTTGATCATTGTGAGACAGCCATTTTCAAGTCTTGCCATATATTTTTTTAAGCTGATTTAAGTCAAAACAGAAACTAGGCCACTCAGGAACTTTCAATTTCATCTTTGTAAGTAAGTGTATATTTGGCCTTGCATTTTAGGTTATTGTCCTGCTGAAAGGTGGATTGTCTCGCAGTGTCTGTTGGAAAGCAGAGTAAAGACGGTTTCCCTCTAGGATTTGTCCTGTGCTTAGTTCTATTCCTTTTCATCCTACAAAATCTCACTTGTCCTTGCCGATGACAACCATACCAATAGCATGATGCAGACACCACCATGCTTGAAAATACAAAGAGTGTTACTCAGTGATGTGTGTACGTTGGATTTGCCCCAATCATAATGCTTTGTATTCAGGACAAAAAGTTAATTTCTTTGCCACATTTTTTGCTGTGTTAGTTTGATATTTGTATTCTGTACAGGCTTCCTTCATTTCACTCTGTCATTTAGGTTTGTATTGTGGAATTAACTACAATGTTGTTCATCCATCCTCAGTTTTCTACTATCACAGTCATTTAACTCTCCAACTGGTTTAAAAATCACCATTAGTCCAATGGTAAAATCCCTGAGTGGTTACCTTCCTCTCCGTCAAACGAGTTAGGAAGCTCGCCTGTATTTTTGTAGTCACTGGGTACATTGATACACCATCCAAAGTGTAATGAATAACTTCACCATGCTCAAAGGAATATTCAATGTCTGCTTTTTTTTAACCAATAGATGCACTTGTTTGCGAGGCATTGGAAAACCTCCCTCGCCTTTGTCATTGAATCTGTGCTTGAAATTCACTGCTCGAGTGAGGGACCTTACAGATAATTGTGTATGTGGGGTACAGAGATGGGGGTAGTCACTCAAAAATCATGTTAAACACTTATTGCGCACAGAGTTAATGCATGCAACTTATGTTATTTGTAAACATGTCTAAAAACATAATTCCACTTTGACATGTGTCAATCAGTGACACAAAATCAAAATGTTATCCATTTTAATTTCAGGCTGTAACAACAAAATATGGAAAAAGTGAAGGGGTGTGAATACTTTCTGAAGGCACTATTTGTGTAACCCGAGTGAGTATGCCTAGTAGGTGTTACGAGATGTCGCCAAGCCAATAGATGGCGTTGCTGTTATGTGTACCTGAGTGTGATACTATATAGTACTATGCACTGAATGGAGCTGTATGCATGCTACCGAGTGATGCTTAAGTAAAGGCTTTCTAATCAACCTTACCTTGGTCTTGTACACAATAAATAAGTAATTCCAGTACCAGAGCCTAAGGACATGAAGGGTGATACATACAACAACTTTACATTTTTTCGAGCACAATGAGAAAACTATGAGATAGCTACCAGTCTGGACAAAAAAAGCAAGCAAAAGTCTGCATAGCAACTCTGCTAACCGTAATGAGAAAGGAATGTAATCTCTTACAGCGGCATCTTCATATGCCAGAAGCAGAGAGAACTGACCCGGTAAAGGCGCCACAGAAACACTTTGAGCCATCCAGGAACGTGATCTATGAGAGGTACATGTCTAATGCTTGTCAACAAAGTCAATGTGAAACAACAGAGCAGTACACTGCAAATCTGAGAAAGATAGCAGATGTGAATTTGGCATATTACGAGAGGAACTGGTCCGTGACAGGCTTGTCATAGGCACTAAAGATATAGCTGCGCATGCTCAGAGAACCAAACCTCACACTGAACAAAGCTATTGACTTGTGTCGTTCAAGTAAACAAGCACAAAGGCAAAACAGGAAAATTGATGGAGGTGAACCAGAGATTGTACATTATACCTCCCGTGAGCGACGTTCAGAATCAAAATGCCAAACATATGGTCATAAACAGACAGAGTTTACAGGGGATAATAAGAAACAGAATGCCAAACGATGTACCCTGTCAAGACTGTGGTTCAGTACATGTCAAAGCCAAATGCCCTGCATACAGTGTCACCTGTAAATCACTTTACCAGAGTTTGTAAACATAACCAAGACTAAGGTGATGATTGTGGACTACAGGTAAAGGAGGAACGAGTACGCCCCCATTCTCAGCGATGGGGCTGTAGTGGAGCAGGTTGAGAGATTCAAGTTCCTTGGTGTCCACATCACCAACAAACTGGAATGGTCCAAACACATTAAGACAGTGGTGAAGAGGGCACAACAAAGCGTATTCCACCTCCGGAAATTAAAAAGATTTGGCATGGGTCCTCAGATCCTCAAAAGGTTCTACAGCTGCAACATCGAGAGCATCCTGACTGGTTGCATCACTGCCTGGTACAGCAATTGCTCAGCGTCCGACCGCAAGGCACTACAGAGGGTAGTGAGTACGGCCCAGTACATCACTGGGGCTAAGCTGCCTGCCATCCAGGACCTCTACACCAGGCGGTGTCAGAGGAAGGCCCTAAAAATTGTCAAAGACCCCAGCCATAGACTGTTCTCTCTACTACCGCATGGCAAGCAGTACTAGAGTGCCAAGTCTAGGACAAAAAGGCTTCTCAACAATTTTTACCCCAAAGCCATAAGACTCCTGAACAGGTAATCAAATGGCTACCCGGACTATTTGGATTGTGTGTCCCCCCAACCCCTCTTTTACGCTGCTGCTACTCTCTGTTTATCATGTATGCATAGTCACTTTAACTATACATTAATGTACATACTACCTCAATTGGGCCGACCAACCAGTGCTCCCGCACATTGGCTAACCAGGCTATCTGCATTGTGTCCCACCACCCACCACCTGCCAACCTCTCTTTACGCTCCTGCTACTCTCTGTTAAACATACATGTATAGTCACTTTAACCATATCACATGTACATACTACCTCAATCTAACCGGTGTCTGTATGTAGCCTTGCCTCTTTTATAGAATAACAGCCATTCAGAACATGGATACACCGACTGATGTCAAGTCACTAGAGAGGCTGTTGGAGTTTGTGCAATATCTAGCATTATTCATGCCCTGCCTATCTGGATTTGTGTGAGCCACTCAGAAGACTGACTGACAAGGACATTGATTGGACATGGCTACCACAGCATGACGCAGCAGTTGAGACGATCAAACAGTTAGTCACACAACACCCAGTGCTCAAATACTACGACCTGAATGAAGAAGTCACACTGCAGTGTGATGCCAGTTTGGACGCAGCCCTTCTACAGAAAGGACAACCTGTTGCATTTACCTCCAGAACATTGACTCAGACAGAACAAAGATATGCACAGATTGAGAAAGAATGTCTCTCCATTGTTTTTGCTTGTGACAAGTTTGACCAGTACCTACAAGGCAGAGAGTTAATCAATAAACAGCAACCACAAACCGCTTGAGACGATATTCATGAAATCCCTACTCACAGCACCCAAGCGACTGCAGAGAATGTTGCTAAAGGAGACGATATTCATGAAATCCCTACTCACAGCACCCAAGCGACTGCAGAGAATGTTGCTAAAGGAGACGATATTCATGAAATCCCTACTCACAGCACCCAAGCGACTGCAGAGAATGTTGCTAAAGGAGACGATATTCATGAAATCCCTACTCACAGCACCCAAGCGACTGCAGAGAATGTTGCTAAGGCTACAAATATACCAACTCCATGTGCAATACAAACAAGGAAAATAACTACATGTAGCTGAATATACCAACTCCATGTGCAATACAAACTATGAAAATAACAACATGTAGCTGACTTCCTGTCCAGAACAGCTCAATCAACCACAGAGCACAGAGAAATGCAAAACACCAGCCACGGTCTACGCTATGGGTCTATCCACAACTGACCTGGAACAGGTGGATCACACCAGTGATGTCAACATCTCAACTAAGACAATGGAGTCAATCAAAGCACACTGTTCCCAGGACCCACTGTTTCAGGCTCTGTACACACAAATCATGCTTGGAACCAAACAGGCTGGCTTGGAACCAAACAGGCTGTGAGTCACACACTGAAAGATTTATGGACGTACAAAGAGGAGCTCACCACAGAAAATGTACTGATATTTAAAGGAAACAGGGTCTTCATCCCTGACATGTTACGTGCTGATTTCCTACACAAAATACACTGTGTAGAGGCCAGTCTCAGAAAGGCATGTGATGCTGTTTTCTGGCCAAGGATTACAAAAGATCTAAAAGATCGTAAAGATCTTTATCAGCAAATGTGCCACCTGCAACTCCATCCAGAAGAGAGAACAAAAGGAGACACTCATCCCCCACCAAATCCCTCCCATGGTCCAAGATCGCGATGGACTTACTCACAGCCAACAAAAACAACAACCTAATCATGGTCGATTATTTCTTGGACTACTGCGAGCTTGACGAGGTGAATGACTCCACATCAGACACCATCATTGAATGCTGCAAAAAGCAGTTCAGCAGACATGGCGTTGCCCACACTGTTGTTTCTGATAATGCCTCCCCCCTTCTCCAGAATGGACTTTCAAAAATATGCTAATTAGTGAGACTTTAAACATGCGACATCATCACCGTATCACAGCCAAAGCAATGGCAGAATGGAAAATTGCCAAAACGCTTCTAAAAAAAGTCTGCGATGGATGGTGGAGACCCATGGAATGCAGTGTTGGCATGGCGGAATACTCCAACAGGGGGACTTAACAGTTCTCCGGTACAGCGACTCATGTCCAGACGCACAATCCTACCCATCATGAAAAATCTGCTCGAACTCCAAGCGGTACAAAATGTAATTCAAAGAAAACAAGCAAAAAGGGCTGACAGCAAAACAATGGCACACATGCCACTGACATTCCAAACATCATCCAAGGACAAACAGTAAGGGTTCTTCTCCACCCCAACAACCCAGCCAGCAATTGGACACTGGACATATGCACTGATCATCTCAGTGACCGGTCAAATGAAGTACTGCCGAATGGTAAAAAATACAGCAGAAACAGAAAAGACATCCGTGCAGTGACTGAACAACTCAGGATCCCCCAACAAACAAACACGGATGAGGGTGACTGGGGTCCATGGAACGAACCTGCCATCCAAGCAGGTGGTGAACAACAGACTGCTGATATGGAAGCAGCCCCACTGCCTGAAAATATAACTCCAGAACCAGAACCAGGAAAAATATCAGGCAGCCCGTGAGATACTCCAGAGACTATGTTGTTTAATCTTTTGCTGTAAGAGGGAATATTTTTTGGGGAAGAGGGTAGTCTGCTTATTGACTTTAAAGTTGATGCTTATTGAAGGTACTTGAATAAGAACAGTTGTGTTTTTTGTTAACAGTGTAATGTTTTCACTGGCAAGTGTCTAACCCTGTTTATGAGTCGGGGAGCAGTAATCTTAATTTGTTGTGTAAAGGAAGATGTTACGAGATGTCGCCAAACCAATAGATGGCTTTTATGTGTATCTGAGTGTGATACTAGTGCTAGCGAGCCAAGTTAGAGATGACTTATTATGCACTGAATGGAGCTGTATGCATGCTACCAAGTGATGCTTAAGTAAAGATTTTCTAATCAACATTACCTTGGTCTTGTACAGAACAAATAGCACACAAAATGTTTATTCATTTTATTCAAAACGTTTTGTGTGACTTGAAAACAAATCACAAAGAAATGTCAGTTATATATCTGTCATTCTCCTTGAAAGCGGGTCTAAGGAGCGGTATATCTGTTCTATGTGGATATTTACAGTCAAAGTCGGAAGTTTACATACATACTTAGGTTGGAGTCATTAAAACTCGATTTCCAACCACTCCACCAATTTCTAGTTAACAAACTAGTTCTGGGTCCGCGCCCAGGCTCTGTCGTAACCGGCCGCGACCGGGAATTCCATGGGGCCATGCACAATTGGCATAAATTGGTGCGGCTGGCTTCCGGGTTGGATGTGTGCTGTGTTAAGAAGCCGTGCGACTTGGTTGGGTTGTGTATCGGAGGACGCATGACTTTCAACCTTCCTCTCTCCCGAGCCAGTACGGGAGTTGTAGCGATGAGACAAGATAGTAGCTACTAACAATTGGATACCACGAAATTGGGGAGAAAAAAGGGGGGTAAACATTTTTTTTACTTGTTTTGGCAATTGGGTAAAAACATCTACTTTGCGCATGACACAAGTAATTTTTACCAACAATTGTTTACAAACAGATTATTTCACTGTATCACAATTCCAGTGGGTCAGAAGTTTACATACAGTAAGTTGACTGTGTTGACAGCTTAGAAAATTCCATAAAATTATGTCATGGCTTTAGAAGCTTCTGATAGGCTCATTGACATCATTTGAGTCAATTGGAGGTGTACCTGTGGGTGTATTTCAAGGCCTACCTTCAAACTCAGTGCCTCTTTGCTTGACATCATGGGAAAATCAAAAGAAATCAGCCAAGAACTAAGAAAGAAAATTATGGACCTCCACAAGTCTGGTTCATCCTTGGGAGAAATTTACAAATACCTGAAGGTACCACGTTCATCTGTACAAACAATAGTACGCAAGTATAAACACCATGGGACCAAGCAGCCATCATACAGCTCAGGAAGGAGACGCGTTCTGTTCCTAGAGATGAACGTACTTTGGTGCGAAAAGTGAAAATCAATCCCAGAACAACAGCAAAGGACCTTGTGAAGATTCAGGAGGAAACAAGCACCAAAGTATATATATCCACAGTAAAATTAGTCCTATATCGACATAACCTGAAAGGCCGCTCAGCAAGGAAGAAGCCACTGCTGCAAAACCTCCATAAAAAAGCCAGACTACAGTTTTCAACTGTACATGGCGACAAAGATTGTACTTTTTGGAGAAATGTCCTCTGGTCTGATGAAACAGAAATAGAACCGTTTGGCCATAATGACCATTGTTATGTTTAGAGGAAAAAGGGGGAGGCTTGCAAGCCGAACACCACCATCCCAACCGTGAAACACAGTGGTGGCCGCATCATGTTGTGGGGGTGCTTTCCTGCAGGAGGGACTGGTGCACTTCACAAAATAGATGGCATCATGAGGCAGGACAATTATGTGGATATATTGAAGCAACATTTCGGGACATAAGTCAGGAAGTTAAAGCTTGTTCGCAAATGGGTCTTCCAAATGGACAATGACTCCAAGCATACTTCCAAAGTTGTGGCAAATGGCTTAAAGACAACAAAGTCAAGGTATTGGAGTGGCCATTGCAACGCCCTGACCTCAATCCTATAGAACATTTGTTGACAGAACTGAAAAAGTGTGTGCAAGCAAGGAGGACTACACACCTGACTCAGTTACATCAGCTCTGTCAGGAGGAATGGGCCAAAACTTACCCAACTTATTGTGGGAAGCTTGTGGAAGGCTACCCGAAACGTTTGACCCAAGTTAAACAATTTAAAGGCAATGCTACCAAATACTAATTGAGTGTATGTAAACGTCTGACCCACTGGGAATGTGATGAAGGGAAAAAAGAGCTGAAATCATTCTCTCTACTATTATTTTGACATTTCACATTCTTGGTGAATGGTGTAGTGGTGATCCTAACTGACCTAAAACAGGGAATTTGTACTAGGATTAAATGTCAGGAATTGTGAAAAACTGAGTTTAAATGTATTTGGCTAAGGTGTATGTAAACTTCCGACTTCAACTCCATATGCTTCCCGTTCAGAGGTTTCTTTTCTGCATCATTTACTTTCGGTTTTGTACACCATCTTCAATAAACTGAAAATACAATATTTTAAGTTATTGAAAAGATATTTCACAGCTGTTTCCATGGTACAATTAATCTCTGTTTTGTCACAAACTGAAAGTAGGGGAACTATTTGAATTTTAGCAAGCAATTAAATGGCAGAGCGAAATAAATATTTTTTCAAACTTTTTTGAGTAATCCTCTGATTTTAAATGCATTGTCCACACATGTGGTTGTATTGTGTTTTAAATTCTCAAACAAATCTACAGTGCCTTCAGAAAGTATTCATACCACTTGACTTTCTCCACATTTTGAAAATTTGAGTAACTTTGAAAGTTTCTTCAAGTGCAGTCGCATAAATCATCAAGCGCTATGATGAATCTGGCTCTCATGAGGACCATCACAGGAAAGGAAGACCCAGAGTTAGCTCTGCTGCAGAAGATAGGTTCATTAGAGTTACCAGTCTCAGAAATTGAAGCCCAAATAAATGCTTCACAGAGTTCAAGTAACAGACACATCTCAACATCATCTGTTCAGAGGAGACAGTGTGAATCAGGCCTTCATGGTCGAATTGCTGCAAAGAAACCACTACTAAACAACACCAATAAGAAGAGACTTGCTTGGGCCAAGAAACACAAGCAATGGACATTAGACCGGTGGAAATCTGTCCTTTGGTCTGATGAGTCCAAATTGGAGAATTTGGATTCCAACCACCGTGTCTTTGTGAGACGCAGAGTAGGTGAACGGATGATCTCTGCATGTGTGACTCCCACCGTGAAGCATGGAGGAGCTGGTGACACTGTCTGTGATTTATTTAGAATTCAAGATACACTTAACCAGCATGGCTACCACAGCATTCTGCAGAGATACGCCATCCCATCTAGTTTGCACTTAGTGGGACTATCATTTGTTTTTTATCAGAACAATGGCTCAAAACAGGCTGTGTACCTCCAGGCTGTGTAAAAAAAAACTCCAGGCTGTGTAAGGGCTATTTGACCAAGGAGAGTGATGGAGTGCTGCATCAGATGACCTGGCATCCACAATAACCTGATCTCAACCCAATTGAGATGGTTTGGGATGAGTTGGACCGCAGAGGGAAGGAAAAGCAGCCAACAAGTACTCAGCATATGTGGGAACTCCAAGACGGTTAGAAAAGCATTCCTCATGAAGGTGGTTGGGAAAATGTCAAGAGTGTGCAAAGCTGTCATCAAGGCAAAGGGTGGCTACTTTGAAGAATCTCAAATATAAAATATTTTGTTTAAAACTTTGCGTTACTACATGATTCCATATCTGTTATTTCATAGTTTTGATGTCTTCACTATTATTCTACAATATAGGAAATAGTAAAAATAAATAAAAACCCTTTGAACACATCTAGCAGCTCTGGTTCCTGCCCGGCTGAGAGTTCAGGAGTGTTCTTCTCCAGCCAATCAGAGGAGCGGATCTGTTGCCTCAGGGCACCAATCAGGGAGTCCAGACTGCCTGTGGGATGGGACGTCTAGCAGTCCAGCAAGACAAAGTCTTCATTGGCTAATGGGATGGCATCAGGGTCAGGCTTATCCTTCTCCCCTGGCTCTTCTGATGATGAGCTGTTCTTGGGCAAGGGTGTTGACTTGACAGCCACAGCTTTGTGTGAGCCTGTTGTGTCCCTCTTTGATGTCATCTTTGTCCCTTCCTTCTCGGTGGCCTCGTTGGTTGTGCCTATGTCAGGGGTGGATGTGGCCTTATCTGTCTCCTCCAGGGCCTTCCTGATCCTCTGCATGCCTATAACAACCACACATAACACAATGAAGATATGGCAAGTAAAGGAAAACAGGACAGAGAAAGGGAGTAGAAAGAGAGGAGGAAAAAAGGCTAAAACTGTTTCCTGTTTCTATCGTCATGAGAGGAGAAAAACAGATGAAGTGATTGATGAAGGTACCGAGCGTCAGGTATTGATGTCGGTCGGTGAAGACGATGCAGAACCAGCCAGGAGTGTAGCAGTGGAAGGCTTGGCCACAGCTCAGCACCACCTTGTATTTCAGTAAACACCTCCACAGAGACAGCTCCTCCACAAACGATGGTTCACGCAGGTACTGACAGACAGGGGGAGGAAGGAGAGAGAGATGTTGTTGTTGTAGTTGCTGTTAATGTTATTATCATTACCACTACTACTAGGCCTACTATTATTATTGCTTTATTACTGTTAGTCCGACCATTGTTGTTGCATGTGTACTTTGACAATGTAAGTAAATTTAACTTGCCATGTCAATCAAGTCTATTAAATTGAGAGAGAGTGAGAAAGAAAGAGAGAGAGGAGCAACCATGTCAGGAAGAACCAACACAGCATCTCCTCACTATCCAGTCTTCTAACCCCAACCCTGTGTCAGTGTCCTTACCTTCCTGAGGTCAGCCCAGATGTAGAAGCCAGCAGGCTGGTGGAGGTAGTGGACTCCCAGGCTCTGTAGCTCCTCATTCATGTGAGCGGACTGCATTCTCAGCCTGTTATATGGAAGAAATATCCCATCGATCCAATCTACAATAGAAAACAGGTATGTTAAACTCCCTAATCAGGGTGATATAGTATGTCCTCTCATCTAGTGTGAGTGTGTGTGTGTGTCCGTTCACCTGTCCTGGAGCAGCCTTGCCATCTGATGCTGTATTGTATCAGGGACACCATGGAACATCCACAGCTTATCCAGAGCTTCGACCAAGTCCCTGTTGTCAGAGTACACAGTTCCCACACACATCCTGCCATCGCAAAGTCCTGCACAAGGACAACACAAATGAGACAGGCATGAATCTAAGCGGGGGGCCAGATAGTCCCCACAACAACATGTATGTACAAACACATTCAGACACGTATGCTCATGCACTCACACACAGTGCATTTGGAAATTATTCAGACCCCTTGACTTTTTCCAAATTTTATTAAGTTATATAGTCTCATTCTAAAATACATAAAAGTAATTGTGTTTCTCATTAATCTACACACAATACCTCATTTTTTGTATATGTATTAAACATAAAACAGAAATACGTTATTTACATACAGTGGGGCAAAAGAGTATTTAGTCAGCCACCAATTGTGCAAGTTCTTCCACTTAAAAAGATAAGAGAGGCCTGTAATTTTCATCACAGGTACACTTCAACTATGACAGACAAAATGAGAGAAAAAATCCAGAAAATCACATTGTAGGATTTTTAATGAATTTATTTACAAATTCTGGTGGAAAATAAGTATTTGGTCAATAACAAAAGTTTATCTCAATACTTTGTTATATACCCTTTGTTGGCAATGACAGAGGTCAAACATTTTCTGTAAGTCTTCACAAGGTTTTCACACATGAATGGAAGAAACAAACTTATAGCGTGATACCCAAGAAGAATCGAGGCTGTAATCGCTACCAAAAGTGCTTCAACAAGGTACTGTGTAAAGGGTCTGAATACTTATGTAAACGTCATATTTCCGTTTTTTATTCATTTTTAATTTGCAAACAATATTTTTTTTTTAAAACAGTTTTTGCTTTTTCATTATGGGGTATTGTGTGTAGATTGATGGGGGGAAAAAACAATTTAATACATTTTAGAATAAGGCTTTAATGTAATAGAATGTGGAAAAAGTCAAGGGTTCTGAATACTTTCCGAATGCACTGTATGCATGTGCAGGCAAACGCACACACACTCACTTTAGACTCAAACCTTGCTGATCCCCCACATCACATGTGTTCTCAGTCAGTCCAGCAAGCTGCAAGCACAACATTGTTAATGTACATTCAATAAGAAGGGTTTGAGTGTGTGTGTGTCATACCTCTCCATGATAAGGACACTGTGGAAGGTGGCTCTCTCTTCATACACCATCAGCATGTACACCTCATCTACAATGGTGTGCAACTCATGCCTGAGACAGGGGGAAGGAAAGGAGAGAACAGGGAGGAAAAGTGAAATAATGTATTATTAATTTGTATTGCATTGTTTTACGATGTTTATTGTTCTTTATTACAAAGGCAATGCAAGCAGGCATTTTAAACACTATCGGTAGACAGCCTGAGAGAGCAGTGTGTAACAGAACAGGGCTGGTTTATGGCTACTGCAACTCAGTGCATGGGTAGTAGGTCTGTAGAGGGTGTTAATGCTGAGAGCGCCACTAAAACTAGAACAGATGGTTTTGGGAGAGTCCTCAGCCCTTAGTTGTACTTTACAGTAAAACTACAGTCATGATACTTGGGCGTTTTATGCGCTGAGGGAAAACATATTGTACAATATGGAAATGTGGTGTGAGGAAAAAAAATTACCTCTTGACAAACTTCAGGAAGCCAGTCCTGAGGGGAGTGGACCTCAGCCAGGGGGTTATGGGAGTTCACCAGGATCATGACTCTGACATTCACTCCCTGGCAGGAACACAACAAGGGACAGTTGTACCGATGATGATTCTAGTGCCTCTATCTTAATTTATGAATTGATAACTATTTCGGTTGGGTTGGGGGGTAGGGGGGGTACCTCGCTAGTGGCCTTCCCCATAGCTTTCTCCAGTGTTTCCACAGCGAGGTGGAAAGCCGACTGCCAAAAGGTTAAACACACACAATAAGCACACATCAAATACAACCGAGGGTGGTACAGTGCATTCAGACCCCTTGACCGTTTCCACATTTTGTTACCTTATTCTAAAATGAATTAAATTGTCGCCCTCCCCGATCAATCCACGAACAGTACCCCACAATGAAAAAGCAAAAACAGGTTTTTAGATATTTTTGAAAAGGTATACAAATTAAACTGAAATATCACATTTATGTAAGTATTCATACTCAGTACTTTGCTGAAGCACCTTTGGCAGTGATTACAGTCTCGAGTCATCTTGGGTATGAGGCTACAAGCTTGGCATGCCTGTATTTGGGGAGTTTTTCCCCATTCTTCTCTGCAGATCCTCTCAAGCTCTGTCAGGTTGGATGGGGAGCGTCGCTGCACAGCTATTTTCAGGTCTCTCCAGAGATGTTCAAATTGTGTCTTAGTCCAGAATCTGGCTGGGCAACTCAAGGACATTCAGAGACTTGTCCCAAAGCCACTCCCGCATTGTCTTGGCTGTGTGCTTAAGGTTGTTCCCCTATTGGAAGGTGACCCTTTGCCCGATGTCTGAGGTCCTGAGCGGTCTGGAGCAGATTTTCATCAAGGATCTCTCTGTACTTTGCTCCTCTCATCTTTACCTCGATTCTGACAAATCTCCTAGTCCCTGCCTCTGAAAAACACCTCCACAGCATGATGCTGCCACCACCATGCTTCGCCGTAGGGATGGTGCCAGGTTTACTCCAGTTGTGACACTTGACATTTAGACCAAAGAGTTCCATCTTGGTTTAATCAGACCAGAGAATCTTGTTTCTCATGGTCTGAGAGTCTTTAGGTGACTTTTGGCAAACTCCAAGCAGGCTGTCATGTGCCTTTTACTGAGGAATGGCTTTCATCTGGCCACTCTAAAATAAAGGCCTGATTGGTGGAGTGCTGCAGAGATGGTTGTCCTTCTGGATGGGTCTTCCATCTCCACTGAGGAACTCTGGAGATCTGTTAGAGTGACCAGCTCCCTGACCAAGGCCCTTCTCCCCCGATTGCTCAGTTTGGCCGGGCGGCCAGCTCTAGGAAAAGTCTTGGTGGTTCCAAACTCCTTCCATTTAAGAACGATGGAGGCCACTGTGTTCTTGGGGACCTTCAATGCTGCAGAACTGTTTTGGTGCCCTTCCCCAGATCTGTGCCTCAACACAATCCTGTCTCGGAGCTCTACGGACAATTCTTTTGAACTCATGGATCGGGTTTTTCTCTGACATGCACTGTCAACTGTGGGACCTTATATTGACAGGTGTGCCTTTCAAAATCATGTCCAATCAATTGAATTTACCACAGGTGGACTCAAATCAAGTTGTAGAAATATCTCAAGGATGATCAATGGAAACAAGACGCACGTAAGCTCAATTTCGAGCCGAACACCACTGTAGGGATGCACATCCTCAGTGACCACTATAGAATGGCGTTGAAATAAGGATTGCATCTAAAACACACACACTGAGTCTGAGTACACCTCTCTAACAAACTCAAAATCCATTAATTAAATACAGTACCATGTATTTCACAGTATTTAAAAATATATATATTTTACCTTTATTTTACTCAGCAAGTCAGTTAAGAACACATTCTTATTTTCAATGACAGCCTAGGAACAGTGGGTTAACTGCCTGTTCAGGGGCAGAACACCAGATTTGTACCTTGTCAGCTCGGGGATTTGAACTTGCAACCTTTCGGTTACTAGTCCAACACCCTAACCACTAGGCTACACTGCCGTATGATAAGGCATGGGTGACATTTAAAGGTTCAGTTACAGTATATTATGCAATCCATAGGTGAAACAACTGGACATACTATTTGAGTGTACTTTAAGTGAGTTGAACTAACCTTGCAGGTCACAAAGCACTGCGGCTATGAATGAGAAGAGGGAGCCACAGCCATTCATCACCATAACCTGAACCCACACACACACACAAATAAGACACTAGCTTTATGAGTAAAAACATTCTTCATAATTTAAATGGTTGAGTAAGTACAAATGTTCTCCACAAATGTACCGAAACATCTACTATATGTAAATAGTTGACGATCAGCGAATGCCATAATGTAGTTATTTTGTTAGATACTTCCCCCTATTAGCTGAAAAGCCATTTTCAAAGCCATTTTAGCTGTCGCTCTAGCAGTTCGGTCTCAACAGATTCACAAATCATGTTTTGAAGTGAGATATTGAATCTGTCATTCTGCCCCTGAACAAGGCAGTTAACCCACTGTTCCTAGGCCGTCAAAATGGACTTTTTGGTCTTAAGTTAAGGTTAGGGTTAGACATAAGGTTAGCAGTGTGCTTGATGTTAGGGTTAGGTTTAAAATGACATAAGAGACATTTTAGAAATAGGCAGGCTATACGACTTTGTAACTGTGGTAACTAGTGACGACCTTTCTCCCTGGTGCACTCGTTCGTTCGTGAGCTGGCTGCTCGTTCTAAATAGTATCAGCTAATCTGTTCAAAACAGTGGCAACGTGCAGCAGTTGTCATTCGGTTTTTGACATGCAAAAGCGAAATAGGTGTATTTATGCTGTTGTTCAAATGCACAGATCACTTTATATATCGTCTCAAAGAAACTACTGGTAGTTCAAAAACTTGGCATCATATTTCTTTCATGCTGCTTTGTTGACAACTCCCAACCACCTTGCACCCGGGTATTCTGCCACCAGCAGCCACCACTGTCTTTAACTATTCATACCCATGGATTAATAGCCTCCAATACTTGATGAATACATTCCATTTTCTGTGGGCCTAAGCACTTTTACTGTCATTAATGTGGTAAATGAAAGTCATTAATTGAGTCGAATCCACTGGTATCACAAGCCTAAATGAGTCACTATACTTATAATACAGTAATAATATAATGAAGTAGTCTAGAAATCACATCACTCCTTAAAGGCCAGGATTATACACTAGACTAGAGCCATTATACAGTACAAGGGCTAAGGAGAGGCAGTTTACTCACCTGGGTCAGGGAAACCACAGTAGTGAGACAAGAACCTGGACACCTCTTCTCTCAGACTACAGATCGGATATCGTCGTCGTCATCATCATCTCCCCCACCACTATTACCATCACCATCATCCTAATCGCTGCTCTAATAAACATCTTCCTTCTGTGTAATAAACCTGTTATCAAATTGTAGTTTAAATGTCTCTAATGTACCATAACCATCCTTTTCAAATAACACATGACATATGGAGTCATATACAAGGAGATTTCTTACAAGTGGTGGCCTTTCCAGTCATGATACTACAGCAAGGCTGGGTCGATATGTTGCATGTCAGGCTGGGTCATCTGTGGCAGTGAGGAACACGAAAGGGATTCATTTTCTGGACAGAGACAGAACGGTTACATTCAATAGGAGTGTCATGCACAGGGCCACAGATTAAATATAGCTATGGTAAGTACAGAACCACCTCTCTAATGGACATCCCACTTGCTGGTCAACACCATAGAATAAATGGTTCATTCTGATTGACAAAGTCATTGATAAGCAGTGGTGTAAAGTACTTAAGTAAAAATACCTAAGTACTACTACAGGATTTTTTTGGGGTATCTGTACTTTAATGTTCATATTTTGGATAACTTTTACTTTACTACGTTACTAAAAAGAACATAATGTACTTTTTACTCCATACATTTTCCCTGACACACAAATGTACTAGTTCCATTTTGAATGCTTAGCAGTACAGGAAGATGGTCCAATTCACGCACTTCTCAAGAGATCCCCCTGGCATCTCTACTGCCTCTGATCTGACAGACTCACTAAACACAAATGCTTCATTTGTAAATTATGTCTGAGTGTTGGAGTATGCCCCTAGGTATCCATAAGTAAATACAATAAACAAGAAAATGGTAGGATCAGCATGAACAAAGATGGGTCCAGAGGTGAAACGTCCCTTGAGCTCCATGAATGCCCTGTTAGCCTCGGGGGTCCAGCAAAAACGGGTCTGAGACTTGCGGGTTAGGGCCGTGAGAGGTGCTGCCACAGCACCAAAGTTGCGTATGAAAACACCTGTAAAAATTGGCAAACCCGAGGAACCACTGGACCTGCTTGAGTGAGGTGAGACGGGGCCAGTCGGCGACCGCCTCAATCTTTACGGGGTCCATTTGGATGTCTGCAGTAGAGATAACGTGACCCAGGAAGGAAACTTGGAACTCAAACATCTCTATCTTGATATATAGTTGGCTCTGCAGCAGGCGTCTCAGGACTTGGCGGACATGCAGTATGTGTTCTGGAAGGGTTTTGGAGAAGATCAGGATGTCGTCGAGGTAAACAAAATCAAACCGATTCAACATGTTCCTAAGAGTGTCATTGGTCAATGCTTGAAAGACTGACAGTGAGTTCGATAATCTGAAGAGCATAACTAAATACTCATAGTGACCCCTAGGGGTGTTAACCTCTCTGGTACAAGTGCGTCCCACCTCGGCAATAGCCAGTGAAATTGCAGGGCGCAAAATCCCATAATTAAAATTCCTCAAACATACAAGTATTATACACCATTTTAAAGATAAACGTCTTGTAAATCCAACCACAGTGTCTGATTTTTTTTTTTTAACTCTGTTTGTTGGTGCGTTTAGTTCAGAAATCCAAAAGGCGCAATGCGCGCTCTCAATATCAAGACGAAAAGTCAAAAAAGTACAATAAAAGTTAGTAGAAACATGTCAAACGATGTTTAAAATCAATCTTCAGGTTGTTTTTGTCATAAATAATAAATATTATTTCAACCGGACAAAAGCTTCTTGAATAGAAAAGGAGAAACAAGAAATGCACGCTCCCGATCCTGCACAGGTCTCATGGCTGGAAACTTCCATTGGCCTCTCATTGAAAGTGTTGTATCTCCCTCATTTTTCAGAGTAAGAGCCTGAAACAATGCCTAACGACTGGCCACATGTAGAGGAAGCCATATATATTGTGAACTGGGTCCTACGTCTTTGTATGGTGGATAGGCTTTCAATGGAAAAACAGCCTTTCAAAATAATAGTACTTCCTGCCTTGATTTCCCTCAGGTTTTCGCTTGCCATATCAGTTCTGTTATACTCACAGACATTGTTTTAACAGTTTTGGAAACTAGAGTGTTTTCTATCCAAATCTACCAATTATATACATATCCTAGCTTCTGGGCCTAAGTAGCAGGCAGTTTAATTTGGGCACACTTTTCATCCAAAATTCTGAATACTGCCCCCAACCCTAGTGAAGTTAAAGGCATTTTTCCACTCATCTCCCTCCCTGACTCTCACTCAGCGTTGCGGAGGTCCCGTTTGGTGAAGAATTTGGCCCCTTGGGCCAACTCCAAGGCGGCGGACATCAGGGGTAGGGTTAACGATTATTGATCATAATCCGGTTCAGCCGTCTGTAATCGATGCAAGGACACAGGCCTCCATCCTTCTTACCCAAAAAGAAGAAACCTGCACCAGCTGGGGATGTAGAGGGCGAATGAAACCTGCCTGCAGCGACTCCGGGATGTAATTGTACATGCTGCTTCAAATCAAAATCAAATCAAATTTTATTTGTCACATACACATGGTTAGCAGATGTTAATGCGAGTGTAGCGAAATGCTTGTGCTTCTAGTTACGACAATGCAGTAATAACCAACAAGTAATCTAACTAACAATTCCAAAACTACTGTCTTATACACAGTGTAAGGGGATAAAGAATATGTACATAAAGATATATGAATGAGTGATGGTACAGAGCAGCATAGGCAAGATACAGTAGATGGTATCGAGTACAGTATATACATATGAGATGAGTATGTAAACAAAGTGGCATGGTTAAAGTGGCTAGTGATACATGTATTACATAAGGATGCAGTAGATGATAGTGTAGTGGTAGTAGTGGTCCTTCTGTGGCTCAGTTGGTAGAGCATGGCACTTGTAACGCCAGGGTAGTGGGTTCGATTCCCGGGACCACCCATACGTAGAATGTATGCACACATGACTGTAAGTCGCTTTGGATAAAAGTGTCAGCTAAATGGCATATATTATTATTATATAGAGTACAGTATATACGTATGCATATGAGATGAATAATGTAGGGTATGTAAACCTTATATTAGGTAGCATTGTTTAAAGTGGGGTCGAGAGGGAGTACAGACAGACCCGGGAGGTGTGGAGCCGGGTAGGAGTTATATGGCACAGTCATGTGGACAATGGGAGGGAAGGATGGGGGCTTGCCTCTTACTAAAGGCCTCCCGGAAGTTGAAGTATTCGGGAGGGAGAGTGGAGAAGTCTTGGTCTTCAATGGATGCAGGAGGACACGGCAAGGCTCTTGGTGGGGGTCTTAAGAAATTTAGTCTGGCAGTCCTTACCCCAGTCTAGTAGGTGTCCCGTGGACCAGGAGAATAGTGTGTTATGTAGCGCTAGCCAGGTGTACCCTAGGATAAGGGGGTTCTCGGGAGCAATGATCAAAAGAAAACCAAGAGTCTCTGAGTGGTTCACCCCAACCTGAAGTAGAATGGACTTGGTCTGATATTCCAGCAGTCCATCAAGGGCTTGAATCGGCAGAGGAATGGGACACTTCACGCAGGGGATTTGTCATTCTCTGGCGAAGTTGTGATCAATGAAATTATCTGCGGCCCAGGAGTCTACAAATGCTTGAATCTGGTGATGATGGTTGTCCCAGTGGAGGGTTGTGGGTAGTGACAGACGGTGACTGGGTAGCCGGAAGGTAACTGCACAGCTCTTCAGGGTCTCCCCCAGTCCTGGTGAGCCCTCGCGTCAGTTCTGGGCATGTAGCACGGAGATGGCCGAGACCTCTGCAGTAGAGGCAGCAGCCTTCACGCATGCGCCTGTCACGCACCTGTGGGCTGACGTGTGCTTCCCAGCTGCATGGGCTCCTCAATGCTGGGTTCTGGGGGCTTGGGGTGCTCAGGAACCCGGGATACTAGCGTGGTGTCAAAAAGGTGCTGTCTCACACGTTGTCTGAGGCGGTTGTCGATCCTGATTGCCAGCGTTATCAGGGCCTCAAGGTCCTCTCCCAGTTCCCGAGAGGCCAGTTCATCCTTAATGGAGGAAGACAAACCCTGGTGGAAAGTGGTGACCAGGGCCTCCGTATCCCACCCACTCTCGGCAGCGAGGGTGCGGAACACAATGGCAAAGTCAGCCACAGGTCTGGCCCCTTGGTGGATGTTGAACAGTCGGCTGCCCGCTTCTCGTCTGTCGACTGGGTGGCCGTAGACTTGTTGCAGCTTGGCAATGAAGGCTAATATGGAGTAGCTGTTCCCACACCACCGTTTCCCACGCCAGGGCTTTGCCCGGGAGTAGAGAGATGATGTAGGCAATCATGGACCGATCGGTGTGGAACAAGGAGGACTATAGCTCGAACACCAGAGAACACTGAGTGAGGAACCCATTGCATCCTCCCAGGTGGCTGTCATACTGCTCAGGGGCTGGGATCTTGGGTTCCCGGTGCAGGTTCCCTGGAGGAACTACGGCGACGCGACGCCTGTAGCACTGGGCAATGAAACTTGGAACAACTTGGAGAGTTGTTCTTGCTGTCGCCCCAGCAGTGCCCCTTGGTGGGTTACAACATTCTTGATCTGGGTGATATCTGCTGGTTCCATGTTGTGGCAGAAGCTTGCTGTGACATGGTAAGGTTGGACAGAGAAGAGACCATATGAGGAATCAGTGGTTGAGGATAAACATAATACTTTACTGAGAAACGGTAGCCACAGGATCACAGTATACTTGAAAAAACAATAAACACAAGTTTCAAACTCACTCAGGAAACTAACGTATAGGGTAAACAATAAAAGCTTCAGCAAAAGACAACATAAAACACAGCTCTTTTAACAAGAAAATCACAAGGAGTAAATTGGACACACACGATTGTTGTTAATGTCTCTAGGACAGTCTCTGCTGCCCTATGGTGACAGGTGGAACCATGACACCTTTCTCACCTGTTTGTGAAGCAGATCATAGCACAGCTTGTTCTCACTGGTGCCCATATTGATTATGCCCTGGAGACGAGAGACACAAAAATCTATCAATCTCTCAACTAATCTATCAATTGTTTTGTCTAGCACTTTTTACAGATACATTTTACACAAAGTGACATGACAAGTGGTATGAGACCAAACACAGCTCTGAAACAACTCCACTCAACATGGGGAGCAGCAGCAGTGTTGGAAACTCACATTGGGGTTGTCAGTATCGTGGTATTTGTCAGCGTGGTACTGGGTGTAGCCCTCCTGCAGAATACCCTGATGCTGTCTGATGGAGTTGCCACAGCAAAACAGGTACACACTGTGGCCAGAGGTCTTTGCAACACTCAGTGTGGCCAGCATTCTCTCAAGTTTAGAAGAGCCAGGGGCTGGGAGGGATGGTGGTGGGGCACTGTAACGTCCATGGAGAATAAGAGCACCTCCTCCCATCTGCCCACTGCACTGAGGCTAGGAAACACTGTCACCACCGATAAATCTACGATAATCAAGAATTTCAATAAGCATTTTTCTATGGCTGGCCATGCTTTCCACCTGGCTACCCCACCACAGTCAACAGCTATGCACCCCCCACAGTAACTTGCCCAAGCCTCCCCATTTCTCCTTCACCCAAATCCAGATAGCTGATGTTCTGAAAGAGCTGCAAAATCTTGACCCCAACAAATCAGCTAGGCTAGACAATCTGGACCCTCTCTTTCTAAAATGATCCACCACAATTGTTGCAACCCCTATTACTAGCCTGTTCAACCTCTCTTTCGTAGATCCCCAAAGATTTGGAAAGCTGCCGCAGTCATCCCCCTCTTCAAAGAGGGAGACACTCTAGACCCAAACTGTTACAGACCTATAGCTATCCTTACCCTGCCTTTAAAAGGTTTTCGAAAGCCAAGTTAACAAACAGATCACCGACCATTTCGAATCTCACTGTACCTACTCCGCTATGCAATCTGGTTTCCGAGCTGGTCATTGGTGCACCTCAGCCACGCTCAAGGTCCTAAACGATATCATAACCGCCATTGATAAAAGACAATACTGTGCAGCCGTCTCCATCGACCTGGCCAAGGCTTTCGACTCTGTCAATCATCGCATTCTTATCGGCAGACTCAACAGCCTTGGTTTCTCAAATGACTGCCTTGCCTGGTCCCCCAACTACTTCTCTGTTGTCCAGACCTCCGGCAGTCTCTATGGGGGTGCCACAGGGCCGACTCTTTTCTCTGTATACATCAATGATGTCTCTCTTGCTGCTGGTGATTCTCTGATCCACCTCTACGCAGACGACACCATTCTGTATACTTCTGGCCCTTATTTGGACACTGTGTTAACTAACCTCCAGACGAGTTTCAATGTCATACAACACTCCTTCCGTGGACTCCACCTGCTCTTAAATGCAAGTAAAACTAAATGCATGCTCTTCAACCGATTGCAGCCCGCCCGTCCAGCATCACTACTCTGGACGGTTCTAAATTAGAATATGTGGACAACTACAAATACCTAGGTGTCTGGTTAGACTGTAAACTCTCCTTCCATACTCACATTAAGCATCTCCAATCCAAAATTAAATCTAGAATCTGCTTCCTATTTCGCAACAAAGCATCCTTCACTCATGCTACCAAACATACCCTCGTAAAACTGACTATCCTACCGATCCTTGACTTTGGCGATGTCATTTACAAAATAGCCTCCGACACTCTACTCAGCAAATGGATGCAGTTTATCACGGTGCCATCCGTTTTGTCACCAGAGCCCCATATACTACCCACCACTGCAACCTGTATGCTCTCGTTGGCTGGCCCTCGCTTCATATTTGTCGCCAAACCCACTGGCTCCAGGTCATCTATAAGTCTTTCCATGGTAACGCCCCGCCTTATCTCAGCTCACTGGTCACCATAGCAGCACCTACCCGGAGCATGCGCTCCAGCAGGTATATTTCACAGGTCATCATCCAAACCCAACTCCTCCTTTGGCTGCCTTTAATTCCAGTTCTCTGCTGCCAATGACTAGAACGAAAAATCACTGAAGCTGGAGTCTTATACCTCCCTCACTAACTTTAAGAATCAGCTGTCAAGAGCAGCTTACCGATCATTGCACCTATACACAGCCCATCTGTAAATAGCCCACCCAACTACCTCATCCCCATATTATTTATTTTTTGCCCCTTTGCTCCCCAGTATCTTTACTTGCACATTCATCTTCTGCACATCTATCACCCCAGTGTTTATTTGCTAAATTGTCATTACTTCGCCACTATGGCCTATTTATTGCCTTTACCGCCCTAATCTTACTATCTTATTAATCTTGTAAATGAGAACTTGTTCTCAACTGGTCTACCTGGTTAAATAAAGGTGAAAAATAAATGTGGTTGTGCTGCAGTTGTGCCAAATGGGATTGATGAAGTAGCAGGGGCATTAAGTAGAGCGCTGTGTCCAGAAGTGGCAGAGGATACAGTTGAGTCTGTAGTGACAGGAAGAGCAAACAGTGGGCCAGTAGGGGGCAGTCTGTGTGACAGTGACCAGGGCCCCATTTAACTTGCTAAACAGAAGGAGCTCATGCTGTCTCTCTTTCTCTGCCCTTCTTTCCTCCTGCTGCTCCCGCCTATCCTTGGCCAGCTCCTCCCTCTCCAGCCGTGCCTCCTCCATGGAGAGGAGCCTCTGCCAACTCAGGAACTGGACTACAGCTTCGTCCAGGGGACCCCAGACCCCACCTCCCCCACCAGCCCCTCTCCCTGCACACCGGACGCTTCCTCTGCCTCACAGGGGCTGCAGGTCGGAAGCACTCTGGTTCACGCTGGTTCCCTGTGTCCCAGCCACCAGGACCAGCCTTGATTGCCCATGTGCCTGAAGACCCAGTGCGATTCACTGACACTTGAGGAAGGAAAGAGAGAAAGAGGAGAGGGAAGAAGACATCACAAACACTTATTTTGCTTATTGAATTCATACTTACCGATTTTCAAAGCCATTGTGCTCCAGCTCCAGATATAATGACTGCATGACTTTTAAGCCCGAGACCTACCCATGTCCACGACTTTCAGCCCCTACCCTACCCTGGCACAATTGCTTCTGCAAAATTTAAGGCCCTGCCCGAAACCAGTATTAACTTCCTCCATTAACTTCTCCTCTCGGTCTGTCACTCGCTCCCTGCAAGCAGCGTAATCTGCATGTATTCTTCTTATGGCGGCTCTGAGAATCCATAGCAACGACTCAGCTTGGGTTGCTCTGCTCAATGATGAGACAGTTTGCTGTGAAATACTTTGTCACTCTAAACTCTGACAAGAACATTCTTATTTTCCATGAAATAACCTTTCATTTTATATTTGACAAGGTTGAAGTATGTTATGATCTTAGTCAGATATGACTGCGCAGCAGAGCACGAGCAAATGGCTTAGCTTGTAAATGCTACTGATCAATTTAGTGATACCCGAGCCCTGCACGTACCCTAGTTATGGATGAAGAAAACAGGCCCTACCCGGCCCGAACCAAATGTATAATGTCTGGGCCAAGTTTATTGTAGTTTTGTGTTTTTATATTCGTTTTTATTTCTATTAGTTTTTCAATGTTTATTTTGAATTCAGTTAAGTTTCAGTTTGCTAGTTTCTAATTAGTTTTATACAAATATTTATATTTCATTTTTATTTAATTAGTTTCAGTTTTAGTGATAGGGACAGAAAGCATGCATGTATACATATACATATGTATGCATACTTGTATACTTGAGGAATTTTAATTTTGAGATTTTTGTAGTGTTGAATTTGGCGCCGTGCACTTTCACTGGCTGTTAGCGAGGTGGGACGCTATCGTCCCACATATCCCAGAGAGGTTAAACAGCGCTACTCTGCTTACTTACGTGATAATGCCCGAGATACCGGTGTTTGGAGGATATATTGGAACCACGTTTTTAGGCCGAGACAAAGTCGATGGCCAGCAAACCGTACCAATATATCCTCCAAACACCGGCTTCGAGGGCATTACCACTTTTAACGGGTTACCAACATCTTCAAATAATGATTGACATAGTTTAATGTAAAGAGTTATACAAGATATAGTCCCGAAACAAATAATGGGTTCTATTAGTTTGTTTGCCAGAGACGCAACCCAGTAACATTAGTTCAGTATTGTTTTGTTCTGTATCCAGTCGTTCGTTCTAAATGTTCCATTGCCATACTGGCTAGCAGCATTCTTATCCTTTGCTTGCTAGCTAGCAAACTACTGCTAACTTAGTCACGTCAAACAATGCAGAAAACAATGCAGAAACAATGCAGAAATAATGTAATGTAAAATGTGCTCTCTCGTTAGGACACTGTTGTCCAGAGGAGCTAGCCAACAACACAGCTGTCAGGATTTGGCCAGGGTTGTTCCGGTTTTTGGTCACTAGATGCCCCCATTGTGCTTTTTGACCTTTTGTTTTCCCTTGATTCCCATTATTATTTGCACCTGTGCCTCGTTTCCCCTGATTGTATTTAAACCCTTAGTTTTCCTCAGTTCTTTGCTCTGTGTTTGTATGTTAGCACCCAGCCCTAGTATTCTGTGAACTCTTGTTGATCCCGGTGGACTCTCTTGTGGAATTCTTTTTTTGTTCTTGTTTATTTATTTTTGAGTATCTGTGAGGCTTTTATGCTATACCTACCACCTTGTGGATTTACCTTTTTGTCTTGGAGGATTACCTTTGTTCTTGTGGAATTCCTTTTGAGGTTGTGGAGTTTCATGTTTTCCTGAAGGACTTCACTTTTTACTTCATTAAATACACCGTCTCAAGTACTGCTGTGTCTGCCTCATCTTCTGGGTTCTGCCGACTATTCGTGGCTCAGTTGGTTAAGTGACTGTTTCTCACTCCGGAGACCCGGGTTTGTAACCGGGTCCTGACAACAGCTAATACAATAACTTCAAACTGAAGCTGGAAAGACTGCAAACTAGCTGCACTTTGTTTCGTTTGACCTTTTTTCAATTGCCATTTCTTTGTATATTTCCATAAAAAGTATGCCAACTGATTCATGATTTAGACTGGCTGAGAAACGCTGCCTGCCTCTCTCTCTCGTCCCGACTCCTACACGTTCATTACACCAAGGTAAAAACAGTTTTAGGTTGGATATTCGCCTATAATTTTCCTAACGTTCACCAACAGCAGATAGGGACTGTCAACATAGTGACAAATCAAAATGTTTACATTTCAACAGCTCTTTAACCATTACTCCTAAAACTTTCAAAACTGGTTACAGCTAACCCAATGGCATAGAGAGACATTGCACACTTTTTTGTCAATTTAAATCTTGCACTATTTTAAATGATGTATTTACATTTTTTTTTTTCAATAGCTCAATGGTCATACGACCTATGACTTCAAACAAGGTTCAGAATGTCCACTCACTACCCTTCTATATTGCACACCCTTTAGTTTGTCCATTTTCATCTCACATGATTTTACATTAATTTCTCTACATTTAACATTTCAATACCTCCTTGGTCATGTGACCTACTGACCTCAAAAAAGGTTCAGAATACCTATACACTCTGTTTGTCTACTTTCATCTCATGCTATAAGACTTAAATGTGTAAGCTTGCATGGACTTCATTTTATATGGGTGTTATAAAACATTATTTTGGGATGTTCCAGCCTCGTAATAACTATCTGTCACATGTACACTGAAAAGATCCGCAAATGGCTGTATGTGGTATGGACCAAGGACATGAGAGATGTTCGAACAGAGGTGCTTAAAGGAAGACGACAGGTAGGCCTAATGAAAAACAATGTTTCATATGCTCATTTTAATCACAGTAATAGGCTGTGATTTGTCAGTCAGCGTGAGCTTGATGATGTGAAAGAATCCTTTTCATAGCATCATTTTCATATACTGTACATTAGGACAGTTTACATAACCTGATAATGACTTGATATTTGAGTGCATTCACTACAAGTCACTTGCAGACAACTTACAAAATGCAATAGTGCATTTGAGGGTTCGTTTTTCTGATGAAAATAGTTATTTGATGCATGGCCTACTATTTATAACTGGAAAAATAAATTCCTACGTCTTTTGTGAGTGAATTGATTTAGGTACATTTTTGTGAAGAGGTATGAGGATTGTGATATGGGTCATTGAATAGTTAAATCATTTAAGGGATCAATACATTTCTATATTGCTTCCCCAGTTTCTGCATGAACCATCAGGCCAAGTGTTTTTGGTTGACCCTGCTGGACAGAAAGAGAAGGAGGAATCGGAACACGCTGCATTCAAATTCAGGTCTTAGTCTATTGCACTGGATCTAATACATATTAGCATTTTACATGACATACTGTGAAAAACTCTCTTGGCTGCTGGCTCTGTCACTTTCAGACATGCGCAGAGCAGACTGAAAGGGTAGCTCTTGACTTGAACCACAGGGGTACTCTGTAAAGAGAGAGTAATCCAAAAGGCACAGACACACCCCTTGACTTTCATGTATTCTCTCCTGATTGGCTCTATGGTGCACAGTCTGGCAGTCTGACTAAAGTGCCAGATTTATGGGAACAAATATTTATGGGAACAAATATTTCCTAACACTTTGGATCCTATTCGTGGACAGTTAGAAGACACAATGCATCAATTTTTTTTTTTACTAATTACTGTCCATGAGTAACCTCAATCTTGTGAGTCTGTGGGTGTTTGGGCCAATAAAGGGCCAACTCAATTCTACCAGTGACGAGTCTCTCATGCCCCTATGAACAGGGACACAAGGCAATAGTTTTTAATCTAAACCAGCCTTTTTTTACTGGAGTACACTAACCCCTAATTGGGGCTCTTTTCTATACACACAGTAGCAGTTTACCAGATGAGAAGTCAAGAAGATCAAAAAGTAGATTGCTGTAAGGGTGTCTTACTTCCTGTGCTGGACCCATTGTCATATCCATTCTGGATTCTGAGTGGTAAAATCATAGCTGAAAAATGTCTCTATGCATGTGTATACATTTTCCGCCAAAACAGAACTGCCAAAGGAGGTGGAGTTGCAATCTACTGCAGAGACAGCTTGCAGATTTCTGTCATGCTATCCAGGTCTGAGCCCATACAGTTCGAGCTTCTACTTTTAAAAATCCACCTTTCCAGAAATAAGTCTCTCACTGTTGCCGCTTGTTACAGGCCCCCCTCAGCCCCCAGCTGTGCCCTGGACACCATATGTGAATTAATTGGACACCATATGTGAATTAATTGCCCCCCATTTATCTTCAGAGTTTGTACTGTTATGTGACCTAAACTGGGATATGCTTAACCTCAATCTCACCCAAATTATCATGGTACCTACCAGGTACAACCCCAAATCCGTAAATTTGGGCACCCTCATAGATATCATCCTGACCAACCTGTCCTCTAAATACAACTTTGCTGTCTTCAACCAGGATCTCAGCGATCACTGCCTCATTGCCTACGTCCGTAATGGCAGTCAAATGCTCCCTAAAACACTTCAGCGAGAAGGCCTTTCTAATCGACATGGCCCGGGTATCCTGGAAAGATATTGACCTCTTTCATCAGTAGAGGATACCTGGTTATTCTTTAAAAGTGCTTTCCTCACCATCTTAAATAAGCATGCTCCATTTAAAAAATGTAGAACCAGGAACAGATATAGCCCTTGGTTCACTCCAGACCTGACTGCCCTTGACCAGCACAAAAACATCCTGTGGAGTTCTGCATTAGCATCGAATAGCCCCGCGATATGAAACTTTTCAGGGAAGTTAGGAACAAATATACACAGGCAGTTAGGAAAGCAAAGGCTAGCTTTTTCAAACAGAAATTTGAATCCTTCGATTTAAAAAAAAACTTAAGCAATGGGTAAAGTTGATAAACTTTGTCCACTCTGTTTGTAAAATATTACAATTTTTGGGAACAGAAAACTGTATTGAGATTAAGTATTTCATTGTTAAAATGATTAGCAGACAATCAGTCAAAATCCATGTTGTTCCATCTTCTCCCACTGCCGGACATTTGGCTTGTGGAAAAGCCAAGCGGATGCTTCACATTTATATATCCAGTGCAATTATCTACCTCATTGTTCTGTCTGTGGATAGAGTGCAACGGCGAATTTAGTTATTGCACATGTGCGTGCACTTCAAAGAGTAGGCATTCCCGAATGCAAATATGCAAATAAATGCTAGAACGCGCCAATAGAATCTCACTAGCTCATGCTTGGCTCTGCCCACCTCCTTACTTGTTTCTGCCCATTATGATTAATTTGCTCCCATTGGAAATTACAGGCTCTGGTCTATCTTGTGTTAGTTCCAAATATCTTTGGTCGTACATGTTGGCCCTAGTCAATTGTTCAAATGAGAACCCTATGGCTGTATGGCCTTGTTTCCCTGGAGCTAAGGTTGGGATAGGTTTAAAGGTCCAATGCAGCCGTTTTTATCTCAATATCAAATATTTTCTGGGTAACAATTAAGTACCTTACTGTGATGGTTTTCAATTAAAATCGTCAAAAAGAAACAAAAATAGCTTCTTTGCGAAGGGCAATTTCTCATGCAACAATTTTGCAAGGAATGTCTGGGAGTGGTCTGAGTGTGGAGGGGAAAAGAGAACATTTTCTGTTATTGGCAGAAAGGTTTGGAACTCTTATTGGTCTATACGCTAATTTACCACATGGTAAATAAAAAATATGGTGGAAGGAAATACTCGCCCATATTTACTTCAATCCAATGCTTATTTTACTGTAAAAATAATCAAGTTAGCTACCTTTCCCTCTTAGCTACTGATAGCTAGAGATAGTGATGCAAAAGCCGAATATGTCGTTGAAACATTCACAGTGTAGGTTGGGAAAAATATGTAAACCCCTAGGTTAATGACTTCTCCAAAAGCTAATTAGAGTGAGGAGTCAGCTAACCTGGAGTCCAATCAATGAGATGAGAATGGAGATGTTGGTTAGAGCTGCCTTGCCCTATAAAAAACACTCTCAAAATTTGAGTTTGCTATTCATGAGAGGCATTGCCTGATGTGAACCATGCCTCGAACAAAAGAGATCTCAGTTGACTTGCATAAAGCTGGAAAGGGTTACAAAAGTCTCTCTAAAAACCTTGATGTTCATCAGTCCACGGTAAGACAATTATTGTCTAAAAATTGAGAAAGTTCAGCAGGAGTGCCGTCCTGCACAGATGTGCATGTCAGAGCAAAAACCAAGCCATGAGGTCGAAGGAATTGTCCGTAGAGGTCCGAGACAGGATTGTGTCGAGGCACAGATCTAGAGAAGGGTACCAAAACATTTCTGCAGCATTGAAGGTCCCCAAGAACACAGTGACCTCCATCATTCTTAAATGTAAAACGTTTGGAACCACCAAAACTCTTCCTAGAGCTGGCCGCCCGGCCAAACTGAGCAATCGAGGGAGAAGGGTCTTGGTCAGGGAGGGGGTCACTCTGACAGAGCTCCAGGTTCCTCTGTGGAGATGGGAGAATGTTCCAGAAGGACAACCATCTATGCAGCACTCCACCAATCAGGCCTTTATGGTACAGTGGCCAGAAGGAAGCCACTCTTCAGTAAAAGGCACATGACAGCCCCCTTGGAGTTTGCCAAAAGGCACCCAAAGGACTCTCAGACCATAAGAAACAAGATTCTCTGGTCTGATAAAACCTAGATTTGGCCTGAATGTCAAGTGTCACGTCTGGAGGAAACCTGGCACTATCCCTACAGTATAGCATGGTGGTGGCAGCAAAATGCCGCGGGGATGTTTTTCAGGGGCAGGAACTGGGAGAC
Source organism: Oncorhynchus keta (assembly GCF_023373465.1). Classification (NCBI taxonomy): domain Eukaryota; kingdom Metazoa; phylum Chordata; class Actinopteri; order Salmoniformes; family Salmonidae; genus Oncorhynchus; species Oncorhynchus keta. Next base: position 16,373,492 of record NC_068442.1, on the reverse strand, counting down.
TAGTCAGGATCGAGGGAAAGATGAGAGGAGCAAAGTACAGAGATCCTTGATGAAAACCTGTTCCAGACCGCTCAGGACCTCCGACTGGGGGCGAAGTTTCACCATCCAACAAGACAACGATCCTATTCACACAGCCAAGACAACGCAGGAGTGGCTTCGAGAAAAGTCTCTGAATGTCCTTGAGTGGCTGAGCCAGAGCAAGGACTTGAACCCGATCGAAAATCTCTGGAGACCTGAAAATAGCTGTGCAGCGACGCTCCCCATCCAACCTGACAGAGCTTGAGAGGATCTGCGGAGAAGAATGGGAGAAGCTCCCCAAATACAGGTGTGCCAAGCTTGTAGCATCATACCCAATAAGAATCCAGGCTGTAATCACTGTCAAAGGTGCTTCATCAAAGTACTGATTAAAAGGTCTGAATATTTATGTAAATGTGATATTTCAGTTTTTTATTTTTAATACAGTTGTGTGTAGTATAATGAGGGGCCAAAAACGATGTAATCCAGGCTGTAATGTAATAGAATATGGAAAAAGTCAAGGAGTGTGCAGGCACACGCACGCATACACACTCACTTTGAACTCTTACCTTGCTGATCCCCCACATCACATGTGTTCTCTGGTGGTCCGGCAAGATGCAAGCACACCATTGTTAATGTACATTCAATAGGAAGGGCTTGTGTGTGTGTGTGTGTGTGTGTGTGTGTGTGTGTGTGTGTGTGTGTGTGTGTGTGTGTGTGTGTGTGTGTGTGTGTGTGTGTGTGTGTGTGTGTGTGTGTGTGTGTGTGTGTGTGTGTGTGTGTGTGTGTGTGTGTGTGTGTGTGTGTGTGTGTGTGTGCGTGTGTGCGTGCGCGTGTGCGTGTGTGTGTGTGTGATACCTCTCCATACTAAGGACGCTGTGGAAGGTGGCTGTCTCTTCAAACACCATCAGCATGTACACCTCATCTATAATGGTGTGCAACTCATACCTGAGGCAGGGGGAAGGAATGGAGAGAACAGAAAGGAAAAGTGAAAAAATGTATTGAGTAAAGGGTCTGAATACTTACGTAATTGTAATATTTCAGTTTTTTTATTTTAATACATTAGCAAACTGTAACGGCTGTTGGTGGAAGAAGGTGAGGACCAAGGTGCAGCGTGGTACGTGTTCATGTTTGTTTATTGACACTGAACACTAAATACAAAAATAACAAGGTGAATAACCGAAACAGTCCTGAAAGGTGAAAAACACTAAACAAAAAATAACTACCCACAAAACCCATGTGGGAAAAAGCTACCTAAGTATGGTTCTCAATCAGAGACAACGATAGACAGCTGCCTCTGATTGAGAACCACACCCGGCCAAACAACAAAGAAATACAAAACATAGAAAATGAACATAGAATGCCCACCCTAGTCAAACCCTGGCCTAACCAAAATAGAGAAAAAAAAGCCTCTCTATGGCCAGGGTGTGACACAAACATTTCTAAAAATCAGTTTGTTCTTTGTCATTATTAGGTATCTGTGTAGATTAATTAAGGAAAAAAGCAATTGAATGAATTTTAGAATAAGGCTGTAATGTATCAAAATGTTGAAAAAGTGAAGGGGTCTGAATATTTTCCGAATGCACTGTAGATATTTACCCAAACATAAACGGGGGATTGGAAATGATGCAGACAATTAGGAGTATTGTGGCAGACATATCAGTGTGGATGACGGATCACCACCTCAAGCTGAACCTCGGCAAGACGGAGCTGCTCTTCCTCCCGGGGAAGGACTGCCCGTTCCATGATCTCGCCATCACGGTTGACAACTCCATTGTGTCCTCCTCCCAGAGCGCTAAGAACCTTGGCGTGATCCTGGACAACACCCTGTCGTTCTCAACTAACATCAAGGCGGTGGCCCGTTCCTGTAGGTTCATGCTCTACAACATCCGCAGAGTTCGACCCTGCCTCACACAGGAAGTGGCGCAGGTCCTAATCCAGGCACTTGTCATCTCCCGTCTGGATTACTGCAACTCGCTGTTGGCTGGGCTCCTGCCTGTGCCATTAAACCCCTACAACTCATCCAGAACGCCGCAGCCCGTCTGGTGTTCAACCTTCCCAAGTTCTCTCACGTCACCCCGCTCCTCCGCTCTCTCCACTGGCTTCCAGTTGAAGCTCGCATCCGCTACAAGACCATGGTGCTTGCCTACGGAGCTGTGAGGGGAACGGCACCTCAGTACCTCCAGGCTCTGATCAAGCCCTACACCCAAACAAGGGCACTGCGTTCATCCACCTCTGGCCTGCTCGCCTCCCTACCACTGAGGAAGTACAGTTCCCGCTCAGCCCAGTCAAAACTGTTCGCTGCTCTGGCCCCCCAATGGTGGAACAAACTCCCTCACGACGCCAGGACAGCGGAGTCAATCACCACCTTCCGGAGACACCTGAAACCCCACCTCTTTAAGGAATACCTAGGATAGGATAAGTAATCCTTCTCACCCCCCCCCCCCCCTTTAAGATTTAGATGCACTATTGTAAAGTGACTGTTCTACTGGATGTCTTAAGGTGAATGCACTAATTTGTAAGTCGCTCTGGATAAGAGCGTCTGCTAAATGACTTAAATGTAAATGTAAATGTATTGAAGCTACAATCTATCTGCAATATTAAGGCTGATCTACCCCCTAAGAAAGAAAAGAAAAAAAAAGTTTAATTATGTGGTGTGTTTATACAGTAACAAAGTCCAGTTCGTACAGCCTTGAAACATCAACATTGAATTGTACAATAATACAGCTATTACTACGGTAGGCTTGCTGTTGCTAGCTAATTTGTCCTGGGCTATAAACATTGGGTTGTTATTTTACCTGAAATGCACAAGGTCCTCTACTCCGAAAATTAATCCATAGATAAAAGGGTCAACCGAGTATGTTTCTAGTAATCTCTCCTCCTTTAGGCTTCTTCTTATTCTTTCGACATTTATATGGCAGTTGGCAACCAACTTTAAGGCGCATTACCACTCACAACTGGATTGGAGTGAGGACCTCAGTTCATCTTTCAATCCGACATGTGGATGGATATATGCTCCTAAAAACCAATGAGGAGATGGGAGAGGTAGGACTTGCAGCATGTCAAGTGTCGCAAATTATCACAAATAGAACCACGCTACGCAGACACTCGTTGAAGCGCGAGAGCAGTATGGGAGCAATGATTGAATAACATGTAACACGACATGAGCAGTGTGGTCAGCATGTTACAAAATAAATGTACACATACATGTTATTCAATCTTTGCACCCTCACTGCACACGTGCGTCAACGACCCACTGCGTAGCCAGGCACTAAATTAGAACTTGGTTCTATCTGTGACGCTTGACGCGCTGCAAGTCCCACCTCTCCCATATCCTCATTGGTTTTTAGGAGCATATACCCATGTGCCATCTCCTTATGAAAGTGTTGGGGCTAAAAATAAAAGTTGCCTCTACCCTAACTTCCGATAACATTTCTGAATGAATATCCATGCAAAATAATACAGGAGCTTAGGCCAATCAACCTCATCTGCTGTTTTAGTCAACCTGAAGTAGAGAATTGCGCGCTCGGCATACGCTCTTCTCACACCATCTCGACTGAGCCCTCTTGACCCAGTCCGGCAGACTTCCCATTGGTGTCATGCTCATCTCCAAACCCGATATGGTACAGCATCTCTGGGTGCGCAGCATCAGAGTTCAGCAGTCAATTCTCAGACTCTGCATCCTCGCAATTTGTCTCCAGCATCTCCCCCAGCCTGGGCAGATGACCAAAAAGACCAAAGAAGAACCCGCAACGAACATCGTCAGGGAAATGACCGGACCAAGGTGCAGCGTGGTGAGCCTACATTTCTTTTTATTATGAATGTCGCCAACAAAAACAAGAAACAAAAAAAACGAACGTGAAGTTTACTTAGGCTATACAGGCCACTAACAAAGTAAACTACCCACCACTAAGGTGGAAAAACAGGCTACCAAAGTATGATTCCCAATCAGAGACAACAACAGACAGGTGTCCCTGATTGAGAACCATACCCGGCCAAAATAAAGAAACTAGAATGCCCACCCTAGTCACACCCTGGCCTAACCAAAATAGAGACCCCCCAAGGGTGCGGACTCCGGCCGCAGAACCTGACTCTATAGGGGAGGGTCCAGGTTGGCATCTACTTCGGTGGCGGCTCCGGTGCGGGACGCAGACCCCGCTCCACCTCTGGCTCCCCCCACTTAGGTGGCGCCTCTGGACTGGGGACCCTCGCTGCAGGCCCCGGACTGGGGACCCTCGATGCAAGCCCAGGACTGGGGACCCTCGCTGCAGTCTCCGGACTGGAGGCCGTCGCTGGAGGCTCCGGACTGGAGGCTGTCGCTGGAGGCTCCGGACCAGGGGACTGTCGCTGGAGGCTCCGGACCGGGGGACCGCCGCTGGAGGCGGACCGCGGATCAATGCTGGAGGCTTCGTGCCAATGATCATCACTGGAGGCTTCGTGCCCTGGATCATCACTGGAGGCTTCATGCCATGGATCATCACAGGAGGCTTCGTGCCATGGATCATCACTGGAAGCGTCGTGCCATGGATCATCACCGGAGGCTTCGTGCCATGGATCCTCACTGGAGTGAGGAGACGTATAGGCAGCCTGGTGTGTGGAGCTGCCACAGGGTTTACCAGCTCTGGATGACCTGGTGGGCTATAACAGTACTGCCCAAAGAGGAGTAGACTATGGCCGGGTTGGTTCGCTAAAACCCGGTACATTACATCATAAGACTTCCACGACTTCCCGCCGCGCATCATCTTGTGATTGACCTTGATGCGGCGGTACTCCAGTTGAATCCTTTTGATATTCTCCCTGCACTGGTCGCCAGTGTGATAGATGCCTTTCTCTCACAGGACGCCCGCTATTCGGTTGAAAACATGTTGATTTCTGAGGAAACTCTCCAGCTCAAATTGGACCGACTCATCTGACCACTGCTGGAGGAGTTCTGCCACCTCTGGGTAAGACCAGTTGCTGCCCCGCTTATATTTTATTCTGCAGAAGTTCATTTTAGATGTCACTTTGACAGATGATAGGTCCTCTGAGTTATCTTTTCTATGGAAATATAAACAAAAACAACCCTGTTTATTATTCTTTTTAATATTTATATCAAATAACCAATCATTAGACTGAGTTTGGCTAATGTAGCCAAATAGGCCTATGCCTATTATAACGAAATTAGCTAATAAATAATCCGTAGGGTAAAATAGTGTAACGACCCTGGGTTTATCTCTGATTGGGTTTGTGTGTTAGCAAGCGAGTCAGAATAAACAGGATCGCTCTTTTGCGCCCTCTCCCATACAACATTGCATGGAATCCATTATTTATGCATGCACGGTATAAATCCGGTAGATGCCGCTCGTAGACAGTTTGGAAATGTGGTGGCACCACGTATGATCTAACCAAAGACATTAAATTATGAAGATAGACTAAGGGTGTGTTCGTAAAATTCCTCTCGAGTGCGCTCCTGTCTTTCGTAAATTCAGAATCGTCAGATTGTCTGTTCATAAATTCAGAGCGATTCGCTCCAGGAGCGTTCAGAGCGCTGACTGAACGCTCTAACGGAGTTGATCCGAGCGTTCTGACCACACAACGGCAGCCAATCACCCAAGTTAACTGGCTTAAATTGGCTAGTTTGCTAGCTACTTCCTGACAAAAATGAGAGAACACATCATTCTGATCATTTTACTCGCCCTAGCAGAGCTAGGTTGTTTTCATGTTATCTTGGGAGGTAGTGACGAACTGTGCTGCTAGCACCAGTTAAACTCCGTTTTTTTCCAACCTTTACTGCCACCTGTCATATTCAACGGGTGTTGTGCATTCATAAATGCATATTCTGCGCTCTGGCACACTCAGACGAGAGAAAGGAGAAGATATCCGAAATTAATTTACGAACGCACCCTGAAATTGTCATGGCGACTTTGCATGGCATCGGGTCGCGAAGAACTGCGCATGTGCCACTATATAAGGTTACTTTCACGAGGTTAGAGTAATAACATGTTCAACTACTTAAGTCATTGGGTGGAATTTAGGTGGGGGTTTTTTCGATTTCGAGAAATTTAACAACTAAGGAAGAATTGTTCACTTCTCTCATTGACTTCTCAAACCCGGACTGGTCTATTTCGCAAGCGTTCCCGGAAGTCTCGTGATGTTGCGCCTCTGGGTTTAGAAACTCTGTGATCTAACGATGACGTAGGGCTGGGGCGTGTGGATTTACTTCCTGGGATTTGTAGCTTGTAAATGCAGCGTTCACATATCCGATGTACGAATTCGTTGAACGTGGCACGTGATTAACTTACAACCAGTTAGCGAGTCGGGAATATCAGAGTTTCTTAGTTCCAACTAGCACTTGAACGCGGCACGATTCCTAGCCAAGTGGACGATGTCAGTTTCTCGTATAAAGGAATTTATGACATTTTTAGAATTTTACAACATGTTTTAAATATAATAGTTTGTTCGAATAGAGCAGTATGCATGTCACGGAATTGTGTTGAATGCCCTAACGTTACATAGGGGTGGGGGGGGGGGACGTGTTGGAAGTCCTAGCTAGCTAGTTAACGTTACTCGGACTGAGGCTAGCTGAAACGACCACCATGAGAGGCAACGACAAGACGTGGAAAGTTTACTCCGAACCAAAGATAACAGAGGGGTGACAATATTGCAGTACCACGATACACCGGGGGACTTGGTGTCTGGGTATGTCACACGAGTAACTCCACAGAGTTCCGAGCCACGCCTCGAGAGGAGAGAGAGCTGTCAACCAGGCAGTTGAGACATGATTTGGTTCTTTCATCCGACAGAATGGTACAAGTCATAGCCAACGTGTGTTGTTTTGCTCCTTGAGCAAAGAGGTTGGAGTTGGAGGTATCCCGATGTGGGTAGTGCCTTGGCGGGCTGGGAGGGAACGAATTAATGAGAGGCATAGGGTAGCATAAGAGCACATTCTCTTCCAGAGTCTGACAGCGCTGTCAATACTTCACTTCACAATTTGGAGCTAGGACTCGGGAGTTCGGCGAACATTGGTGCTTTAGCAACACAGGACCAGCCAGCAGTCTGATGTTATGTTTTATTTGATGAAATTAAACCAGATCTACGAAGCTTGCTTATTGAAGTGCAGGTCCTCAAAGAGATAACTCGTGGTAAGATCTTGGCATAATATATTTTTTGTTTGTTTCTAAAGTAAGACATTTACTTGCCTTCAACATAGTCGATTGTGTGTTTTTATTTGTTCCTTCATTTGATTTTGTTCCCTATATAAATGCCTAAATCACTTTTGTATGATTTGTTTTGCATAAATATTGTTATTACTTATTACTATGTTATTGGCATTTTGAGTAGCATACGTCATTGATAATAAGATCAGGAGTTACAGTGAGCCGACATAATATGACTGGTCTGAAGATAAGTATCAAAGAAACACATTAAAAGCTTATAGGAGAGTCAGTTTATGTTCTAAAAATGAACTTTCTGTGACCCAGCTAATCCATCCTAGGGCTATTGTATATCTGATCATTCATGCCCATAGGAATCTCAGCAGGGTAAAACGAAGGTCTTACATTACTGTAGAATGCAAAATAACGTGAAGTGTGGTGGAGTTGTACTGTACATATGCAGAGTTTTCCAATAGGATTTACACTGCATGACACAATTTGCACTTTTTAAAGTAGATGTTTGGTTACTTATCAGGTCCAACGTCTTAGCCTTTTCGTTCTACATTCAGGAGCGGTTGTTTTGTTTACCTGTGTACTTCTCTGGCTGTAACTGTTGAACATATTGACCGGATGGTTTCTAGAGTGACCTGAATCCTATTGAAATGACACTCACTTGGGAATGGCCTTTATTTAGGTGACACAGATCTGCAGGGAGGGCCTTGATGTTTTGTTCATTGGTTCTAAGGAGGTATAGAGTCACTGTCAGGGTGATATAATGGTAATGCTGACATACAACCCTCCTGAGGATTCCATTGACTCAGGTTGTATCCGTGGATTAATGCACCATGCAGTACTATGGGCTGGTGCTTGTCAGTGGCTGGCAGCATTCACCCACTCTCTTTGTGTTTTCCTTAGTAGACAGTAGCTGAGTCAGACTGAAAATGAAGGGGAAATTCAGCAACTTTTCAAAGACAAATAAAGTTAACTTCCAAAAATGTTATTTTGTGAGTTTAAAACAAAAAACTAGAAGTTCACTTTCATTGTCCTCCAAGAGTTGCTGCATTCTTCCTTAAGTATGCTCCTCTGTACAAAGTGAGCTGAGCTCAGAGAGAGAGGAGACAGTGATACCTAGCCACGGCAGCCTCTGACTCACCTTTACACAGCAGATCCACACACTGAAGATGAGAACCGAGGTCACTGCCTGCCATGAGGAGGCCTCCAGGTGTGTGTGTGTGTGTCTCCCACTGCTGTGATGATTATTGTTCCACTCCCTGAGCATTGTGTGTCTCTAGAGAGGATGTGGTGTGGTGGTATGCTCTGTTTCACTCCTCTGCGGTTCAGTAGAAACTCCTGGAATATAAGCCTTTCTAAGAATGAGTCGGCCAGAGCTAGGACACAGGGCTCAAAACTGCAACCAAAACACTCGCATTTGCGACCCTTTGACTTGGCAGTGCTACACTCTTAAAAAAAAAAGTTTATTGGTCTCTAGGGTGGCGTATAAATTGTTTTAGCTGGTCACACTAGTTTTTGGTTAACAATTAGCTTATTTTTTATTGAGATTTATTCAAATGGGTATGTAGACCAGGTATTTAAAAAGTTTGGTGATGCGCAATTGACAGATGATAGGTCCTCTGAGTTATCTTTTCTATGGAAATATAAACAAAAACAACCCTGTTTATTATTCTTTCACAATTCTCTGTCAAATGTGATGCGCAATTCAGTCATCATGCGCTGTTTGAATTAACATTTCTAAAGGCTTTCCCCAAAAAACCTTCCTCATCAAATGTTGACTGCAAAGGAGGCCTACCTAGCTGAATGATATCATGATGATTTGTACCAATTGCAGGGGCATTTGTTTTGCAAACTATGTCATAAAATGTAGCCTACACTTCACATTGTACAGTAAAAAAACACCGCCAGCCAATGCAACACAATGATCTCTTGATAGGCGTGCAATTGAAGTAAAGGGCAAGTACACCCTCCATTTGGAAGTAGCAAAATGCCATTAGGATTAACTGTCCACAACTAAAATCAATATGCATAGATTTTTTTGTAAACAACCATAAAAATCCAATAAACTCCTCTGGCATAATTGTGAGGGTATCTGTATTGATAAATACAAAATAATGGTGAGGATCGTAAAATGTATTACATTTTTATGCTTTAAAATACTTTAGTCCATACATTGGGATTTCATTAAATGTCATTCAGTATAACAGACATTCAGGAGGCATTTCAGACGATTCTTTGCGATAGTCACATGACAGGATATTGCATCAGAAAGAAGATTCAGAAGACCTCCACACAGTGCAGAAAGGTCAGTAAGTCTCTCGTAAAATGTTGATTATTTCACCTTTTTGGTCACTGGTACACTATAATGTCCTGTGATACGATACAACTCTTTAAAAAATATATATTTTAAGATGTCATATTTGATGTGAAATTACTTTAAAAAGCTGTAGATCAAGGTCATAGTTTTTTCATAGTTGGATGGGACTGTAGAATAAGTTCAATCAATCAAATGTATTTATAAAGCCCTTTTTACATCAGCTGATGTCACCCAGCCTAAAACCCCAAACAGCAAACATTGCAGGTGTAGAAGCACAGTGACTGGGAAAAACACCCTAGAAAGGCCAGAACCAAGGAAGAAACCTAGAGAGGAACCAGGCTATGAGGGGTGGCCAGTCCTCTTCTGGCTGTGCCGGGTAGAGATTATAAAAGAACATGGCCAAGATGTTCAAATGTTCAGAGATGACCAACAGGGTCAAATAATAGTTCAAGCTGTATTTTGTCATACGGAGTGTCAATTATGTCATTCATTACTTCGCATGACACATGTATATAGTTTTTGTTTTTTAGGACTATTCTTAAGCTTTATGGGAATGTAGTGTATGTTTTATTGATGACATTTACAGTTGAAGTCGGAAGTTTACATACACCGTAGCCAAATACATTTAAACTCAGTTTTTCACAATTCCTGACATTTAATCCTAGTAAAAATCCCCTGTCTTAGGTCAGTTAGTGTCACCACTTTATTTTAAGAATGTGAAATGTCAGAAGAATAGTAGAGAGAATTATTTATTTCAGCTTTTATTTCTTCATCACATTCTCAGTGGGTCAGAAGTTTACATACACTCAATTAGTATTTGTTAGTAGGGCCTTTAAATTGTTTAACTTGGGTCAAATGTTTCGGGTAGCCTTCCACAAGCTTCCCACAATAAGTTGGATGAATTTTGGCCCATTCCTCCTGACAGAGCTGGTGTAACTGAGTCAGGTTTGTAGGCCTCCTTGCTCGCACACGCTTTTTCATTTCTGCCCACAAATGTTCTATAGGATTGAGGTCAGGGCTTTGTGTTGGCCACTCCAATACCTTGACTTTATTGTCCTTAAGCCATTTTGCCACAACTTTGGAAGTATGCTTGCGGTCATTGTCCATTTGGAAGACCCATTTGCGACCATGATTTAACTTCCTGACTGGTGTCTTGAGATGTTGCTTCAATATATCCACATAATTGTCCTGTCTCATGATGCCATCTATTTTGTGAAGTGCACCAGTCCCTCCTGCGGCAAAGAACCCCCACAACATGATCCTGCCACCACTGTGCTTCACGGTTGGGATGGTGTTCTTCGCCTCGCAAGCATCCCCCTTTTTCCTCCAAACATAACGATGGTCATTATGGCCAAACGGTTCAATTTCTGTTTCATCAGACCAGAGGACATTTCTCCAACAACTATGATCTTTGTCCCCATGTGCAATTGCAAACCGTAGTCTGGCGTTTTTATGGCGGTTTTGGAGCAGTGGCTTCTTCCTTGCCGAGCGGCCTTTCAGGTTATGATGATATAGGACTTGTTTTACTGTGGATATAGATACTTTTGTTCCGGTTTCCTCCAGCATCTTCACAAGGTCCTTTGCTGTTATTCTGGGATTGATTTGCACTTCTCACAAGAATTTTCATCTCTTGGAGACAGAACGCGTCTCCTTCTTGAGCGGTATGACGGCTGCGTTGTCCCATGGTGTTTATACTTGCATACTATTGTTTGTACAGATGAACATGGTACCTTCAGGCGTTTGGAAATTGCTCCCAAGGATGAACCAGACTTGTGGAGGTATACATTTTTTTCTGAAGTTTTGGCTGATTTCTTTTGATTTTCCCAGGATGTCATGCAAAGAGGCACTGAGTTTGAAGGTAGGCCTTGAAATACATCCACAGGTACACCTCCAATTGACTCATATTATGTCAATTAGCCTATCAGAATCTTCTAAAGCCATGATATTTTCTGGAATTTTCCAAGCTGTTTAAAGGCACAGTCAAATTAGTGTATGTTCTGTTCTACTTAGTGTATGTTCTGTAACTTCTGACCCACTGGAATTGTGATACAGTGAATAAGGGAAATAATATGTCTATAAACAATTGGAAAAAAGTACTTGTGTCATGCACAAAGTAGATGTCGTAACCGACTTGCCAAAACTATAGTTTGTTAACAAGAAATTTGTGGAGTGGTTGAAAAACTAGTTTTAATGACTCCAACTTAAGTGTATGTAAACTTCCGACTTCAACTGTGTATGTATTTTTATGTGTTAAGGAATATTTTGTCTATCTATTACATTGTGAAAAACAAATGTAATGACAACATTATCATAGTTATTTGTTTTTTGTGAAGTCACATATTCAAGTCATAAGAACTTAATATAAGGTTTTATTAGTGTTTTATCAGTACAGTTTTGATATTGAGGGAATATATGTACTTATAGATAGGTGCTTCTATCCAACAAAGAGAGAGTTGCATGTTCAGGGCCCGGAAGAACTCAGATCCTCTTGTTAGGGAAGAGTGGCATCTGAGCAGGAAGCCTTGTTATTATAGTGGTCATGCAGTGACAAGTGCAGTTCAGTAACCAGCAAACCTGAATTAAGACTAAGTTCAATTAGGTTCACACTCATTTGAAGAAGGCTAGATCTTTTAGGTAATCAATACAATGTATGGGTGTCAGACTAAGCTGTGGGCTATTACGCAAAGGTTGTTTACAATAGCGTTTAGGAAATATTCATGTATTGTAAGTCATTTTGACTATAGCCTGAACTATATCTCTGTAATTATATTTGTCTTGTGTTTAGCTACCGCAAATGTAAGGAGGATGGGCACATAGACCATTGCCCAGGTAGGGAGATGACGACCTCTGCAGCTGAAAAGAGAAGGGATAAACAGAGGGAAAACCAGAGGAGTCAGTGGCAAATGCATGCTGTGATAAACCTCACTCCAGTGTCCATGGATGGTGACCATCTTGGGGGGCACCCTGAGCAATCTACAAGCTCAACAGCAGCACCCACCTCAACCCTCAACTCCACAGCAAAGCCAACCACCTTAACATTACCCACCTGAGATGCCACCAACATAGCAGGGACAACCACTTGCTTCATCAACCCCAGAGAGAAGTGATGTAGAGAATATATCCAGTTAGGTAAAGAAAAAGCACAGTTGAAGCAACAAATGATCAGACTTGAAATATACCTTGCACTGTCAAAAAGAAAATGAGAAAGAAACAAGCACAGAGGGAGAAAGAAACTGGTTGCAGAGAAGAAGGCAAAGGTCACTAAATTATTGTGTAGGGATGAAAATAGCAGACTTCTGCCTGGGAAGAAAGACACCGTAACGAAGCACAAAGAAAAAGTTCAGAGACTAGTCCTTCCCAAAGTTATTACAGTGAGGTAGAACTAGCTCTGCCTGAAGTGAACACCACATGGCAGCAATGTGAAAGAGAGGAGACCAGCAATGAAGAAAAGACGTGAAAAAAAACAAAAGCTAGGCGCATGGCAGGATCTGAACAGAATCCTGAATCCAAAACTCGACCTGCTCACCAAGCACCATTTCATCAAGTTGAGAATTGCCGAAATCTTTTTTTATTTAAAATAAAATTGTACGGTACCCCTTTTTTTCTCTCCAATTTTGTGGTTTCCAATTGTTTAGTTGCTACTATCTTATCTCATCGCTACAACTCCTGTACGGGCTCAGGAGAGACAAAGGTTGAGAGTCATGCATCCTCCGATACACAACCCAACCAAGCCGCACTGCTTCTTAACACAGCGTGCATCCAACCCAGAAGCCAGCTGCACCAATGTGTTGGAGGAATGCACCTGGCAACCTTGGTTAGCTCGCACTGCACCCGGCCAGCAACATGAGTCACTGGTGCGCAATGAGACAAGGATATCCCTATCAGCCAAACCTTCCCTAACCCGGATGACGCTAGGCAAATTGTGCGTCGCCTCACAGACCTCCCAGTCACGGCCGGCTGCGACAGAGCCTGGGCGCGAACCCAGAGTCTCTGGTGGCACAGCTGGCTCCCTTAACCACTGCGCCACCTGGGAGGCACTAAGTGCCGAAATCTTAAAGAAAACATTGGTGACAATGAAGTAGTTGTTCACATGGCCTTCTCAGAAAACTATGCATGTTAATTGCATACTAGTGTGTTGTACACGTTTCAGGGGTGCCAGTCATATGCTACATTAACAGATAGCGTCCGCCACGATGAAAGAGCCATGTGAGCACACCTTGAGCCTATTTTGAAGCAAGTGAAGGGGCAAAATCCCTCTAACTATTCTTCACTTCATGTGCGGCTATCCTGTCACACAGTACAGGAGCAAAAATAATATTTGACCTATTCACCATTTCTTTTGGGATTCAAAGAAGTAACATGGAACTTCTCAGAGAAGGGATACGGTAAAGGTGCTCCTGATGAAGTCGGTGGAGCAGGAAAACGTACGTAGTGCTGATGACATGGTGAAAATGGGAGCAGATATCCAGACCCCAAAAGATCTGTACAGCAAACTACAGGAAAACACAAGCTCAAGCGTAAAGTACTTTTGGATATCTGAAGTTGACGTGTGTAGATATGACGATGCAGTGCAGAGTCAGTTGCAAGTGGTTAAAGACACCATGGAAATACATCAGATTGCCTCAGATTACCTTTTCCAAGCTTGGAAGGGATGAGAGAGGAAAGCCTATGGGTTTAAACTACGAACCCATAGGCTTTGCTCTCTCGTCCCTTCCAGGCTTGGAAAATGAGCCTGTCATAGCAGATGTAAGCAATGTCCCCACGCGCTCTGGCAGCTTTCATGGCTGGGATAATTTCTTTCCTTTTCTGACACACAGCTTCAGGATAGTTCTCATTGAGAAAGATATACGTTCTTCTCAAGTTCGTGGCTCTTTCCAGAACAGCTACCTTGTCCTTGAACCTCAGGAACTTTACCACTATCGGCATCGGCCGGTGGTGGGTTTTCCAGTCTTTCCTTCTTAATGCGTTTGAGCCAATCAGGTGTGATATGACATAGGGGTGGTATACAGAAGATAGGGGTATTTTGTGAAATACCAAGTCCATATTATGGCAAGAACAGCTCAAATAAGCAAAGAGAAACAACAGTCCATCATTACTTTAACCTGTTTGGGATAGGGGGCAGCATTTTCACTTTTGGATGAATAGCGTGCCCAGAGTGAACTGCCTCCTACTCAGTCCCAGATGCTAATATATGCATATTATTATTAGTATTGGATAGAAAACTCTCTTAAGTTTCTAAAACTGTTTGAATGATGTCTGTGAGTATAACAGAACTCATATGGCAGGTGAAAAATCCAACCAGGAAGTGGGAAATCTGAGGTTTGTAGTTTTTCAAAGCTTGGCCTACAGTGTCTATGGGGTCAAGTTGCACTTCCTAAGGCTTCCACTAGATGTCAACTGTCTTTAGAAACTTGTTTCAGGCTTCTGCTATAAAGGAGGGGGGAATGGGAGCTGAATGAGTCAGTGGTCTGGCAGAGTGTCTCAGACTCGTGACTCGCGTTCCCGACAGAGTTAGCTCTCGTTCCATTGCTTTTCTACAGACAATGGAATTCTCTGGTTGGAACATTATTGACGTTTTTTGTTAAAAACATCCTAAAGATTGATTCCATACATTGTTTGACATGCTTCTTCGACCTGTAACGGAACTTTGAGTTTTTGTCTGGACGTAGTGCTCGCGCCTCATGAAGATGGATTACTGGGCTGAACACGCTAACAACAAGTGGATATTTGGACATAAATGGTGGACTTTATGGAACAAATCAGCCATTTATTGTCGAACTGGGATTCCTGGGAGTGCATTCTGATGAAGATCATCAAAGGTAAGTGAATATTTATAATATTCTGTTGACTCCAACATGGTGGATATTTCTTTGGCTGGAATGGGCTCTGAGCGCCGTACTCAGATTATGCTTTTTCCGTAAAAAAAGAAAAGAAATCTGACACAACGGTTGCATTAAGGAGAAGTCTATCTTTAATTCTGTGAATAACACTTGTATCTTTTATCAATGTTTATTATTAGTGTTTCTGGGATTTGATGTGGCTATCTGCAACATCACCGGATGTTTTGGAATCAAAACATTACTGCACGTAACGCGGAAATGTAGACTTAGATTTTTGGATATAAATTTGCACATTATCGAACAAAACATACATATATTGTGTAACATGATGTCATATGAGTGTCATCTGATGAAGATCATCAAAGGTTAGTGATTCATTTTATCTATATTTCTGGTTTTTGTGACTCTTATCTTTGGCTGGGAATTATTATTTTTTTTGACTTGGCTCTGATCTAACATAATCATATGTTGTGCTTTCGCAATAAAGCCTTTTTGAAATCGGACACGATGGGTAGATTAACAAGAAGTGTATCTTTCATTTGCTGTATGTGTGAAAGTTACATATTTCTAAAAAAAAAAAATTGAATTTCGCACGCTGCCTTCTCAGAGGAATGTTGTCGAGGGGTTCCGCGAGCGGAACGCCTGCGCTATAAAGGTTAATAAACCTGTTATGGCTGCGATCCCCGTACAGGGACCAACATCAGGGGAAATTTCAGAGTGACAACTAAAAATACAACTTCGTAAAATTAAACATTCTTGACAATGCAAGTGTCTTACACCCTTCAAAAGATTAGAATCTTGGTAATCAAACTACGTTTTCCAATTTAAAATAGCTATTACAGAGAACAAATCCCATGCTTTTGTTTGAGAAGAGCAATCAACAACACAAACATTTCCCGCTATGACAGTTGTTACACATTCACATCTGAAGGTAAAATTATGACTTACATTCTGATATCTTGCTCTTATTTCTCTTCCTGAGGGTCCCAGTGATCAAATGAAGTGCCGTTTTCTTTGATAAAATCAATTTTTATAGCATAAATCGAAACATTTTGTAAACCGTTTGTGCCGTGAATTCCATCTCCATCAATTTTTTACGGAGCATTCAACGTGATTCCCCCCTGTAAACAATCGTTTATCTAGTCATGGTTGGTTTCAGTGCATTCCTCTGGATGTTTGCAACACAGCCAAACGTCATTGTTTTTTTGCGGGGAGTATTGACCGAAGTGAGCTGATTTGAAGACAACGATAAATGACTACCTTACGCACCAATAATTTTAGCGAAGCTTCATTGATTGACTATATTTCTGTCCAATGACCACTTGACAGCCATTTCTGTCCAATGACCACTTGACAGCCATAACAGGTTTTAAGACATGAAGGTCAGTTAATCCATAAAATGTCAAGAACTTTTAAAGTTTCTTCAAGTGCAGTCGCAAAAACCATCAAGCACTATGATGAAACTGGCTCTCTTGAGGACTGCCACAGGAAAGGAAGACCCAGAGTTACCTCTGCTGCAGAGGATAAGTTCATTAGAGTTAATCTTCACTTCAGATTGCAGCCCAAATAAATGCTTCACAGAGTTCATGTAACAGACACATCTCACCATCAACTGTTCAGGGGAGACAGTGTGAATCAGGCCTTCATGGTTGAATTACTGCAAAGAAACCACTACTAAAGGACACCAATTAGAAGAGACTTGCTTGGGTGAAGAAGCATGAGCAATGTACTTTAGACTGGTGGGAATCTGCCCTTTGGTCTGATGAGTCCAAATTTGAGAGTTTTGGTTCCAACCACCGGGTCTTTGTGAGATGCAGAGTAGGTGAACGGATTATCTCTGTATGTGTGGTTTCCACCGTGAAGCATGGAGGTGGTGGTGTGGAGTGCTTTGCTGGTGACACTGTCAGTGATTTATTTACAATTCAAGGCACACTTAACCAGCATGTCTACCACAGCATTCTGCAGCAATACACCATCCCATCTGGTTTGCGCTTAGTGGTATTATCATTTGTTTTTCAACAGGACAATTACTCAAAACACAGCTCCAGGTTGTGTAAGGGCTATTCGATCAAGAAGGAGAGTGATGGATTGCTGCATCAGATGACCTAGCTTCCAATCACCCGACCTTGACCCAATTGAGATGTTTTAGGACGAGTTTGACCACAGAGAAGAAAAAGCAGCCAAGACATGCTCAGCATATGTGGGAACTCCTTCCAGGCTGTTGGATAAGTATTCCTCATTAAGCTGGTTGAGAGAATGCCAAGAGTGTTCAAAACTGTCATCAAGGCAAAGGGTGGCTACTTTGAAGAATCTCATATATTTTGATTTGGTTAACACGATTTTTAGTTACTACATGATTCCATGTGTGTTATTCCATAGTTTTAATGTCAGAACAATGTAGAAAATAGTCAAAATAAAGAAAAACCCTTGAAGGGATAGGTGTGTCCAAACCTTTGACTGGTACTGTGTGGAAGGCCAGCATCCGGGAGTCGCCTCTTCACTGTTGACGTTGAGACTGGTGTTTTGTGGGTACCATTTAATGAAGCTGCCAGTTGAGGACTTGTGAGGCATCTGTTTCTCAAACTAGACACTCTAATGTACTTGTCCTCTGGCTCAGTTGTGCACCGGGGCCTCCCACTCCTCTTTATATTCTGGTTAAAGCCAGTTTGCGCTGTTCTGTGAAGGAAGTAGTACACAGGCAATTTCCCGCATGGAATAGAATCCATTTCTCAGAACAAGAATACACTGACGAGTTTCAGCAGAAAGTTATTTGTTTCTGGCCATTTTGAACCTGTAATAGAACCCACAAATTCTGATGCTCCAGATACTCAACTAGTCTGAAGGACAGTTTTATTGCTTATTTAATCAGAACAACAGTTTTGTGCTGTGCTAACATAATTGCAAAAGGGTTTTCTAATGATCAATTAACCTTTTAAAATTATAAACTTGAATTAGCTAACACAACGTGCCATTGGAACACAGGAGTAATGGTTACTGATAATGGGCCTCTGAACCCCTATGTAGCTATTCCATTAAAAATCAGCTGTTTCCAGCTACAATAGTCATTTACAACATTAACAATGTCTACACCGTATTTCTGATCAATTTTATTTTAAATGAACAAAACAAATGTGTGTGTGTGTACATACAGTTGAAGTTTGGAAGTTTACAAACACCTCAGCCAAATACATTTAAACTCATTTTTCACAATTCCTGACATTTAATCCTAGTAAAAATTCCCAGTCAGTTAGATCAGTTAGGATCACCATTTTATTTTAAGAATGGGAAATGTCAGAATAATAGAGATGTATTTATTTAAGCTTTTATTTCTTTCATCACATTCCCAGTGGGTCAGTAGTTTACATATACTAATTAAGTGTTTGGTAGCATTGCCTTTCAATTGTTTTGGGTAGCCTTCCACAGGCTTCCCACAATAAGCTTCTAAAGCCATGACATCATTTTCTGGAATTTTCCAAGCTGTTTAAAGGCACAGTCAACTTAGTGTATGTAAGCATCAGACCCACTGGAATTGTGATACAGTGAAATAACCTGTCGATTTTCGCTTTATCATCGAAGGACTGAGCGTTACTCCGAGGCCTGTACTCTGGAGTGGGATCGAGGTGGCGGGTCCGTCATGGTCTGGGGGCGGTGTGTCACAGTATCTTTGGACTGAGCTTGTTGTCATTGCAGGCAATCTCAACACTGTGCTTTACAGGGAAGACATCCTCCTCCCTCATGTGGTACCCTTCCTGCAGGCTCATCTTGACATGACCCTCCAGCATGACAATGCCACCAAATCAAAGTTTATTTGTCACGTGTGCCGAATATAACCTTACAGTGAAATGCTTACTTACAGGCTCTAACCAATAGTGCAAACAATGTATAAGGTGAACAATAGGTACAGTGGGGCAAAAAAGTATTTAGTCAGCCACCAATTGTGCAAGTTCTCCCACTTAAAAAGATGAGAGAGGCCTGTAATTTTCATCATAGGTACACTCCAACTATGACAGACAAAATGCGGGGGAAAATCCAGAAAATCACATTGTAAAATAAGCATTTGGTCAATAACAAAAGTAAATAACACCATAATTTGCAAATAAATTCATTAAAAATCCTACAATGTGATTTTCTGGATTTTTTTCTCTCATTTTGTTTGTCATAGTTGAAGTGTACCTATGATGAAAATTACAGGCCTCTCATCTTTTGAAGTTGGAGAACTTGCACAATTGGTGGCTGACTAAATACTTTTTTGCCCCACTGTATAGTTAAGTCACTATGCATATATGATAAACAGAGAGTAGCAGCAGCGTAAACGAGTGGTTGGGGGGGCACACAATGCAAATAGTCCGGGTAGCCATTTGATTACCTGTTCAGGAGTCTTATGGCTTGGGGGTAAAAACTGTTGAGAAGCCTTTTTGTCCAAGACATGGCTCTCCGGTACCGCTTGCCATGCGATAGTAGAGAGAACAGTCTATGTGACTAGGGTGTTTGACAATTTTTAGGGCCTTCCTCTGACACCGCCTGGTGTAGAAGTCCTGGATGGCAGGCAGCTTAGTCCCAGTGATGTACTGGGCCTTACGCACTTCCCTCTGTAGTGCCTTGCGGTCGGAAGCCGAGCAATGCCGTACCAGGCAGTGATGCAACCAGTCCGGATGCTCTCGATATTGCAGCTGTAGAACCTTTTGAGGATCTCAGGACCCATGCCACATCTGTTTAGTTTCCAGAGGAGGAATAGGCTTTGCCGTGCCCTCTTCACGACTGTCTTTTGTGTTTGGACCATTCTATTTTTTTTTGGTGATGTGGACACCAAGGAACTTGAAGCTCTCAACCTGCTCCACTACAGCCCCGTCGATGAGAATGGGGCGTGCTCGTTCCTCCTTTTCCTGTAGTTCACAATCATCTCCAGCCATTGTTCTGTGTGTGATTTCCTGCAAGACCGGAATGTCAGTGTTCTGCCATGGCCAGCGAAGAGCCCGGATCTCAATCCCATTGAGCACGGAGGGTGAGGGCTAGGGCCATTTCTCCCCAGAAATGTCCGGGAACTTGCAGGTGCCTTGTTGGAAGAGTGGGGTAACATCTCACAGCAAGAACTGGCAAATCTGGTGCAGTCCACTAGGAGGATATGCACTGCAGTAGTTAATGCAGTTGGTGGCCACACCAGATATTGACTGTTACTTTTTATTTTGACCCCCCCTTTGTTCAGGGACACATTATTCCATTTCTGTTAGTCACATGTCTGTGACTTGTTCAGTTTGTCTCAGTTGTTGAATCGTATGTTCATACAAATATTTACACATGTTGAGTTTGCTGAAAATAAACGCAGTTGACAGTGAGAGGATGTTTCTTTTTTTGCTGATGTACGCATCATCTGCTTTCCCAGGCCAGTATTCTTTTCATTCTTGCCAGTAGTTTGAAGTTGGTACAAGCCAGGTGTGCCATTAACCTGAATGTCAAGCCCTGCAAGGGCATGCTAATTTTCAAGATTGCTAGTCATTATTAGCCTGGTTCTGAATGGAATGCAAACACATTATGGACACAGTTCAGGTCATTATCACCGCGCAGTGGTAAAACATTGGTGTGACCAAATCATGTGCTCGTGCCATCAACTGAAAAAGTTGGTGTCACCAGTGGAAAACGTTAGTCTAGAGCTCTGTGGATGGGTGTTGACACGCACTTGGTGGGTGTTTAGGTTCTTGAGAACACTTTGTCGCTGCTTATCTTCATCTTTATCAGGAGAAACTGTTTCAAACTGCCAATTCATGCTCTTCAACAGCAGATGGGTTCATCCTGGATCACTTTGTCAGTTTTCCTGTATCATTTTACAAGATCTACCTACCTGCTTTGTATAGACCAATACTGATCAATCCTTGGCACTCTCCAGTCTGATAATGCAGAGAGAAAGACAAGTTGGTGTCGTTTACAGCTGCTGATACGCAGACTTACCGCCAGTTATAGCTGCCACCCAACTACTTTTTGATCACATTAAAACAGTAATGAATCACACACACAGTGTGGTAATCACTGTGCTGAACTCCTCCACTCCTCAGTAGTGTAGTGCTGCTGAATCCCACATCGACCCATAGCTCCCAAGGCTCGCCATTAGCTTTGAGGCATGGATAGGTTTAAACCATGTAATTACTGTATTTCACCTTGCCTGGGTTTTGCCATATTGATGCTAACACCTATCCATTTCTTTCAGATCTACAACAGCGCCAAAAGGGTGGATACTATAGTCAAATTAGGGAGTTCTCCTTTCAAATTGGTAGTGGTGCGTATACAGGGACCAGAGAGCGCTTTAGGAGTGACTGGAACTCAAGTCAGCTGGAAAAAGGGCGGGATAGGGTCATTCAATGCTACTATATTGAAAGAGAGTTCTGAAGGAGATATCAGCTTCACTAAGTCTTTGAGTGAAACAGCATCACCAAACTCCAGTATCAGTTTGTTACAGAAGGTAAACAGTATGCTGCTGCATGTGTAAGTACAGCAGTCAATTTATTTTGTATAATTGCCAGTTAACTGTAGCTTTAATATTCACCCAGATAATACACTGAATGGCAATGTTTTATTTGTGTGGTATAGATTTGTATCATTGTTTAGTGTCCAGTTAGCCCAAGAATGGACTGTTAAGGAGTGTAGGCGAGCCTACTCCTTTAACGTCCAAGGACCTTTATAGGTTATGTTCAGAGGGAAACTGGCTCTGGCACACAAAACAACCAATTATTCTATCTAATTGTGAATCGTATTGTAGAAACATAAAGTGACTTTCATATCACATCAAAATAATTTCACAAATGCAAAACAAACACTTTCTATACTCTGGTTTAACCAGTTTTAACAGTTGTAGCCGGCAGTGTTTTTCAGTTGCAAAAATGTTCTGGTGTCGTTCTTCGTCTACATTTGACATTTTAGTAATTTAGTAGACGCTCTTATCCTGAGCGACTTACAGACATGTGTTTGAAGGCGCTATCTAGCTAATTAGAACAGGTGGTCATCGTAACATGGAAATATGGCAGTGTAATTTTAAACTGTGTTTTGAGTAATTTAACCTTTTTTGTTTTTTGAAAATGATCTCATTGATATGAAAGTTAAAAGGTGCAATATGCAGAAATCCCGCCCCCATTTCCTGGTTTCTAACATTCTAATAGTTCGCCTAATTTCATTTTATGTGACAAAACAAGCAATGTATAGTTTAGAGCAGGGTTTCCCAAACTTGGTTCTGGGCCCCCCAACTCATCATCAAGCTTTGATTATTTAAATCAACTGTGTAGTGCTAGGGCAAAAAACAAAACGTGCACCCAGGGGGGCCCCAGAACCGAGTTTGGGAGAGAATCAATGTGCCATCGAAACCGCTGTGAAATATCTTTTCAATTACCAAAAATATTGTATTTTCGGCTGTTTGAAGCTGATGTACAAAACAGAATGTTAAAGATGCAAAAACAAAACTTAAGAATGGGAAGCACTTTTGAATCTGTAAAAGTTCACTTCCCTTTGCATGTCACCTGTAAGAAGTCTGATTAGGCATTCTTCAAAATATCTCATAACAGAATGTAGTTTTGTGTTTCCAAGATGAACTCTGGTTAACAACCTGGTAACTTGACCATTATGTTTTAAGATGGCATTGGAAGAAAGGAAAGCTGGATAGCTACTCCAGAAGTGTTTCAAAAGTAGGATTCAGATATAGGCCTAATATGTAACTGCCGAAATAAAGGAAACACCAACGTGTCTTAATAGGGTGTTGGGTCACCACGAGCCAGAACAGCTTCAATGCACCTTGGCTTAGATTCTACAACTGTCTGTAACTTTATTGGAGGGATGTGACACCATTCTTCCACAATATTTACCATAATTTGGCGTTTTGTTGATGGTGGTGGAAAAGCTGTCTGAGGCACCGCTCCAGATTCTCACAAAAGCGTTCAATTGGGTTGAGATCTGGTGACCGAAACAGCCATGGCATATGGTTTACATCATTTTCATTCTCATAAAACCATTCAGTGACTACTCACTGCCTGTGGATAGGAGCATTGTCAATCTATCAGGGGATAGCCATGGTAGCCAAAATAATGGCCTGCCCAGTATTTTTATACATGAGCCTAAGCATAATTAGGGCCTTATGAAATCTATTCAATTTTTTCCCCAAATTCTGTTCTTTCCGTTTACATTTTTCTGAATTTTGTGTTATGATTTATGCTAATTTTATCATCAGAAAAAGTGTCTAATAATGTGAATGAATAAAACGTCAACAATGAAATAAGATAACAGTACATTTGTAATGATGCAACACATTGCACTTTTTTAATCAAGGCTAGCGCTTCAATTCAGAGTTCTACTGAGTGTTTCATTGTAAATGGAAAAAAAGTAATGCAAGAATCTAGGCGACAATGCCGCAACCGTATCCTCATGTTTCCAGCTGGCTGAGGATGTTTGTGACTGCCCGGGTTGATGACTTTTCTGCCAACAAAAACTCTGTACAGATGAACATGCTCTGCAAGGTACTTCACTGTTTCAAACCAGCTATTCTCAATGCTTCAGGAGGAGCCTTGACCTGCTCAAACTCCTTCATAATGAGGAATCTCACCTATATTACCTTTTTGGCAGGCTTCTCGAAGAAGACAGATCTCATCCATGTCACAAGTGATGCAACTTCAGAGAAATATTTGTAGTGGTGCCACATGGGCTTTAGACTTTAAGTGGTTGTCACACGTAATTTTACGTGTCCAATCAATAGTATGTTGACAGAATTTGCAAAACAGCTTATTGCCTGACTCATAATAATAACTGGGTATTGCTCTAGATTTAGGGGATAGGGTCGAATGATTCGTTTTTTAAAACTAATTGGCGCCTCTTCGACATGTTTCTCAAAGTGACAGCCAAGTGGTGAGGTGACGTAAGGGTTCCACCCACGACCCACCCCAATTGAAAACAGAATTATTTCTCTAGACCTACTCGTCTGTAATTGTACAATTATGAAATAATTTAGCCAAATTATGGAAAATTCTGCAATATTCCACGTTTTACAGTTGATTCCATTTTTTTATTACCAGATTCTGTCCGCGTGACGGATATCATAGGGCCCTACATAATGGGATCTTAATTAAGCCAGGAACCACCACTCAGGAAATACACCTGTGTGGAAGCACCTGCTTTCAATATACTTTTTATCCCTCATTTACTCAAGTGTTTCCAGTATTTTGGCAGTTACCTGTATCTAAATCAATTACATTTTATAACAGAAGTTTCAGCAAACACTGATGGTGATAATGATCAGCAATGACATTTCATTGGCCTGCTTGCCTCACTCTTCTCAGTCCAGTGATGAGCACTAAGATGGTCCTCTATCTCATTTGGACAGTTTGAGGTTCAGTCTAGAGTTAGGATATCTTATGGTAGGACTGTTTTAAACAGATCTAAGGCTTTTGTTCATTTTTTATTTAAACTTTATTTAACTAGGCAAGTCAGTTAGGAACAAATTCTCATTTACAATGACGGCCTAGGAACACTGGGTTAATTGCCTTGTTCAGGGACAGAATGACAGATTTTTACCTTGTCAGCTCAGGGATTCAATCGAGCAACCTTTCGGTTACTGGCCCAGCACTCTACCTGGCTACAATACCCACTGTAGTGTGTGTAGATCGCAAGCCGATAGTAAGTCAATAGGGCTAAATGACTAGCTACTACTGTTATCTAGCCAGATAAGAATTGTTAGCTTGCTAGCTACCCACGAAGAATTTGCATCTACCTTGCATAACATTCGTTTTAAGTCATTTTTGCCTGTTAAACTATCTAGTTAGCTAGATTACTACGATTCACATATGGCTAGATGATAGTTATGAAGAAAACATGTTTACTTTGTGTATATCTTGTTTTGTCTCCGTTGCCAGTGTCCTAGTTGGAAGAAGGTTCACTGAAGGAAAGGTGCAGCGTGAAGTAATACAGTAGGGGTGTGCGAGTGCTTCTCAAATGTCATGTTTTATGCATTCTCCACACTCATCCTCACACGAACCTTCTTAAGGGAACTTCCTCGTGGAATGCACTCGAAGCATGAGAGTGTGGAGCACGGTAGTATGCATATTGAGAAATGCAGATTGTCTCAAATTCCCAGTGTCGTTGAGACCAACCACTCAGACAACCAGTAGAGTAAGTTGAAATGTAATTTTAGTCAACATTCCAGCTTGTAAAGATTGTTTCTAAATTTCCAAATAGGATCATGTCAGACGGTACCTAGCTAGCGTTCGCATGAGCTATTACCGGCTGATCTAATAGGCTAAACCACAGTAGGGCTGGGCGACATATCGTCTATACCGGTATACCAGTTTGGGTCTATTTTGGTGGCCTCCAGTATATTCTAATGCCTTGATTCCATCTGAAATACACAGTGAAATGATTGAATACTTTATCGATTTTCTAACATTTGTTGTGGTATTGTGTAGAAAGACAATTTAAATGACAACTGTAAAATTAATGTATTGTTAGTAGTTTTGGATATCATCTAAGTCTATATGATCGACTATTTTGAAAGTAAGACAACATTAAAACTTTAACATTTAACCTGTCCTCTCGAGATTAAAATCTTATTTACAGTTTTAGTGCACGATATGCATTGCCAAAGATGTTTGTTCTTCAAATTATGTATTTTATTAAACAGAAAAATGAAGTAAATAAATAGCCCACATGTAACGGTTTTCTTCCTGGGAAGGAGAGGACCAAAATGCAGCGTGGTTATTTATAAACATCTTTAATTAATGAAAGATGAAAATGTGAACACTATACAAAATAAGAAAACATGGAAAAAACGAAACAGTCCTAACTGATGCAAAACACAGAGACAGGAACAATCACCCACAAAATACCTAAAGTATATGGCTGCCTAAATATGGTTCCCAATCAGAGACAATGATAAACACCATGCCTCTGATTAAGAACCACTCCAGGCAACCATAGACTTACCTAGAACACTCAACTGAACACGACCCCATAGACTACAAAACCCCTAGACAAAACAAGACACATAAATCACCCATGTCACACCCTGGCCTAACCAACATAAAGAAAACACAGAATACTAAGGCCAGGTCGTGACAGTACACCCCCCCGGGGCGGCGAGGTGGAATAGCCCGCACTGGGCTGTGCAGGCGAACCGGAGACACCATGCGTAAGGCTGGTGCCATGTACGCCGGCCCAAGGAGACGCACTGGAGACCAGATGCGTAGAGCCGGCTTCATGGCACCTGGCTCGATGCCCACTCTAGCCCGGCCGATACGAGGAGCTGGTAGGGTACCGCACCGGGCTATGCACCCGCACTGGGGACACCGTGCGCTCTACAGCAGAAAACACGGTTCCTGCCCGGTCTCTCTAGCCCCCGGTAAGCACAGGAAGTTGGCGCAGGTCTCCTACCTGGCTTTGCCATACTCCCGTGTGTCCCCCCAATACATTTTTGGGGCTGACTCTCAGGCTTCCTTGCCAGCCGTGTTCCCTCGTATCGCCAGCTCCTCTCTCCGGCTGCCTCTGCTCTCCTAGCTGCCTCCACCTGTTCCCATGGGAGGCGATCCTTTCCCGCCAGGATCTCCTCCCATGTGTAGCAACCCTTGCCGTCCAACACATCGTCCCATGTCCATTCCTCCTTGTGCTGCTCCTGCTACCGCTGCCGGTCACCACGCCGCTTGGTCCTGTTGTGGTGGGTTACTCTGTAACGGTTTCCTTCCTGGGAAGGAGAGGAGGACCAAAATGCAGTGTGGTTATTTATAAACATCTTTAATGAAAGATGAAAATGTGACCACTATACAAAATAAGAAAACGTGGAAAACCGAAACAGTCCTAACTGGTGCAAAACACAGAGACAGGAACAATCACCCACAAAATACCTAAAGAATATGGCTGCCTAAATATGGTTCCCAATCAGAGACCACGATAAACACCTGCCTCTGATTGAGAACCACTCCAGGCAACCATAGACTTACCTAGAACACTCAACTGAACACAACCCCATAGACTACAAAACCCCTAGACAAAACAAGACACATAAATCACCCATGTCACACCCTGACCTAACCAACATAATAAAGAAAACACAGAATACTAAGGCCAGGGCGTGACACCACATTAAAAAAATATTTAGAAAATACATTACATTTAATTAATAAAAGGGTTATATCAGTTTTAAGTATTATATCGTTCAGATTTTACATAGCCTACATTAATTTAAAATGTGGAAGGGCCCTATAAAATCTGTTTTCTCAGTTTTGTTTTTCCAGGTTTTAGTCCCCCCCCCCATTTTTTTTCAGGATCTCGCCCTCAAAGTCACACTTTTTAAATAGAAAAACAACACAATTGGATGTTATAAGTCCATACCAATGCTTAAACCACATCAGGAGACCAGTTTTGAGGTCTGGGTTATTTCGATTTTTGGGTGTAGTTACCCTTTTAATTCAAGTGTGCATCTAGCAATAGACTGTTGTTTAGTATTATTTTTGTTGTGCACACGTAATGTAGAATTTGTGAAAACAAATAGGCCTACCCACTGGATTGATTCAAATAACAATGATATCATTGCATGATATTATTGGTAAGCATAGTGGCCAAGACAAACATATTTTCCCGTATTCACTCATATCATTAAATCATAGTTCGTTTCCAGGTTCATTCAGTAGTTTTTACCAGATATAGAATCCTGTTGAAAAATAATCTTAAAAGTGCCATCTATATTTGTGATACTGTTGTTGCTTCCTGTTGTCAGCGAGTGTCAAAACACCGGTTTTAGATGTCTAAATTCATAATCATTATGCTGAAATAAGTCCTAATATTTTGAGGACCAATACAGAAAATTTGCTCTCTACACACAAGCGTCACACTTGTGTTCAGATTACTTGTATTTTGCTAAATTAGTACCTTAAACTGCACACGCACCAATATTTACCAAGCGGTCACTCAAGACTGGAATTGATTTGCTTGTTCTACTGTAATCAATAGTGTGCGCAAATTAATCACTCACATCAATATTGTATTGAAATCAATGGAACTGGGATAACAACTGCGGCGACATGTACCGTTTGCGCTCTTCTAACAGACAACCCCCAATGAACTTGGGTATGCTGCATATAGTGTATTCAGACCCTTTTTCCACATTTTGTGACGTTACGGCCTTATTCTAAAATGTATTAAATAAATACAAATCCTCATCAATCTACACACAATAACCCATAATGACAAAGCGAAAAAAACAAGTTTTTTTGAAATTTTTGCACATGTATTAAATTACAATATGTATTCAGACCCTTTGCTATGAGACTTGAAATTGTGCTCAGGTGCATCCTGTTTCCATTGATCATCCTTGTAGTCCACATGTGGTAAATTCAATTGATTGGACATGATTTGGAAAGGCACACACCTGTCTATATAAGGTCCCACATTTGACAGTGCATGTCAGAGCAAAATCAAACCATGAGGTCAAAGGAATTGTCTGTCTGGAGTGGCCAAAAGGCACCTAAAGGACTCTCAGACCATGAGAAACAAGATTCCCTGGTCTGATGAAACCTAGATTGAACTCTTTGGCCTGAATGCCAAGCGTCACATCTGGAGGAAACCTGGCACTATCCCTACAGTGAAGCATGATGGTGGCAGCATCATGCTGTGGAGATGTTGTTCAACGACTGGGACAGGCAAACTAGTCAGAATCGAGGGAAAGATGAAGCACGAAGCAAAGCAAAGTATTGAGAGATCCTTGAGGAAAACCTGCTCCACTACGCTCAGGACCTCAGACTTGGGTGAAGGTTCACCTTCCAACAGGACAACAACCCTAAGTAGACAAGACAGCACAGGAGTGGCTTTGGGTCAAGTCTCTGAATGTCCTTGAGTGGCCCAGCCAGAGCCTGGACTTGAACCCGATCAAACATCTCTGGAGAGACCTGAAATAGCTGTGATGCTCCCCATCCAACCTGACAGAGCTTGAGAGGATCTGCAGAGAAGAAGGGGAGAAAGTCCCATAGCGTCATACCCAAGACTCGAGGCTGTAATCGCTGCCAAATGTGCTTCAACAAAGTACTGAGTAAACGGTCTGAATACTTATGTAAATGTATTATTTCAGTTTTTTTTTTATACATTTGCAAAATGTCAAAAAATCTGTTTTTGCTTTGTCATTATGGGGTATTGTGTGTAGATTGAGGGAAAATAACAATTTTATCAATTTTAGAATAAGACTGCAACGTAATAAAATGTGGAAAAAGTCAAGGGGTCTGAATACTTTCCAAATGCACTCTATATCTGTTGATAGATGACAACCTGTCATAGCCATTTATCAACATATCTCTCTGAGATTTTTTTCCGGTAGATGGCCAATACGGAAAAGGAAGCAACACTTTTTTTGACTAAATAATTTAAACAAATCACTACTTCAAATCTGTTTCTAAGTAGTGACAGGGGTTGGTTTTCATTAGAATGAAAGTTTTTAACCCTCACATCAATGTGAACCCAAAGAGGAGCGCCCACATTTTTTCTTTTTGCCATGTGGTTTGAAAAGGACAGTCCCACTACGGACTGCCACGTATGACAAACACGGGTACTAACTCAAAGATATTGATCTGTTTTAAGCAAATTATTTCATGAGATTGTAATAACTATACACTTTAATACTAACATCAAGAATCTGAGGTAAAAAGGATGTGTATTTCCTGTAATTCTTGTGTGGTGAAAATGTTAGTCTGTGTAATGTAGTAACACGTTCTGTCCAGCATAGGGAACTTTGCGTAAACTAACTTACTTTTGGTTATGTAATGTATTTCATTATGTGGACACCTGCTTGCCGAACATCTCATTCCAATATCATGGGCATTAATATGGAGTTAGTCCCCCCCTTTGCTGCTATATCAGCCTCCTGGCATCTGCCAAATTCGTCTGTCGCACTGCCAGATGGTGAAGCGTGATTCATCACTGCAGAGAACGCGTTTCCACTGCTCCAGACTCTTGGCTGCTCGGCCATGGAAACCTCTTTCATGAAGCTTCCGACTAAGAGTTCTTGTGCTGACATTGCTTCCAGAAGCAGTTTGGAACTTGGTGGTGAGTGTTGCAACCAAGGACAGACGAATTTTACACACTACAAGCTTCAGCACTCTGCGGTCCCATTCTGTGAGATTGTGTGGCCTACCACTTTGCAGCTGAGCCGTTGTTGCGCCTGGACGTTCGGGCCATTCTACTGCCAATGTTTGTCTATGGAGATTGCATAGCTGCGTGCTTTATTCACCGGTCAGCAACTGGTGTGGCTGAAATAGCCGAATCCACTAATTTGAAGGGGAGTCCACATACTTTTGTATGTAGTGTATTTGGACCAGAATGAGGCTCTCCACTACCTATTGCTGCAGTGATGATTCACCATTTTCATCAGATGTTTTCATTATTCATCTTCAGATAAACGCCTAAAAGCCTACATCTACCAGTAGCCTATGCAAATTAGGGAGCCTAATGAACTCACCGATATGATTCGGTAGACTACGCTGATTGATGAGACGAGTCACTCACTTTAGCGTCACTGTCTGGCAAGCCCCAACATCCGAGGAAAGGAAACCTAGAAAATCCTTTGGTTTACTTGTCCCAATGCAATACCATGGACATATAACCACATAGCCTGTGGCACATAGGCTATGTGAAACATGCTAAACAAAATGAGTGTGCCAGAAAACAATAATTAGGCTAAGTGGATTTCAACTCATCGTTACCACTTACATTACATGGGATGTGCAAATTAACAAGCATCATGTTTTCTCCTTCCTCCGTGTAAAGAAATTTGACACAGACATACTGCGTTTACCTGTCATCACTCGCAGTGTGAGTTACAGGCGCCTATCCTATCATTAGATTGCTAGAAGATGCGTATCGTTCATTCTAGAAGGAAAGGGATCGTCGGGCTGGCGAACTAAAGCTTTTAAATTAAAAGTAGTCTAGTTAATATGAAGTGGCTAGCTGAAAATTAGTCTGTAGGAAAACACTGGATGTGATGTTCTCCCACTCAGTCCTATCCTCTGCCTCTGTTGTCTAAGATAGATAGATCCTCCTAATTAAAGATAAGGAACATTGTGTCCTAGATGTTTTATGGAATGTTTTTTGACAGATTCAGATTTTAATGGTCACCGCGAGACTGGGATATCAATAACTATGTTTTCCCACCTTATGCCTGATCATGTTAAATTGCCTTCAGCTTATTGAATAATGGGTGGTCGAGTCAGCGCAGAGCAGACATTGACATCTAAGACTGTAGGGCATTTCCATCAAAAGGACCCATGACTAAAAACTATTTAGTCAGCCACCAATTGTGCAAGTTCTCCCATTTAAAAAGATGAGAGGCCTGTAATTTGCATCATAGGTACACTTCAACTATGACAGACAAAATGAGAAAAAAAATCCAGAAAATCACATTGTAGGATTTTTATGAATTTATTTGCAAATTATGGTGGAAAATAAGTTTTTGGTCAATAACAAAAGTTTATATCAATTCTTTGTTATATATCGTTTGTTGGCAATGACAGAGGTCAAACGTTTTCTGTAAGTCTTCACAAGGTTTTCACACACTGTTGCTGGTATTTTGGCCCATTCCTCCATGCAGATCTCCTCTAGAGCAGTGATGTTTTGGGGCTGTTGCTGGGCAACACAGACTTTCAACTCCCTCCAAAGATTTTCTATGGGGTTGAGATCTGGAGACTGGCTATGCCACTCCAGGACCATGAAATGCTTCTTACGAAGCCACTCCTTCGTTCCCCAGGCGGTGTGTTTGGGATCATTGTCATGCTGACCCAGCCACATTTCATCTTCAATTTCCTTGCTGATGGAAGGAGGTTTTCACTCAAAATCTCACGATACATGGCCCCATTCATTCTTTCCTTTACACGGATCAGTCGTCCTGGTCCCTTTGCAGAAAAACAGCCCCAAAGCATAATGGTTCCACCCCATACTTCACAGTAGGTATGATGTTCTTTGGATGCAACTCAGCATTCTTTGTCCTCCAAACGTGAGTTTTTACCAAAAAGTTATATTTTGGTTTCATCTGACCATATGACATTCTCCCAATCTTCTTCTGGATCATCCAAATGCTCTCTAGCAAACTTCAAACGGGCCTGGACATGTACTGGCTTAAGCAGGGGGACACGTCTGGCACTGCAGGATTTGAGTCCCTGGCGGCGTAGTGTGTTACTGATGGTAGGCTTTGTTACTTTGGTCCCAGCTCTCTGCAGGTCATTCACTAGGTCCCCCTGTGTGGTTCTGGGATTTTTGCTCACCGTTCTTGTGATCATTTTGACCCCACGGGGTGAGATCTTGCATGGAGCCCCAGATCGAGGAATATTATCAGTGGTCTTGTATGTCTTCCATTTCCTAATAATTGCTCCCACAGTTGATTTCTTCAAACCAAGCTGCTTACCTATTGCAGATTCGGTCTTCCCAGCCTGGTGCAAGTCTACAATTTTGTTTCTGGTGTCCTTTGACAGCTCTTTGGTCTTGGCCATAGTGGAGTTTGGAGTGTGACTGTTTGAGGTTGTGGACAGGTGTCTTTTATACTGATAACAAGTTCAAACAGGTGCCGTTAATACAGGTAATGAGTGAAGGACAGAGGAGCCTCTTAAAGAAGAAGTTATAGGTCTGTGAGAGCCAGAAATCTTGCTTGTTTGTAGGTGACCAAATACTTATTTTCCACCATAATTTGCAAATAAATTCATAAAAAATCATACAATGTGATTTTCTGGATTTCTTTTTCTCATTTTGTCTGTCATAGTTGAAGTGTACCTATGATGAAAATTACAGGCCTCTCTCATCTTTTTAAATGGGAGAACTTGCACAATTGGTGGCTGACTAAATACTTTTTTGCCCCACTGTATGTAGGCACCTAGTCTGAAATGACTAAGCATCTACCAACCCACTATCACGGGCAATGTGGCCTATGTTATTTGTCTCCCACTTTGGTTCTGAAATCACCATCACCCACTAATTAGCTTGTCATTTTACAGATTGTGTTTGAGCTAGTAATGTGAAACTTTACCCTGTATATCTAAAAATCACCATATACTGTACACTGATTGTTTAAAGGAAAACTACAAGCAAGTACTGTACCTGTTCAGCAGGTAGCTCATAGCCAGATGAGTTGTGTCTCGGGTAGCTTACTTTTATTCCAGTAAAACACAATTTACAAACAGCTTATAGATGACAGTAACCTAGCAAATTACATAGGCTTTATTAGTTGTTTGACAACCTAATATCGCGCTAGCCACTTTAGCATTTGGTATGCTGAAGGTGCCCCGCAGAAGATCAGGAACAAGCCGCCTATCTCGCGTTGGTCAGTGTGCGACACTGGACACTGCGCAGTTTGACTAAGCTACTGATATTACCTAGGGTTGTTCGGCATGCAAAATTACTTGTAGATCAATTACTGTCAATACGGTTACATGCGCTTAGTTCAACACTGAAGGAGAGAACACATCAGTTGTCACAAAATACTAGGTATTTTCGGGAAGGTAGATAGAAATTAATTTGAGGGGGGAAAAAATGAATCTGCAATTCATAGCGTTTGAATTGATTTTCTGACCAATGCGGGTTTGGGGTCCTTGGACCGATGCAGGCCTATCTTAAACATTTGCTTTGGGGACCGATGCGTATCGGTATCAGTATATTGTTCTGAAACTCCACCCTACTCTGCTGTTTTGTATTGTTCTGCACTGTACTCTACTGTGCTGCGCTGTGATGTCCAAACTTGTGAAACATAAGGAGATTGACATTCATATCCACAATACAGAATTACATCATGGGTCCCTGATCTGTACTGATCAGGGACCCATGATGTATTTCTGTTACTGTAATTCCGTTACCGGGTGTAAATCCACTTCACTTACTGTAGTTCAATAACCAAAATAGATTATTTTCAAACTCAATGTGACATATCATAGCTGACACCCCATTCTTTCTGCAATATGCACCTTTGAATCTTAATTCGGAGCAGATATTTAAGACTTTTTGGGAAACATGGTCTCATAAAAAGCTGAGGGAGATTTTACTGTAATTCCATTACCAAAGTTTGTATCTCCACAGTTTTAAGTAGCAATTGTGTATCGAGTAGCGTAATTCCGTTACCGTGGAATTGACCTGCATCATCACCGTAAGTTATGCCTGGGGGGCTTCCTGAGTCTCTATTCTTACTGTACTGTCTGTGTGTAACTGAAAAGCCCATCTATGGAAAGGCTGAGTGTTCTCAGGGGAGACAGACAGAGCTTTACCCACTCTGTTTTTAGATACCACCGCCTCAGCACAAATTACAGCTTAGCTCTCCCCCACATGACGGCTCACAACTAAGATTGAAGTCAGACTGTCAAAAGCCCAGAACAATGCAAGCTGCCTTCGCACAGTAGGACTTCTCTCGCAAGCAACCCTACTCTCTTGATCCTGTTTCGCCTTCATATGGATTGCGCTCCAACTTGTTCAATTACCGCTCTACTTGTTTTAGGGTTATTCCTTGTGTTTTGCTGATCGGCTCAAAGCATGAATCACAAACACTTGAAGAGGCAGTCTCTCATGCTGTTGTAGCCTCTTTCAGCTAGAGAAAGTCTGTCTGTGTCTCTAGAATAAACTGTGGTGGTAGAAAGTGAATGCATTCTACAGAATGCATGCTGTGGTCTGTGGTCTTTTATTTTTGCTCTGTGCTGTGGCATGTGGGGTTGTGCGCACTGCACACTGAATGAACAAGTACCTGTGTGTGTTTGCGTGCATTCCTGCATACATGCATGTATGTGTTTACGAGTCAATGTGTGGTTTTATAACTTTGTTCTTTTTTTCTTTAGGTAACTTCTCTATTTGGCTGCTGTGAGGGAGGCCAGTGCTGTTACTGGTGAGCATTGAGACTTCTCCACCCCAGAAAGACAGACGGACGGAGTTCCCCTGCCCAGTGCCCCTGTTCTCCTTTTCATGGATGCCAGGCTGGCCCTGCTGCAGCTTGGGACTCTCCTGGTCCTCCTGTCCGCAGCACTGGAGTCGACTCCTAAGCTGACTGCTGGAGAGGAGGTCTACACTAACACCTGGGCGGTCCACATAGAGGGGGGACCGCAGGAGGCTGACCGAATTGCCAGGAAACACGGCTTCATCAACCATGGCAATGTGAGTAGCACAGCAGTGCACCCTGTGGAACCGCTCTAGTCAGTCAGAGTGTATGATCTCTCTATGCCCTGCATCTGTGGTCAGCTGAAACTCTGTTCTATTTCAGTGACAGCCTGCTCAACAGGCTTTAATGTGCAACAAGATATACAGACAGGACAGCCTATAAGCCCTCGTGTTGAGAGTCAGAGTGCATGTCATGACTCTTCCATCCCTTGCTGAGTTTATCTGTCAGCTAAAGCCTGCACTCCTCCTATGGGTTCTATACAGAACAAAAATATGAACGCAACATGTCAAGTGTTGGTCCCATATTTCACAAGCTGAAATAAAAGATCCCCAAAATGTTCCATATGCACCAAAGGTTTATTCGTTTACATCTCTGTTTGTGAGCATTTTTCCTTTGCCAAGATAATCCATCTACCTGGCAGATGTGGCATATCAATAAGCTGATTAAACAGCATCATCATTCCACAGGTGAACCTTGTGCTGGTGACAATAAAAGGCCACTCTAATATGTGCACTTTTGTCAACCGGCCTCACAACCGCAGAGCATGTGTAACCACACTAACCCAGGACCCCCACATCTGGCTTTTTCACCTGCGGGATTGTCTGAAACCAGCCACCTGGACAGCTCATGAAACTGAGGAGTATTTCTGTTTGTAATAAAGCCCTTTTGTGGGGAAAAACTCAGTCACATGGGTGAACTCCTGCCCAGTCATGTGAAATCCATAGATTAGGGCATAATGCATTTATTTAAATTGACTAATTTCCTTATATGAACTATAACTCAGTCAAATCTGAAATTGTTGCATGATGCATTTATATTTTTGTTCAGTATAGTTCATTTGGGCATACCATGTGTGTGTCAGGGTTTCTGTTAGGAAAAAGTGGACATTTAACCAGCAGCATTTTAGGACCCATATGCATTGGGTGTGTAACCTGATCAGGGCGTCCACCCACGGTGCTCAGAATGACAGAAATGACATTTTAGATTATGGTACTTCATATTAACAGAACATGCAAGTAGAGGATGCAACGATGCACAGTCCTTACCCTATTCTGATTTTGTAGATGTTAGAATAACTGTCCACATTTACTTTTCCTCAGCCAACAAGACAAGTAACAAAAATAAAAATCACTATCCTATGTCAATATACTATCCACCATGGTAGAAAAGTTGACCTATTCTATTGGTCAGCTTGTCGAGAAGTAGCCTATTCCAAACAGATTCTGGGTCAGTTGTGGGAAGACTGATCCCAAATTCATA
Organism: Oncorhynchus keta; assembly: GCF_023373465.1. Taxonomy (NCBI): domain Eukaryota; kingdom Metazoa; phylum Chordata; class Actinopteri; order Salmoniformes; family Salmonidae; genus Oncorhynchus; species Oncorhynchus keta. The sequence goes on along the minus strand of NC_068442.1, from coordinate 16,336,799 downwards.
CAACCAGTAGACAGACCTAGGCTACATATTCTTTTACACGTTTAAAAGCAATGAGTCTGATGCAACAGATCAGAATGTTTAGCTTAACATGTTGATAAATGATTATTTCTCCACATTATAAGTGCAGCAATGCCCACAAGGCATTAGGCTACACCCAAATGTTCATTCCATAATGCAATTAGCGGGAAAACACTTTTGTCAAAAGGACACTGCACATGCTCGCGGTTTGATGTGACAGATTAAATATCCATTAGAAATAGAGGAGATGTAATAGGCTACTTTGAAGCGAGGCAGGCCTAAGACATGCCTCATATGTATTAAAATGTTCAGGTTTGATACAATGAAGTACATGTTTTCAAAATGCAAAGCCTACTGCCTCTATCTAGCTCATTACAAAGCAGTGTGTGACGTCCTGATGAAGCCTGCCTTCCGTTGCTGTTTGAGATGCTGCAGCAGTAGCTCTCGTACTGTCTGTCTGAAAGGCTTTGTATCTGTATGCTGTAAGCGTGTGATAAATGAATATAGTGTAGCCTACACATGCGACAATTTCATTCAAATAAATTACGCAAATTAACTTATAGACCGATAAGCATGACCAGTCAAATGTATTTCATTCGACTTTTACATTCATGAATCGGTTAAAAAGCATTATTTCGCAATGGGATTGTTTCTTCTCCCGGACAATTGGCCAGTTTTATTTATTGGCATTTCGAAACAAATGTATAGGCCAAAAGCCGGCTATTACCGGCAAACAGAATCCCTGGTCCAGTCACTCCACAGGAGACTTCACTGTCTGCATCGAATACATGCGTAGGAGGCTCTGAACTACAGTACCAACCCTCCCTCCACCCTATCCCCCACAAAAAGAGGATTTTCAGAGCGGTTTACAAATTGAATTTAGGCTTATCTTCTGCTTTCTTTATGTTGCTGTCCATGCAGCTTCTGTCTTGAGCTCCATCACAGATGTTTTTTCTCCTGTTATAGTAGTAGATCCTACGGCGGTCATAAAGTAGTAGGATGAGATGTGATATTTTTAATTTGTGAGATGCCTCTCGTTGTCACACTCATCACCACTCAATTGTCTCCTTGGCTCTGATTGTGTACTGTAGTTTCTCGCTCTCAGCTGGCTTTGATTGGAGTTCTTTGGTTATTGATTTCATCTAGCAGGAACTGCTGTTGGGATGCTGTGAAAGGATTCTGCTGTAGAGAGAGAGGGAGAGGGGGAGGAGGCCATTAGAAAAATGTGCCTTAAATAACCTTTTATTCATAATTGGCTCTTTGAATGCAAGTCATTATTTGCTCTATTGAATAGGCCTTATTCTGCTTTGAGACTGCCAAGCAATCAAGCTCCACACAGATTGACGCACATGTGCACGCCGCACACACAGTCACACACACAGTCTCACACATTCTTTCCCCCATAGTATAATTATATGTTTATACCTTCATCGCTTGTTACGAACACGTCATGAAGGTACTTCTGGTAGACAGGAACAATGGAATAATAGTAAGTGGGTTCTTCTGTCTTTTCCCTCTCTACAGCCTTGTAGCCCCACTACCACACCAGTATTCCCAGTTGATGCCATAGTTTCGAGCCTGAAACACCTGTATGCCTCTGCCAGTAAAGCACAGGGCAGACAGAGACTTATCCAATCAGAGATCCAGGGCTTGTAAGGACTGGCAGGGGTTGATTGTTATTTTGGGGGACCTAAATTGGCCTGTCTTTTTTAACCTTGGTATCGGGCGTTGTCCTCTGGTGATGTGTCATGAGTTTAGTCTTTCTCTCGCTCTCTTTTTCTCTCTCTCCCTATCCTCCCCGTCTCGTCATCTCACTCTGCGCTCTCGTCCACTTTCACTCTTTCCTTATGCACACATATATTTCATCTCCCTCTGCTCTCTCTGTTTATTCTCTCAAAAGCTCTCCAAAGCATTGTCCTTCTCTGCTCTTTTTCTCTTTCCCTCCCATCACTCACTCCCTCCATATGCTCGGACTCGTAAGTCTAAAACCGATAGATCAATTTAATGGGGAAACATACGTCTGCGTTTTTTTCTGTCATTACTCACTCATGCTGAACAGTGGGTTTGGAAACAGAGGACTCCTTGAAGATGGGTCGGTTTGTCAGAGATGGATGTCTGATGCCATATGGTACAGAGTCCTGCTCACATCCCACAGACAAACAGTAGGCTACATAGTAAAGCCCTACTCTCATTAATCTCTATTCTCTTCTCCCGTTCTCTCCTTTTCTCTTCTTTTCTCCAAATCAAATCAAATGTATTGGTCACATACACGTGTTTATCAGATGTAATTGCGGGTGTAGTGAAAGGCTTGTGCTTCTAGCTCCGACAGTGTAGTAATATCTAACAAGTAATATCTAACAGTTTTACAACATATACCCAAAATACACATACATCTAAGTAAGGAATGGATTAAGAATATATATACATATATGTCAGAGTGGCATTGGACTAAGATACAGTGGCGTAGTATAGAATACAGTATGTACATATGAGATGGGTGATGCAATATCTACACACAATTAAAGTGACGAAGATACCATAGAATAGTATAGAGTACAGTTTATACATATGAGATGAGTAGTGCAAGATACGGAGACATAAATGTGTCTAGTATTTCATTTCCTTAAAGTGGCCAGTGATTCCTAATATTATGTCTATAGGCAGCAGCCTCTGATGTGCTGGAGATGGCTGTTTAACAGTCAGTGGTGTAATATAGAATACAAGACAGTATATACATATGAGATGGGTGATGCAATATCTACACACAATTAAAGTGACTAAGATACCATAGAATAGTATAGAGTACAGTTTATACATATGAGATGAGTAATGCTAGATACGGAAACATTATTAAAGTGGCTCGTGTTTCATTTCCTTAAAGTGGCCAGTGATCCCTAATATAGGCAGCTCCCTCTGATGTGCTAGTGATGACTGTTTAGCAGTCTGATGGCCTTGAGGTAGAAGCTGTTTTTCAGTCTCTCGGTCCCAGCTTTGATGCACCTGTACTAATCTCGCCTTCTGGGTGATAGCGGGGTGAACAGGCAGTGGCTCAGGTGGTTGATGTCCTTGCTGATATTTTTGGCCTTCCTATGGCATTGGGTGCTGTAGGTGTCCAGGAGGGTGGGAAGTTTGCCCCCGGTAATACGTTGGGCAGACCGCACCACCCTCTGGAGAGCTTTGCGGCTGTGGGCTGTGCAGTTTCCTACCAGGCGGTGATACAGCCCGAGAGGATGCTCTCAATTGTGTATCTGTAAGAGTTTGTGAGCGTTTTAGGTGTTAAGCCAAATTTCTTTAGCCTCCTGAGGTTGAAGAGGCGCTGTTGCGCCAACTTCACCACACTGTCTGTGTGGGTGGACCATTTCAGTTTGTCAGTGACGTGTACGCTGTGGAACTTGAAGCTATCCACCTTCTCCATCTGCTCCATCTGCTGTTTCCTGAAGTCCTCGATCATCTCCTTAGTTTTGTTGACATTGAGTGAGAGGTTGTTTTCCTGGCACCACACTCCCAGAGCCCTCACCTCCTCCCTATAGGCTGTCTCATCATTGTTGGTAATCAAGCCTACTACTGTTGTGTCTTCTGCAAACTTTATGATTGAGTTGAAGGCGTGCGTTGCCACGCGGTCATGGGTAAACAGAGAGTACAGGAGGGGGCTGAGAATGCACCCTTGAGGGGCCTCAGTGTTGAGGATCAGCGAAGAGGAGGTGTTATTTCCTACCTTCACCACCTGGGGGCAACCTGTCAGGAAGTCTAGGACCCAGTTGCACAGGGCGGTGTTCAGACCCAGGGCCTCTTGCTTGATGATGAGCTTGGAGGGTACTATGGTGTTGAATGCTGAGCTATAGTCAATGAACAGCATTCTTACATAGGTATGCCTCTTGCCCAGATGTCCGTCACTACAGACCCTGGTTCGATCCTGGGCTGTATCACAGAATGTCATAAATCAATAGAATGAATGCTTCAATCTAGTTGACATCGGTAAAGTTCTGTCATCTCTGCTTCTTTCATGAAGCAAAGACATTTAGGGATTGGGGGAATTATTGTTATTATTTGTTGTAGATAGGGAGGCAGAAAGCTAGATATAAATAGAGTAGGGGAGAAGTTTAAAATGAAAGGATCCAGTTAGAGAGAAGCGAGTGATCGGAACTGAGAGGAAAGAGGAGAGATTATGAAGGCAGGAGAGTGAGTGGGAGGTTTTGTCGAGGGGAAAAAGAGTGGGAGAGAATGGATGAACAGTGGCTAAAGACTGAGATTGAGAGTGAGAGGAAGAGACAGAGGGGAGGATTGCTAAGCAACATTTAAACAGTTGTCTGAAATGAGATTATGGAGGCGTACATCCTTAGTCATTGTTTCGTTTAGGCACCAGCCGCACGAGAATAATGAGCCGTATTTCAGACTTTTGTCTCTGAGTAGGTGATAGGAGGCAGCAGGGAGATAAACATAACTAATGCAGTCTTCCAATGTCTCGGCTACACAGTGGCTTTATTTGGGGAGATGGGTGGGTTAGATAAAGGATGTGTGGCCTGGGGATGGTTGAGTGAACAGGGGGAATGATGGCTTTGTCATTCTCACTTCCTTTCTCTCTTGTGGTGGATGTTCTCTAGGGCCAGCCACCAGGGACGTCACTGGAGTTTCATAACATTCGGGCCTTAACCCTGAAGAACAATAAATTGTCTTTTCTAAAATGATTTCCTGCAATTCTACATGACTGGAGACATTAAAATAAAATGTTTTAATACCACACAAATAACCAAAATGACAGGATAAAGGATACTCGGGACTCCTGAGTGGCGAAGCGGTCTAACAGGCTGACTGCGTCGCGAGAGTTGCAAAATACATTTTTAAATCTATATTATTCAATAATTGCACCCACACTGCTCACGCGCGCCAACAAGCATCTACGTTGCCAAGGGATAAAATAGAAGTAAATTCTATTTGTGACGTAGATCGCGCTGCAAGTCCTGCCTCTCCCATCTGCTCATTGGTTTATAGAAGCAGATACCCACGTGCCATCTCGTCATTGGTTATACCCACGTGGGTAACTGAAAGACGAACAAGGTCAGTGGCGGTAATGCACCTAATTTATGAAAGATGCCAATCGCAATAAAAAAAGTCAAGAGAAGGAAAAAGCCTAGAAGGAGGAGAGATGACTAGAAACGATTGGGTTGACCATTTTATGTCGGAGTAGAGGACCTTGTGCATTTCATGTAAAATAACAACTCAATGTTTATATCCCAGGACAAATTAGCTAGCAACAGCAAGCTAGCTAAATAGGACAAATTAGTTAGCAAGTGCAAGCTAACTAGCTAAATTGCCATAAATGTTTAATGCTTTTCGACCTGTCCCCAAATTAATGTAATTGGTTCAGAGTTTGTTTTGATATTTTAACCTGCGTGTCATGATTGTGTTTGGTGTGGGGGGACAAAATACATTTATGCACAATGGCGCACGCACGCAGCCAGTTTGAGTTCCGTGTAAGGCCTCAGTGCTTGAGGCGTTACTACAGACTAGAGGGCGACCGATTTATGATTTTTCAACGTCGATACCGATTATTGTAGGACCAAAAAAGCCGATACCGATTAATCGGACGATTTTGTATTTTATTTGTAATAATGACAATTACAACAATACTGAATGAACACTTATTTAAACTTAATATAACACATCAATCAAATCAATTTAGCCTCAAGTAAATAATGAAACATGTTCAATTTGGTTTAAATAATGCAAAAACAAAGTGTTGGAGAAGAAAGTAAAAGTGCAATATGTGCTATGTAAGAAAGCTAACGTGTCAGTTCCTTGCTCAGAACATGAGAACATATGAAAGCTGGTGGTTCCTTTTAACATGAGTCTTCAATATTCCCAGGTAAGGAGTTTTAGGTTGTAGTTATTATAGGAATTATAGGACTATTTTCCTCTATACCATTTGTATTTCATTAACCTTCCACCATTGGATGTTCTTATAGGCACTTTAGTATTACCAGTGTAACAGTATAGCTTCCGTCCCTCTAGTTAACGCGCGCTAACTAGCTAGCCATTTCACTTCGGTTACACCAGCCTCATCTCGGGAGTTTATAGGCTTGAAGTCATAAACAGCGCAATGCTTGACGCACAATGAAGAGCTGCTGGCAAAACCCACGAAAGTGCTGTTTGAATGAATGTTTACTCGCCTGCTTCTGCCTACCACCGCTCAGTCAGATACTTGTATGCTCAATCAGATTATATGCAATGCAGGACACGCTAGATAATATCTAGTAATATCATCAACCATGTGTAGTTAACTAGTGATTATGATTGATTGTTTTTTAGGAGATAAGTTTAATGCTAGCTAGCATCTTACCTTGGTTTACTGCATTCGCGTAACAGGCAGTCTCCTTGTGGGATGCAATGAGAGAGAGGAAGGTTGTTATTGCGTTGGACTCGTTAACTGTAAGGTTGCAAGATTGGCTCCCCCGAGCTGACAAGGTGAAAATCTGTCGTTCTGCCCCTGAACCAGGCAGTTAACCCACAGTTCCTAGGCTGTCATTGAAAATAAGAATGTGTTCTTAACTGATTTGCCTAGTTAAATAAAGGTATAAAAAATAAAACAAAACATTGGCGCCCAAAAATAGCGATTTCTGATTGTTATGAAAACTTGAAATCGGCCCTAATTAATCGGCCATTCTGATTAATCGGTCGACCTCTACTACAGACACCCTGGTTCAAATCCAAGCTGTATCACAACCAGCCATGATTGAGAGTTCCATAGGGCGGCGCACAATTGGCCCAGTGTCGTTCAGGTTTGGCCGGTGTAGCCCGTCATTGTAAATAAGAATTTGTTCTTAACTGACTTGCCTAGTTAAATAAACGGTTTAAAAAAAGACATTGACACACTGAGATCAATAAAACGAAGAACCCATGTCCTAAATGCAATCAATAGCGTAGGCCAATGAAAAAAATGGATACATACATTTTAAGTCTACAATATGAGGAGAAAAGTATAGTCCACCAACTTTCCAGCGGCACTCACTTATCCAAATCGTTTTTTCACTCAATTGTGTTTTAAAATATTGCGAAAGATATTGTAGCTTTTGCCTGCTGTTCATTGACAGCCATATTAACAGCCACAACTCAACACTCAGCTGTTTGATATTTGCCATGGGCTGCTCAATTGCGAGATTCCAACTGTAGACCTATGCGCTTGTGCCAAAACACAATCCACAGAATTTATTTTTTAAATAAGTTGATTTTAGTTATTTCTGTACAGACAGGAGTAATTACATTTGGCACATTTATTAAAATGTATCTGCAGCACTTCCAGCACCCCTTCCATGGATTGTGGTCAGTAATCCAATGTGGCTTTATTGCTTAGGTAGGCCAACTGTTACAATAATATATAAAATCATCTATCAGCGAGTAACGCACAATTTTGTATTTGCATCAGTAGGCTAAGTGGCTAAAATGCATCAAAAAAGTATTGGAAAGATCTGGAAAACATCAGAGAAGCTCATCAGGTAGGCTATAGGCACTCACTTCAATTTAGCTAGATCATGAGCACTCACATTTCCCAGCCGAATTGTAACCAAATAGCCAAACGGAGATTCAGAAATCTGACATTGATTGATTTATCAAGAGGAGTTCCCATGCTTGTCTAAAACTAACACAATGCCGCTGTCCCAATGAAAACGCTACTGAAATGATCAGTTGACCACACACGGCAAGTGCTTTACATTTATTATAACCAGGTGTAGTGCTATTTTTGGGGGTAACCTAAACGATACTTCTTTATGTTTTCTGGGTGAAACGTCCATGCTGCATGCATGGCAACCATTTGATCCCAATCGGTTTAATTGGAATATGCATTTCGATCTTCTTGGATATATATATAAGTAGCTTAACTACTGTTTAATCAATTTCTTGAGCAGATGGAGTTAAACACAGCCACCTGTATTTTGTTTCAATCAAAGCATATTTTGCATGCTGTTGATTGCTGCACACAATTTTTTACATCTCTACACAATCATCCTAAATTGTCATAAGAAAGTATGATATGTTTTTGGTCTAACAGTAGCCTAACATTATCTATGCTATTATATTCAGTCGGTTATGTAGAATACTAATTAGTCATTAAGTGATCTTGAGACATCGCACCATTCTGAGAAGTGGCGGAGTGCCCTCACTTATAAGGTTGGATGACTTCTACGAACTAAGCGGCGCATTCAGTTGACTGCATTTTTTTCCGCAGCAGCGCAAAGGATTCAGGGCTGACCCAAAATCATTCCTGGTTAAAACCCAGAAAGCCAAGTCCTGGTGACATCCTTGCCAGCCACACACACAGAGAGCTGGCAGAGGGTGTGTGTATTCAGGAAGTCATGAGATGTTTATCGCTGAGGTGATATCATCATCATGTAACTGATTATTCCCTTCAGTGTTGTGCTAAATTCTTTATTGTTAGGACACATTCCTTTCTGTGTGTGTGTGTGTGTGTGTGTGTGTGTGTGTGTGTGTGTGTGTGTGTGTGTGTGTGTGTGTGTGTGTGTGTGTGTGTGTGTGTGTGTGTGTGTGTGTGTGTGTGTGTGTGTGTGTGTGTGTGTGTGTGTGTGTGTGTGTCTATGTTTAAATGTCATGCAGTGTTCCTTTTGCAGCCTGATCACGAGAAATAGATTTTGGATGTTTGTAAAGGTCCCGAGAACGTCGATATATGCCTTCCTCAGCGCTCACCAACAAAAAAAAAAGATTGCCGAGAACTCTGTGCGAACTCATGGTGCTTGGAGCCGAAGCGCGTTGCACAGACCACTATGGCAGTTCACAATGTTTTAGCAAGCCATGAGAATACTGATGATACCTGATGGTAATAGCCTGTCGTTTTTAATTATTTGGTTTTAAGCCTTTCCCAAACCATAGCCTTCCCCAAACCATACCCTTAACCACTCGGGAACTAATGCCGAAACTGTTAACCTTAGAGTTGTTTCTGTTTTAATCCTGCAGCCATGCAGAATTAACCCTGTAAACACACAGAATGAATGTGTCAAAAATAGAAGTTCATCCATAATGCATAGAATTTCGAAGGGAAACTATGAGATCTTTTTGCAGCGTGAGCCAGTCAGGTTCATTGTTCTGTGAGAGGTGACTCAACTTGCTCAGTGGAGAGTGGCTTCAATGCCACAGTCTCTCTCACACACACACACACACACACACACAAACTCATACTCACACACTTTAATAATGTACCTACACATTTAGACAGACACGCAAACCCACAAACCCAGCACAGAAGAACATTATGGTGCTGCATTAAGCAGACACTGCCATTAGCACCTGACATTCGAGCAGTTTTCTAATCCCTGTGGATTGTTAGAGGAAGAAAAGGAGCATGTCTTCAGTTCCTCTCAACAGCTAAACTATAAAGGCCGTCAGCTAAAAACAGAGAGTTTGAAAAAGTAATATTGAATCATAATTCCTGCAGTCTTTCATGAGGTAGTTTATATTGTGTAGCTTATATATAACATCATCACTTTTTTATTCCGCCCTCAATCTCCGTCATCTTTGTTTTTTTCATCCATCCCCTCTGCCCTCCCACTTCCCACTGTTTCTAGTCTCTTTCTCTCTCTCTCATTGGTGTAAACTACATCTCCTCTCCTCCTTCTCATGGCCATAGATAGAGTAGACAAAAACCCAGGCGATTAGCCGCCTCCTGGCACCCTGTTCGCGCCACAGAGCACAGTGCTGCTCTGCCACCACAACCCCGTTGTTGCCATGGAGAAGGTTGCCAGCCAGCAGGTTATTATCAGCAGATTGGGCCCAGTTTCATGTTTAATTAGTCTGTATGTACAGGATACACATGGTATACACTGTCCAACTAAATGCTTACTTTTCGACAATGCAACAACAATAAGAAATAATAAAAAGATAACAATACGAACATAAAGTAAATATAAGTTATTTATATCCCTGTTAGTTAGCATTTCTACTTTTCTAAGATAATCCATCCACCTAACAGGTGTGGTATATCAAGAAGCTGATTAAACAGCATAATCATTACACAGGTGCACGTTGTGCTGTGGACAAATCGGCCACTTTAAAATGTGCAGTTTTGTACCTATACACAATGGCATAGATGTCTCAAGTTTTGAGGGAGTGTGAAATTGTCATGCTGACTGCAAGAATGTCCACCAGAGCTGTTACCGGATAATTGAATGTTAATTTCTCTTCCATAAGCCGCCTCCTACGTCATTTTTAGAGAATTTTGCAGAATGTCTTACCGGCCTCACAAATGCAGACCAGGTGTAATCACGCCTGCTCAGGACCTTAAAATCCAGCTTCTTCAACTGTGGGATCATCTGAAGAGGGGGCGGGGGGGAATGCTGAGGAGTATTTCTGTCTGTAATAAAGCTCTTTAGTGGGGAAAAACTCATTCTGATTGGCTGGGCCTGGCTCCCCAGTGGGCGGGCCTGGCTGCCAAATGGGTGAGCCTATGCCCTCCCAGGCCCACTCATGGCTACACCCCTGCCCAGTCATGTGAACTCCATGGATTAGGGCCTAATTTATTGACTTCAATTGACCGATTTCCTTATATGAACTGCAACTCAGTCAAATCTTTGAAATCGTTGCATGTTGCGTTTATATTTTTGTTCATATCTAATTTTATTGGTCACATACACGTGATGCAGATGCTATTGCGGGTTGTGTTTCTCGCTCCAACAATGCAGTAATATCTAACAAGTAATATCTAACAATTTCACAACAATATACACACATCTAAAGTAAAGGAATTAAACTAAGAATATATAAATATTTGGACAGGCAAATGTCGGAGCTGCATTGACTAAAATACAGTAGAATAGAATAAAGTACAGTATATACATATGAGATGAGGTCTGTTTCCGGTTGTATGTAATATAAATGCTAGGCTAATAATTTAAGAAATAACGCACAAAAAAACGAAATACTGCAAAGTTGCTTAGGAGCTAGAAGCACGGCTGCCCTATCTGTCGGCGCCATCTTCTTTCAGTGTATATTCAAGTTATAAAAAATAAATAAAACTGCATATTAAATAACAGAATAATATCAAGAAATTGTCCATATCGTCTAAACTGTTTTAAAATAATATTTGATGCATATTAGGGTTAATTTGCTCATCTGATGGCCATAATATTGGGTCAAATTATTCATTAGATCTATGATTTATTATTCATTACAGCTAAATAGGTTAATGTATTAAATGACATAAAAAGCACATTTCTGCAGCATCCACACTGAGTGTAGAAAACATTAGGCACACCTGCTCTTTCCATGAGATACTGACCAGGTGAAGGCTATTGATGTCACTTGTTAAATCCACTTCAAATCAGTGTAGATGAAGGGGAAGAGACAAGTTAAAGAAGGAAAATATTTAAGTTGAACAAAGTATGGTAGTAGGTGCCAGGGGCACCAGTTTGTGTCAAAAACTGCAACGCTGCTGGGTTTTTCATGCTCAGTTTCCCATGTGTATCAAGAATGGTCCACCACCCAAAAGACATCCAGCCAACTTTACACAACTGGAGGATGCATTGCAGTCAACATGGACCACCATCCCTGTGGAACACTTTCGGGAGGGTTCAACTTAATATTAGGAAGGTGTTTTGTACACTCAGTGTATATTATCAATGTCCTCATTCAACCATGACTCTGAGAAACATAGAATATGAAAAAAAATGTAGGTCCTGTTGATAGTCTCGAATGGAGCTCATCCAGTTTGTTCTCCAGTGACTGGACGTTCACCAATAAAACATAATTAGCATTTTAGCATAAGTATAATACAGGAAAGCACAATTTATAGTCCAATATTTACACGTGTTTTGGGGAGCAAGTATTTAAATTGTTCAGTATTTAACAATAATATTAAGAGTCTGGTAGTAGCAGTTGTGATGTGTATGGGTGTGAATGAGTGCCTAAGGTGCGGAGAGTCATTGCAGGTGGTCAGTCCAGTTCAAATGTTCAGCAGTCTGATGGCTTGTCGATAGAAACGGTGTCCGAGCCTGTTGCTATCAGACCTTATGCTCCAATATAGTCTGCCCATGAGGGAGGAGGTCTGTTTTGTTGCAGCTCCCTTCCAGTACACACCCTGCATCTGCCTTTGTGATGGGAACAGTGAGTCTCTGTGGATCCCAGGCCACATGGCAGATTGGAACACATCCAACTCCTTCCTGCTAGTGTTGTTCACTCACACCTCTCGTCTTTATCTTCTTCCCTCCATTCTCTATACCTCCTGTTTTATACTTTTCTCCTTAGGTAATTTTGAATGACAGTAACAGCCAAATAACAGCATTTAAAAAAAAAAAAGTAATAGTTTTTCTCCTCTCCTTTGCTCCTGACTACATGTGCTGCCATAGAAATAGAATGTCAATGATTGCATAATGTGTGGACTAGCGGCCAATTGCAAGTGTACCCATAGCTGTGTTAGGTGATGCTAAGAAACAAATGCATTTTCACTAAATGTCAATAATGTGGTTGTCAAAATACATCATAGATCACATGAATATGGCAGTTGTTATCTATGTCTAAAAATCTAAAATACTGTACATTATGATATTTACGCAATATGATCCCAAATATAAAGCAAGTGCCGTGTTTGAACGTTCAAATCTGTGGTACAGACCTTTTGTGAAACCAGCAAAATCGGTGTGTTTATATTTGCTCTTACTCAACCTACCAGAGTAAGATCAATATGAATTTGTATTGCTAAGAAGTATTGGAATGTCCTGAGGGTCATCGGACGTCCTTGGCCTGAAATATAAGGTCAAACGTTTTTTTCCCAGCTATGTCAATTATGTTCTCAGAGACACAAAAAAACATAGCAAGTTACAAAGTAGAGCCTTGTAGCTTCATTTTTGTATTTGTTGTCAGGGATTGATCCAAATTCACATTTCGCCACCCCCATTTCCATGACGAGTGCTAGCTTGCTAGTGTGTGGGACTGCCTGACGCCGTTCACTAAGGCAACTCGTCGGGCGAGAGGCAGGGCTGCGCGGCATTGGCTCTATTGTGCAACCATCGAATTTTGTGATGAAATTTCGTTAGCCGGTGATTGTCAAGCAAATAACTGTCGGTCTCACGGTAATTGACAGTTAATTAACATAAACACATTTAGCATCTCCTGGCTTCCTACAAGCCAGTGATGCAGACCTTTGGTACATTTTTAAAAGTCTAATAAATCCATGTAATATAGCCAACACCTTCACAATAAATCCATTATTTATTTTAGACAGGTCTAAAGAAGTATGATATGAAGAAAATGTAGTCTATTTCAGAAGAACAGAATAGCATACTCTTGAGTTGTCCTTGTGTCAGGTCCTGGTGTGGCTATACCAAATGGCTGTGGGCTACACTAGTTCATTTAGCAGACACGATTTGCTTAGAATTTTCTCCAAATTATTTGAGAGTTAACAAAGAAATAGGTACTCCTATATGCCTAACTTAGAGTTATTAATGTAACTTTAGTTGTTCTAAAAACGTTTATGTTTAGATTTTTATACATTTTACAGCTGTATGATGCGACTCTAATGATGATTCGAATAAAAGGCACAAGCTTTGCTTAGTTTTTTGCGCAGGCTGGACATTCTTCATTAGTCTCTCATTCACAATTTGACAAGAACTTGATAATACTTTGAGTTTCACAGCGGCCTCCCCTTTGTGGCTGTAATGCACCATAAAAAAATCCATGCCTTTGTTGTGCCCTACTCCCTGAGTGCTGCTCGCACTCCATCACGTGATTGGGTCTTTATCACAGGCTACAAGTGAAGACAGACATATTGGGGACCCAACTGCACGTGTCCTTAACCAATTCCGAGGCACATATAAGACATTGGAAGAAATGTCCACATTTACTTTTCATCAGCCTACAAGATGAGTAGGCCTAACGAACAGCAAAAGCACTAGTATATGTCAATCTATTATCCCACATAGTACAAAAGTCGACCTATTCTGTGCGAGAAATAAATATTTCAAATATAGTCTGGGACAGTTGTGGGATACAATAGATCCCAAATTAATAGAACCACGAACATAAACATTTTTAAGCAACGAGTCTGACAGAACAGTTTAGCTTAAAATGTTGATAAACAGTCTATATAGACCCTGATGAGGAGACAACAGCACATGGAGAAGTAAACCTTTGTGTTTAATATGGATATTTTATTTTATATAATTATTTCTTCACATTATATGCACAGTAATGCACACATGACAGTAGGCTATAAGCTGGAATATTCCATTAGTGGGAAAACACCATTATCAAAAGTGACCACAAAGGCGATTATGCATGTAATGCTTTTATTCTAAAGGTGTAACGGTTACGTAACCACAGATGCTGGGAGATAGGAAGCAAGTACAGGTGAGGATTTAATCATAAATAGACATGAAACTAAACAAGAACAGCATCTGGACAAGAGAAACAAAGCAGCATCAATGCAGACACAGGAATGAAACTGAGGAAGTGACAAATAGAGGGGAGGCAGTCAATGACGTGATGAAATCCAGGTGAGTCCGATGATGCGCTGTTACGCGTAACGATGGTGACAGGTGTGCGTAATGATGAGCAGCCTGGCAACCTCGAGTGCCAGAGAGGGGGAGCGGGAGCACTTTTTGGGTGAAAATTATCTTCCTTAAATTTTAAAATCATGCGCTGCTTATGTATGCCAGTTAGGCTCTAAACCCCTTGTAAAGCGGATTAATATGCTTATGTTTTTTGTATGTTTTTTTAAATGTTTTTTGTCCACATCATTCACAAGTTATAATATATAATTCACAAGTGATAGGCTAATACTCCTGTTGTAAAGAGAAGCAATGTGCTTAATATTAGGAAAGTTGATAAATAAATTTAGTAGGCCTAGCCGATAGAAAACTGATGGGATCCTCCTCTTTTAAATAGATGTATCATCAATCTGTTTTCTCACGCAATTGTATAGCCTATAGAAATGTTGCGCAACATGAGCTCTTGGCCTCTCATGAAGTGTTTGATTTGATTTTCGATGACATTTGCATTGATATTAGAGGGTCAATAGAGTGCTGAGTACCAGGCAGATAGCAAGTTTGGTAGACTACTAATGACCATAAGCAGCATCAGAGCTTGGAGAAGCCTAATTACAGTGATTAGACGGTCATGTGGAATTTGACTGCCTTCATGACTCGTGACCGCTGGTGTGGCTGTAATAGGGTAACCGCAACAGCCCTAATTATAGATGGGACTATCTTTGTTTTCAGCCTCAGTCTCTTCTGAGCCTTATCGTTTGCTGGAAACAGTGTAGTTTATCCTCCCATCACTAGACCTATCTCATCAACACCAAAAATAACAATGTAACCCAACTCAGGTGAAGGCCTACCTTAGTAAGCTATGTTATTAGACTAGTGTAGCCTTCTGTGTTACAGTTCAGACTTGGTGAGAAGTGTGTGTCTGTTAAGGCGCTTAGAGACAGGTCGCGGTGAAGGTCTCAGACTTCAATGGGAGTAGGGTGGCCAAACACAAGCACTTTTACAATCGTTTGTGTTCGTGGTGCTCGCTCCCGTGTACGGAGCCGCTGGCTCAGCACTAAAGCATGAAAATATCTGAAATCTTGAGCGGCCGCCGGGCATGGTTGACAAATGAGCAGAGTTCATGTTGTCAAACAATGTTTTAATGACAATGAGCTGGCAACAACCAGGACCGCTGGTCTCTTGACATGGTGGAAGATGTTTCTGCGGTTTAATTTCCGTTTAACGCAGCCAGTCTGTAAGCACCTTTTAGGCTGTGTGTGTCTGTATGTGGGGATGCTGTGTAAGTGTGTGTGTGTTATTTTAATTATTATTTAACTAGGCAAGTCAGTTAAGACCAAATTCTTATTTTCAATGACAGCCTAGGAACAGTGGGTTAACTGCTTTGTTCAGGGGTAGAACGGCAGATTTTCTTAACCTTTCGGTTACTAGTCCAACGCTCTAACCACTAGGCTACCTGCCACCCGGCTGTGTGTGTGTGCCGGCTGTGTGTGTGTGTGTGTTTGCATGCAAATGGGTGGTGCCTTACTCTTCAGTTACCACCTTACTTTAAATTAATGGTAATAACATGCTGTATTTATATATTCTATACAGCGATATTGAGATATTCATTATCTAATTTGCATAAAGTAGTAGGAAAAGTTGTATTCTAAGTATAGAACTTGTTACAAGCTCTGTTTTGCATAAAGCATCAAGATTTAAAAAATATTAATATGACCACCCTACAATTATTGGGCTTAAATTACTGTAATGGTGTATTCCATACTGCCTAATTTGCATATGAAGTGCCTAATTTGCATAATATTGCATTTTAATTTCAGAAATATTGCTTTCATTTCAATCATGTGTTCTACATCAGCCTTGAAAATGTCATAACCGTATGATCACCCTATCTTGAGATATTGGACAAAAAGTGTTGTTTAAGAATCGAGACTGGTGATTTGGTGCCTTATTGACAAGGGATTAATCATTGACCTGTCCCCAACCTTTTCCGTCACTTTTAAACAAGATCCCAGCAATAGTAAGTCCTATCCTCATGAAAAGTGGCATGTGTTCCTGAGATGCTGCTCTATAACATGGAATACAAAGTATAACACCAGTACCAATGTTTCATGTTGATCTCCTAACACCCTAACATAGGAGCAAAGCAGGAAATGTTCCCATCAAACATATTAGGTGTTGTGAATTGTTCAACTGAGCTGACTTTACAAAAAATACATTCCATTGTATGAGCTACGTCACTCATCATTTGAATTAACATTCTACATGGCCATGTAAATTGCATCACAATACCAGTTCGACATTGCGAGTGTACTCATGAGTTTACCAGTCAAATTGCCAGGGTTAGAGGTTCCAAGAATGTTCTATTCATTCTATTTTCATGTGTGCTGCTGCATTGTGGGTGGCGTTGCTCATTTATTTCCATTGTTGTCTTTGTTCAAATATGTTACACATTTACAGCTAACCCACATGAAAAAATACTATACTATGGTCTAAATAAATGTATATACTGTAGTATTCACTGTAGTGTTTTTGCAGACATGACTGCAGTATACCTTAGTATTTACTAGTGTTTCTGTGGACATGACTGTAGTATATTGTAGTAAAACCTGCAGACTGGGTTAGCTAAATTGGCTAACCAGACTATGCCTACCGTTTAATGAGTGAAACACCTCCACCAGAACATAAGTCACAGGTTTGTGAAAGGCCACCTACTGAGTTGAGTGAACAGCTCAGAGCAATGCGATGGAGCAGAAAACACTTTAGCAAAAATATTACAATTGTAATAAACATTTTATATTTGAACATTAGATAAGTTCCAGGCCCATTATTTATTTTTTTATTTAACCTTTATTTAACTAGGCAAGTCAGTTAAGAACAAATTCTTATTTACAATGACGTCCTACCCCGGCCAAACCCTAACCCGGACGACGCTGGGCCAATTGTGCCCCGCCCTATGGGACTCCCAATCACTGCCGGTTGTGATACAGAATCGAACCAGGGTCTGTAATGACACCTCTAGCGCTGAGATACATTTCCTTAGACCGCTGCGTCACTCAGGAGCCCAAAGGGAAACGGTACAGAAGCAGATATAAAGAACAAGCTAAGTATATTAAGGTTAGAGGATTAGGTTTGCTCGTTTGACACAGATAACACATTAATTAACAAGAGTACATCAAAATGACTTTGATCTTATACTTCCACTAGATAGATTCTGAAATACAACAGTGCTTCACACAGATTCAGCTGACCAAGTTCACAAGATGACCAAAAGCATTGACAAACAATAATGTACTTCTGAAATGGCCACTGCATTTACATAAACAATAGATATTTTAGAAATACAAATTAATTTACTTAAAGACAGTCACCTTATTGGAGGGCACTGCCAATAAACTGCCTGGACCTCAAACCAGCAAACCTCTCCAAACAACCCAACTGAAAAAAATGACATTATTGCAGTAGCTTTACATAATCTCGTGGGCCGGCTAAGGAGTATTGTTGTCTCTGAGGGTCTTTGGCCTGGTTTGCTAACTACCTCTCACAAAGAGCACAGTGTATAAAGTCAGAACATCTTCTGTCTCAGCCACTGCCTGTGACCAAGGGAGTACCCCAAGGGTCGATCCTAGGCCCCATGTGTAACGTCGTTCTTCGTTTGTAGAAAAAGAGTCGGACCGAAATGCAGCGTGGTGGTTACTCATGACTTTAATGAAAAAGTGACACATGAAATAACTATACAAAATACAAAACAACAAACGGAACGTGAAACCTATTACAGCCTATCTGGTGAAACCACACAGAGACAGGAACAATCACCCACGAAATACACAGTGAAACCCCGGCTACCTAAATACGGTTCCCCATCAGAGACAACAAGAATCACCTGACTCTGATTGAGAACCGCCTCAGGCAGCCAAGCCTATACTAGACACACCCCTAATCAACCACAATCCCAATGCCTACAAAAAAACAATACGACAATACAATAAACCCATGTCACACACTGGCCTGAACAAATAATTAAAGAAAACACAAAATACTAAGACCAAGGCGTGACACCATGCTCTTCTCAATTTACATCAACAAGATAGCTCAGGCAGTAGGAAGCTCTCTCATCCATTTATTTGCAGAGGATAGTCTTATACTCAGCTGGCCACTCACCGGATTTTGTGTTAAATGCTCTACAACAAAGCTTTCTCTGCCCTTAACCTTGTTCTGAACACCTCCAAAACAAATGTCATGTGGTTTGGTAAGAAGAATGCCCCTCTCCCCACCGGTGTGATTGCTACCTCTGAGGGTTTAGGACTCGATGTAGTCACCTCATACAAGTACTTGGGAGTATGGCTCGGCGGTACACTGTCGTTCTCTCAGCACATATCAAAGCTGCAGGCTAAGGTTAAATCTAGACTTGGTTTCCTCTATCGTAATCGCTCCTCTTTTACCCCAGCTGCCAAACTAACCCTGATTCAGATGTCTCCGTAATCTAGCATGGGTAGAATGGTTAATTTATAGATTGTCAGGTAAGGGTGCTCTCGAGTGGCTAGATGTTCTTTACCATTCGGCCATCAGATTTGCCACCAATGCTCCTTATAGGACACATCACTGCGCTTTATACTCCTCTGTGAACTGCTCATCTCTGTATACCCGTCGCAAGACCCACTGGTTGATGCTTATTTATAAAACCATCTTAGGCCTCACTCCCCCCTATCTGAGATACCTACTGCAGCCATCATCCTCCACATACAACACCCGTTCTGCCAGTGACATTCTGTTAAAGGTCCCCAAAGCACACACATCCCTGGGTCAGTTCGCTACAACTAGCGACTGGAACGAGCTGCAAAAAACACTAAAACTGGACAGTTTTATCTCAATCTCTTCATTCAAAGACTCAATCATGGGCACTCTTACTGACAGTTGGCTGCTTTGCGTGATGTATTGTTGTCTCTACCTTCTTGCCCTTTGTGCTGTTGTCTGTGCCCAAAAATGTTTGTACCATGTTTTGTGCTGCGACCATGTTGTGTTGCTACCATGCTGTGTTGTCATGTGTTGCTGCCTTGCTATGTTGTTGTCTTAGGTATCTCTTTATGTAGTGATGTGGTGTCTCTCTTGTCGTGATGTCTGTTTAGTCCTATTTTTTATTTTTTTTATCACAGCCCCTGTCCAGCAGGAGGCCTTTTACCTTTTTGTAAGCGATCAATGTAAATAAGAATTTGTTCTTAACAGACTTGCCTAGTTAAATATAGGTTAAATTAAAAAATATATATTTTGAGCATCTTGAATGGTTGTCACACATTAATAAACTCACTGATGGTCAAACTCAAAACTCAAATATTTGTTCAAGACAGAGTGGTCACAAACTACACATACACTACCTTCCAGATACAAGGTCCTCACCTGAACATGACCAAGGGGAGGTTTTATACATTTCCTGCATGTCCTCCCCTAATAAGGGTGCCCAGGGAAATACTGACCTAAACATTGGTTCCTAGCCTGTCACAATATTCTTCAGTTACAAGATTGTAACTGCTTTGCTTGAGGTTCAGGTGAGGGTTATGGTAATTAGGGCTGTCGTGGTGATCGTATAACCGCCACACCGGCAGTCACGGGTCATGACCGCAGTCAAAATCCCATCCAAAACATGCTAATGGCCCTTGCTAATGGCCTGGTACTCAGCACTCCATTGTCACTAATCACTCTTAAACACTTAATGATTTAATTTGAATAATCTGAATGATGTGGACAAATGGTGATTGAGTTAGAGCTCCTGTTCTGAAATGGACAGGGGAAAGACCAGGACACAATATGCATAAATACTTTATTTTTTATTTTTTAACCATTCCGAAAGGACAACCGGTCCGATCCGAGTGAGGGATGCAACAGGCACGGAGGGAGAGACCGCAACCACTCTAGACGAACTTCTTGATAGTTATTTATCATCCCATCAGATTACATTGTTGTAACTTTAATGTGTTACAGAGTTAATGTTTAAGTTAATTCATTGAGCTGTATCTAAAGACATTTCTTTACAGTTATTTACATATTTCATTGTATTGGTTAGTATTGAATTACGCTTTTGACTGCAAGTTCCAGAATACCTTGCGACAGGAATGAGAGAGAACGCACCAGTTATGTGCAGGTGCAAAGTGATTAAGCTGACCTTTTCACTAGCATCTTTTTTTCATTGCTCTGTAGAATCTAAAGTTGTTAAATGTAACATGAACAAGTATTATTACTAAAATAAGCTTTCATATCAAACCCGACGTACCGAGTCATTACTTTGAAGACAGTTAATCTAAAATACATAGTACCTGTTTTGGCTGCATCAAACTGAGAGCAGCTCAGTTTGATGCAGTCAATTAACTTGGCTAATTTAATCTAGCTATAACATTACTGTGCTTCTAAACCATCCTACAGTTATTCTACACAACTCCAATCAGATTATAGCCTAAATAGCAGCCTGTAATGGGCGCGTGTTGGTGGCAGGGAAGTCGGGAGCAGGAGCACGAACTTGGTAAAAATGGAGTTGTTTAATAAATGCTGATACAACTCCAAAAACCAAAATGTACAAAATAACAAAAGCGGGTACAAAACCCGCCGCACACCAACATAACATACAAACAAACAATCTCCGACAAGGACATGAGGGGAAACAGAGGGTTAAATACAGACAAAAACAATGGAAAATTAAAAATGGAATTAAAATTAAAAATGGATCAGTGATGGCTAGAAGGGCGGTGTTCGAACAAGGAGAGGGACCGACTTCGGCGGAAGTCGTGACACAGCCTACCTGTTGGCTTTTGGTCATTGTAGACTTTCTTTCTCATTTCACTTTTATGTATGTTATTTAAGCAAATAATAAAGGCAATGAACATACATAATTAATCAGCTGTTAATGGCAATATGCAAATGCAATTTTCATATAAGTTGGTAACGCTATGCATAAGTATAGCAGCAGTTAACAATGAATGTTTCAATATCACGTGCACAAGTACAGTGAAATTACCTTCTTGCTAGCTTTAAACCCAACAATGCAGTAATCAATATCATTGTAGCACTACTGCCAGAAAGGGGGTGCAATAGCATGCGGCATTGTAGGCCTGTAGCTGTAATAGGCTAATTTAGGCTAATTTATCAATAGCTACATAGCATGGCAAGCAAACAAACAATATAAAGCTAACAAGAGTAACCATAGCCATAAAGCAGGCCTAGCATAACAATGGCCATGCACAAAAAGTGGCCATGCACAAAAAGTGCAACAATTATTAACATGTTACCATAACACTACAAGTATCTGGGTATGTATTATTTTTTGTCTGATGATTGTTGGTTATTTATATTGGTAAAGCCAAAACAAACTGCCAGTTGGTTTTTCATCTTTGTACATAATTCCATGCTTGTGATGTGGATGCTGGGGAGGGCATTTGTGGCAGCTGTACCCTATACCTATCTCTTTTGTCGCGTGAAGATGGAGGGCACTCTTAGCAGGTGTGCCTTCTATACTCTATGGCAAATGTATTTATATGGGCAGGTTCAAAGGTGCCTCTTTCAATCCGGGTCCAGCATCCAGACCGAGCTGAGTAGTTAAGCATGACAAACAACTCTCACAAACAACAACCAGTCATTGAAATGTGAGTACAAGCCTTTTATCTTATAAAAGAGGATAAGAAAATAACTCACTATTGATGGAAAACTGAGGTTTTCGAAAAACAGTTAATTACTCTGAGCTTCATTATCTGGAGCACCAGTATCAAACATAAAATCACTAGGACTCGCTCACCATTTTTTGTTTTGTATAGTAGATATCGGCTGCTAACGGCTCAGTCAAACAGCCATTTTGCCTCTATTGATCTGTTCTCTTCGATACTTGTAGTGTTAATGGAAACATGTTGATAGCATAATGCACAACAAGTGCAACAGTTAACTCCCAAGTGATTCCATACATTGAAAGTAGTTCAGAGGGGTTTGCTCTTTCCCTGTAGAGTTTGTCCTCTCTCCCTATAGTGCTGTACTGAAACAGCTCGTGTTCAATGACCCGTTTTTGCAGCCAACTCTGGATGCCATCTCTTTTTACACTTTGCATGACTAACTTCATCTGCGATATGCCTATCTGCGATATGCCTAACTATCAACTTGACATCAACCTCCTTATATGGGCATATCATGACGTTTCTAAGTACCAGGTTCTCCCCCATCAAAGGCGAACATATGTGCAGTTGTTACCCATCTCCACTGCTGTGGCTTCTTGACAAAACTGATAGTACTTTTGACAAAAATGGCTAATTTGGTCATACGCTTTTAATAAAACAACAAATGTTTCCACACTTCATGGATTTGTGAATCATGATTTCACTGGCAACGGAGCAGAGCAAGGCCTGCATCCAGCAATGTCACAAGTCCACTGAACTAGGGAGTTTCTCTATTTTGGGATCAGATATCAGAACTACAGGATGTAATGAAAACAGAACCTCTGCTAACCAGAGGTGTGAGAGAATGGTTTAGAGAGATCAATTCCTGTGATAATGAAACCTTTTCCATAGAGGGTTGATAAGTCACTTCAGGGGCTGGGACACCCTACAGCCATGTCCACAAAAGCATTACAGTGAATACTACAGTCATATCCGCAAAAGCACTACAGTTAATACTATACTACAGCAAAGTCAGCTAAAACACAACAGTGAATACTGTGTACTAGTCATTTTGGCAAAAACACTACAGTAAATACTATAGATACTAGAGACATCCTTTAAGCTTAATGAACTTTGCTTGTTCTTTACATCTACTTCTGTACTGTTTCCTTTAATGGGCCTAGAACCTGTCTAATATTCAAATGTTACAATTGTAATAAAATAAATATATTTTTGCAATGGTCTTGTCTGCTGCATTGCTCAGAACTGTTGACCCAACTCACGAACCTGTTTGTCTTTATGTTCTGGTTGAGGTATTCCCCTCATTCAACAGTAGACGTAGTCTGGTAGTTGTGCCATTTTAGCTAACCCTAGTCGGCAGGTGTTACTACAATATACTACAGTCATGTCTGCAAAAACACTACAATAAATACTATAGTATACTAGTCCTGTCCACAATAACACTACAGCAGTGGTCTCCAACTGTTTCTAGTCAAATATTTACGTTAAAAAAAGAACAATAAAGCATTGCGTTCCATTTTTTTGTTGTCTCGTGCTGTTGGCGATAGGTGCACCCAATTCACCTGCCCGTCGGGAAATGTGAAGTGTTCCGATTTAGAACCATTTCATGTGTCTGAAGATACAAATCCACCTACCCGGCGGGCCCAGAGAATAAATCAAGTGCTCTATATAGGCCTACCACTGGCCAATCAAATTACTCAGATGTGTCTGCAGTAGCGTAGCAAGCAAAAATATATTTTTTTAAATAAAATACAACAGCAAAGTTGATACTGTGAGGTTTCTAGACTTTTAAAACCATGACTAGAGAGAGCTTGTCAACGAATACAGCAAAGAGCTGCTGTTTTTATGAGTGAGTTTATGTTTAAGTTCTTGCTCAGCACTGTCAACTTTTTATTCAGCACTTCGGCTATATAAGCCATAGAATGTGCATCTTCCTTTTTCCACTCGCACTATAACCAGCACTGTATGTCACGTTCTGACCTTAGTTCCTTTCTTATGTCTTTGTGTTAGTTTGGTCAGGGCGTGAGTTGGGGTGGGTAGTCTATGTTCTTTTTTCTATGTTGTGTTTCTGTGTTTGGCCTGGTATGGTTCTCAATCAGAGGCAGCTGTCGATCTTTGTCTCTGATTGAGAATCATACTTAGGTAGCCTGTTTTCCACATTTTGGTTGTGGGTGATTATTTTCCGTGTCAGTATTTGCTCAATGCGGGACTGTCGATTTCCATTTACTCTTGTATTCTTTTATTTTCTGTGTTCAGTTATATTTCGTAAAAATTATATTATGGACACTTACCACGCTGCGCATTGGTCCGATCTTTCTTACTCCTCCTCAGAAGAGGAGGACGAAAACTGTTACACTGCATCTGTAATTAATGAGGAGAAAAGTGCATCGATAGGCTTGCGTTGTTATTATTAGCATCTTGGGTCATTTTTAATATTGAGGAATATTTCCCTTTTTCTGTTCATAAGAGTAACAACATGAATCCGGTACGACTCGAGTTTAGCCATCAGCTGGAAGACGGTGACCCTTTTTGGTCAGTGGAGAAAAAGGGAGAGCAGAGGAACGTTGAGACAGACCCTCAGTCTGCTGCTCTCTCCATCCGCTGAGACTGACCATCAGATGCAGGCACCATCAGCACAGTAAAATAAAAAGCAAATTATTTAAATGTATGCTCATTCAGCTGTGCCTCAAGTAATACAGCAACTGATCTATTGTGATCATATAGTCTACCTCAAATTTTGAAATGTAATTTAAAAATGGTCTGATCAACAATGCATTGGTAGGGCAATTCAAGCAAAGCCAATATACGGTGATAATGTATTGGGCTTATAGTCTACTGCACAAACCTCATTTCGACAGTACTGTTTTTAATAGGTTCATGTTACATAGGGATACGTTTTTTAAGTCATGTTAACAAAAAATCGGAGCAGCAGATCTTGGCTTGCATTTTGACTCAAAGTGATCTTGAGTGAGAAAGGTTGGTGAACACTGCACTACAGTAAATGTCCGCAAAAACTACAGTGAATACTAGGTAAAATCTGCAAAAAAGGTATGGCGAATAGTATAGTTTCAAGTTTTAATGTCATATGCACAAGTACAGTGAAATGCCTTTCTTGCAAACTCAAAACCCAACAATGCAATAATCAATCAAATGTTTTACCAGAAAAAAAAGCAATAAATAAGAATAGGAAATATGAGATGCACAATAAAATAAGTAAGTAAGCATACTATATACAGGAAATATTTGAAAAGTCAGTTCCAATATCATATTTACATGTGCAGGGATACATGTGCAGGGATATGTATAGGGGTAAGGGGACTAGGCAACAGGATATAAGATAAACGGAGTATGTGAGTGGGTGTGTAGAGTTAGTATAAATGTATGATTTGTGAGTGAGAAAATGTTGGAGTGAGTGTTTGTGTGTGGGTTGGAGTGACAGTGTGAGTGAGTGGGCAGGGCCCTGTGGGTGTGCATAAAAATTTGAAATAAAAGATCAATAAAGATACAAGGTTAACTCAGTCCGTGTAGCTATTTTGTTAGCTATATATCAGTCGTATTGCTTGGGGATAGAAGCTGTTCAAGAGCCTGTTGGTGTCAGACTTGATGCACCGGCACCTCTTGCTGTGCAGCAGCAGAGAAAATAGTCTATGACTTGAGTGATTGGAGACTTTGATGATTTTCTGGGATTTCTTTTCACACCGCCTGATTTTAGAGGTCATGGATGGCAGGGAACTCGGCCCCAGTGATGTACTGGGCTGTCCGCACAACCCTCTGTAGTGCCAGGCAATCGAGGGTGGTGCTAAAGCCATACCAAGCAGTAATGCAGCCAGTCAATATGCTCTCAATGGTACAGCTGTAGAACCTTTTGAGGATTTGATTCCACATGCCAAACGTTTTCAACCTCCTGAGGGGGAAGAGGCACTGTCGCGCCTTCTTCACTACTGTTGCTAGTGTGTTTGGACCATTTTAAGTCTTTGGTGATTGGGACTAGAGGTCGACCGATTATGATTTTTCAATACCTATACCGATTATTGGAGGACCCAAAAAAGCCGATACCGATTAATTGGCCGTTTTTTAAATGTATTTATTTCTTTGTAATAATGACAATTACAACAATACTGAATGAACACTTTTATTTTCACTTAATATAATACATCAATAAAATAAATTTAGCCTCGAATAAATAATTAACATGTTCAATTTGGTTTAAATAATACCAAAACAAAGTGTTGGAGAAGAAAGGAAAAGTGCAATATGTACCATGTAAAAAAGCTAACGTTCCTTGCTCAAGAACATGAGAACATATGAAAGCTGGTGGTTCCTTTTATCATGAGTCTTCAATATTCCCAGGTAAGAAGTTTTAGGTTGTAGTTAGTATAGGAATTATAGGACTATTTCTCTCTATACCGTTTGTATTTCATATACCTTTGACTATTGGATGTTCTTAAAGGCACTTTAGTATTGCCAGTGTAACAGTATAGCTTACGTCCCTCTCCTCGCCCCTACCTGGGCTCGAACCAGGAACACATCAACAACAGCCACCCTCGAAGCATCATTACCCATCCCTCCACAAAAGCCACGGCCGTTGCAGAGCAACATCTACTTCAAGGTCTCAGAGTGAGTAATGTCACCTATTGGAACGTGGTTAGCGTGCACCCCACTAACTAGCTAGCCATTTCATGTCGGCTACACCAGCCTAATCTCAGGAGTTGATAGGCTTGAAGTCATAAACAACTCAATGCTTGAAGCACAGCGAAGAGCTGCTGGCAAAACGCACGAAAGTGCTGTTTGAATGAACGCTTACGAGCCTGCTGCTGCCTACCACCGCTCAGCCAGATTGCTCTATCAAATATCAAATCATAGACTTAATTATAACATAATAACACCCAGAAATACGATCCGTAGGTCATTAATATGGTAAAATCCGGAAACTATCATTTCGAAAACAAAACGTTTAGTCTTTCAGTGAAATATTTTATCTAACGGATGGCATTGATAAGTCTAAATATTCCTGTTACATTGCACAACCTTCAATGTTATGTCATAATTACGTAAAATTCAAGCAAATTAGTTTGCAACGAGCCAGGCTGCCCAAACTGTTGCATATACCCTGACTCTCCGTGCAATGAACGCAAGAGAAGTGACACAATTTCCCTAGTTTATTATTGCCGGCTAACCTGGATTTCTTTTAACTAAATATGCAGGTTTAAAAGAATATACTTCTGTGTATTGATTTTAAGAAAGGCATTGATGTTTATGGTTAGGTACATTCTTGCAACGATTGTGCTTTTTTCACAAATGCGCTTTTTAAAAAAATCATCCCCGTTTGGCAAAGTTGGCTGTCTTTGTTAGGAAGAAATGGTCTTCACGCAGTTCACAACAAGCCAGGCGGCCCAAACTGCTGCATATACCCTGACTCTGTTGCACAGAACGCAAGAGAAGTGATACAATTTCCCTAGTTAAAAGAAATTCATGTTAGCAGGCAATATTAACTAAATATGCAGGTTTAAACTGCTTGTGTATTGAATTTAAGAAAGGCGTTGATGTTTATGGTTAGGTACACATTGGTGCAACGACAGTGCTTTTTTCGTGAATATGCTTGTTAAATGGCCCGTTTGGCGAAGTAGGCTATGAATTCAATGAATTAACAGGCACCACATCGATTATATGCAACGCAGGACAAGCTAGATAAACTAGTAATATCATCAACCATTATGTTAAGATTGATTGTTTTTTATAAGATAGTTTAATGCTAGCTAGTACCTTACCTTGTCTCCTTGCTGCACTCGCATAACAGGTAGTCAGCCTGCCACGCAGTCTCCTTGTGCAGTGCAATGTAATCAGCCATGATCAGTGTCCAAAAATGCAGATTACCGATTGTTATGAAAACTCGAAATTCCGATTAAATGGATGACCTCTAATTGGGACACCAAGGAACTTAAAGCTGTCTACTGGCTCCACTGCCACCCCATCCTGTAGTCCACAATCAGCTCCCTGGTCTTGCTGATGTTGAAGGAGAGGTTGTTGGCCTTGCACCATACTGCCAGGTCACTGGCCTCCTTCCTATAAGGCTGACTCATCGTCACAGGTGATCAGGCCTACCACTGTCGTGTCGTCAACAGTGGTAGTTGATAATGGAACTTGATAATGGTGTTGGAGTCGTGCATGGCCACACAGTCGTGGGTGAACAGTGAGTACAGGAAGGGACTGAGAACACACCCCTGTGTGGCCCCTATGTTAAGAGTCAGCGTACCCTCACGCCCTGGGGTCGGCCTGTCAGGAAGTCCAGGATCCAGTTGCAGAGGGAGTTGTTCAGACCCAGAGTCCTAGCTTGTTGAATAGCTTAGAGAGGACAATGGTGTTGAACGCTGAGCTGTAGTCAATGAACAGCATTCGCACATAGGTATTCATCTTATCTAGGTGGGTGAGGGCAGTGTGGAGAGCAATTATGATTGCATCGTTTATGGATCTGTCAGGGCAGTATGGAAATTGGAGTGGTCTAGGGCAGCTGGGAGAATGGAGTTAATGTGTGCCAGCCTCTCAAAGCACTTCAGGATTACGGAAGTGAGTGCTACAGGGCGGTATTCATTGTGGCATGAAGCCTTAGAGTTCTTAGGAACAGGAACGATTGTGGTCATCTTAAAACATGTTCAACCGCTCAAGGAGATGCTTGGCAGTTGTTCTGTACATCCTCTGTGAACGCGCCCAGGAATACCGTCTGGCCCATGGCCTTGCGCGTTTTGACCTGATTAAAGACCATTTTCAAGTCAGCCTCAGAGAGCGAGATCACCCAATCCTCTGGGTCGGTGACGGCCCTCACACCCGGCTCGATGTTGTTGTTGTCAAAGCATGCAGAAAATGTAGAGAGGCATTGTTGTGCAGATCACTTTTGGGTCTTCCTTTGTAATCCATAATGGACTGTAGCCGCTGCCACGTGCAGGGGCATCGGAGCCTGTGGAATATGATTCCACCGTATTCCTATATTGTCCTTTTGCTCATTTGATGACTCCACGGAAGTCATAGCGGTCCTTGTACTTATTTGTGTATACTACAGTCATGTGACGCAGAGTTGTCATAATGCTTCAGCAAATATACATTACACCAGGGGTGTTGGTAGACGGCAGGTAGCCTAGTGGTTAGAGCGTTGGACTAGTAACCGAATGGTTGCAAGATCGAATCCCTGAGCTGACAAGGTAAACATCTGTCGTTCTGCCCCTGAACAAGGCAGTTATTACGGAAGTGAGTGTGTTCCTAGGCCATCATTGAAAAAATGATTAGTTCTTAACTGACTTGCCTAGTTAAATAAAGGTAAAATAAAAGACACAATGTAAGTAACCTAATGTATGTCCCTCTAACTGCCCTGAATGCCTCTGTTGATCCTATAGCTATTGAATGCAGTAATCATGTAGTGGAGAGCTACAGAGATGGTTCTGGAAGGTCCTCCCATCTCCACAGAGGAACTCTAGTGCTCTGTCAGTGACCATTGGGTTCTTGGTCGCCTCCCTAACCAAAGCCCTTCTTCCCCGATTGCTCAGTTTAGCCTGGCGGCCTTCTCTAGGACAAGTCTTGTCGGCCATCTCTAGGACAAAACTTCTTCCATTTAAGAATGATGGAGGCCACTGTGTTCTTGGGGACCTTCAATGCTGCAGACATGTTTTGGTACCCTTCCCCAGATCTGTGCCTCGAGACATTCCTGTCTCGGAGCTCTACTGAAAATTCCTTCGACCTCATGGCTTGGTTTTTGTTCTGACATGCACCGTCAACTGTGGGACCTTATATAGACAGGTGTGCCTTTCCAAATCATGTCCAATCAACTAAATTTACCACAGGTGGACTCCAATCAAGTTGTAGAAACATCTCAAGGATGATCAATGGAAACAGGATATACCTGAGCTCAATTTCAAGTCTTGTAGTGAAGGGTCTGAATATTTATGTAAATAAGGATTTCTGGGGTTTTTTGTTGCTAAAATAAAAAATTACAAATTGTTTTCACTTTGTCATTATGGGGTATTGTGTGTAGATTGCTGAGTATGTCTTATTTATTTAATCAATTTTAGAATAAGGCTGTAATGTAACAAGTGGAAAAAGTAAAGGGGTCTGAATACTTTCCGAAGGCATTTGTGTGTGTGTATGTATATACATATATTCCGGCACCGACAGAGATGGCTGCCTCGCTTCGCATTCCTAGGAAACTATGCAGTATTTTGTTTTTTTACGTGTTATTTCTTACATTGGTACCCCAGGTAATCTTAGGTTTCATTACATACAGTCGGGAAGAACTACTAAATATAAGAGCAACGTCAACATCATTACGACCAGGAATATGACTTTTGTGAAGCGGATCCTGTATTCTGCCTTCCACCCAGGATAAAGGAATGGATCCCAGCCGGCGACCCAAAAGAACGACGTCGTAAAGAGGCAAACGAAGCGGTCTTCTGGTCAGGCTCCGGAGACGGGCACATCGCGCACCGCTCCCTAGCATTCTACTAGCCAATGTCCAGTCTCTTGACAACAAGGTTGATGAAATCCGAGCAAGGGTAGCACTCCAGAGAGACATCAGAGACTAACATTCTTTACTCCACGGAAACATGGCTCACTCGAGAGACGCTAACGGAGTCAGTGCAGCCAGCTGGTTTCTTCACGCATCGCGCCGACAGAAACAACCATCTTTCTGGTAAGAAGAGGGGCGGGGGGGTATGCCTTAGACGTGGTGTGATCATAACAAAATACAGGAACTCAAGTCCTTCTGTTCACCTGACTTAGAATTCCTCACAATCAAATGTCAACCGTGTTATCTACCAAGGGAATTCTCTTCGATTATAATCACAGACGTATATATTCCCCCCCATGCAGACACATCGATGGCCCTGAACAAACTTTATTTGACTCTGGAAACCACATATCCTGAGGCTAAATGCATTGTAGCTGGGGATTTTAACAAGGCTAATCTGAAAACAAGACTCCCTAAATTGTATCAGCATATCGATTGCGCAACCAGGGCTGGTAAAACCCTGGATCATTGCTATTCTAACTTCCGCGACGCATATAAGGCCCTACCCCGCCCTCCTTTCGGGAAAAGCTGACCACGACTCCATTTTGTTGCTCCCTGCCTACAGACAGAAACTAAAACAAGAAGCTCCCGCGCTGATGTCTGGTCAACGCTGGTCCGACCAATCTGATTCCACGCTTCAAGACTGCTTCGATCATGTGGATTGGGATGTCAACTAAACAAAGGAGATGATTGTGGACTTGAGGAAACAGCAGAGGGAGCACCCCCCTATCCACATCGATGGGACAGTAGTGGAGAGGGTAGTAAGTTTTTAAGTTCCTCGGCGTTTACATCACGGACAAACTGAATTGGTCCACCCACACAGACAGCGTCGTGAAGAAGGCGCAGCAGCGCCTCTTCAACCTCAGGAGGCTGAAGAAATTTGGCTTGTCACCAAAAGCACTCACAAACTTCTGGTACGGCAACTGCTCCGCCCACAACCGTAAGGCTCTCCAGAGGGTAGTGAGGTCTGCACAACGCATCAACGGGGGCAAACTACCTGCCCTCCAGGACACCTACACCACCCAATGTCACAGGAAGGCCATAAAGATCATCAAGGACAACAACCACCCGAGCCACTGCCTGTTCACCCCGCTATCATCCAGAAGGCGAGGTCACTACAGGTGCATCAAAGGAGTGACCGAGAGACTGAAAAACAGCTTATATCTCAAGGCCATCAGACTGTTAAACAGCCAGCACTAACATTGAGTGGCTGCTGCCAAAACACTGACTCAACTCCAGCAACTTTAATAATGGGAATTTATGGAAATTGATGTAAAATATATCACTAGCCACTTTAAACAATGCTACTTAATATAATGTTTATATTCCCTACATTACTCATCGTATATGTATATACTGTACTCTATATCATCTACTGCATCTTTATGTAATACATGTATCACTACTTTATGTACATATTCTTTATCCCTTTACACTTGTGTGTATAAGGTAGTAGTTTTGGAATTGTTAGGTTAGATTACTCGTTGGTTATTACTGCATTGTCTGAACTAGAAGCACAAGCATTTCGCTACACTCGCATTAACATCTGCTAACCATGTGTATGTGACAAATAAATTTGATTTGATTTATATTTTTATATACACATACACATTTGATGTTTTAAGTCCACATCAATGCTTAACTCACATCATGAGACAACTTTGAATTTTTAGTTTTTTTGTTTTTTGGAGTGTGTAGTTAGTTGTCCTGGTGTTTGGCTAGTGGTGTTTTGGTAATGCGTGCGATAGCAGAGTTTGCTAAACAAATACCCACCCGATTGATACAAATCATCATGATGCATTCTGTAATATTCTTTAATGTTCTTTACATGTGTGCTTTGGACTGAAAAACTATTTCTCCCAAATGCTCTGTGTGACCACCCGCCAACGTGGCTGGTGAAATAGATATTCTTACCCGCTAATGCCAAAATCTACCCACATTTGGCAGGTGTTTTTTTTCAGCTCCACTAACCCATCTTCCATCACACCCTCTCACTCTCATATCTCTTACTTATACACACCTCCTATTTTCACCTCTCCCTCTATTCCATCACCTCCTGTTCTCATAATACCTCTTCCAATCCTCAGGTGTGCCCTCACCTCCTCTCTCGACTCCTTTAATCCACCTCTCTGTGCTCTCTGTGTTGGAAGTTCCTCAGGTCTCGTCCCCTCTTTCGCTCTTCCCCCTCTCCTCTGACTACTATATCTACCTCAGCCCCAGAGATCTCTCATTTAAATGCACCACATCATTATGAGGAGCCTGCAGCCACAGACTTTTATTTGTTTCAAATAGTTCCAGTAATGTGTTGACACCGCGCCAGAGCACCAGAAATAATTTCACAAAATGTACTCAAAAAGACATATCACAATGGAAGAGAGTTTGACCACTGGAACTCTGTACAGAGTGTGTAACTGTTAATGGCTAAGTACACTTCGGAGAAATTAAGGAAGAAAGGAGGAGGGCAGAGGGAAAGATGAGAGTACAGGTCAAAGAGTTGGTAAAACGTGAATTGTTCGTTAATGATCAAGGCTTCAGAGACCGTCTAGAGCTGAAGAAGGATGAGGGCAGCGTGGCAGCAGGGCAAACTAGAGGTCAGACAAAGGGGCAGATCTAAGTCATGAAAGACCGAGAGGGAAGTGTGGGGGATGGGGTGGAAATAGTGGGAGGAGGGAGCAGAGTAGACAGCAGGTCAGGTGACAGGGTGACATGTGGGCTAACCTGGAGAGAGCAGTGAGGTGTAGGAGGATTAAGGTTATTGACCTGGCCTATTTCTCTATCTCAGAGACCTGTAATGTGACCAGCCGTGTGTGAGAGCTGTCAGGCTAGCTACCGTATCCACTTCAGAAACACAACGTACTGTACTTTTAATGTAATCTCCACAGCAATCCAGGTCATTTGGTTCTGCTATTAGATGAAGCACAGTGATAACACATTTATTTGAGGATGTCTGGCCTGTCTGGGGACTGCTCATGTACGAGGAGGATGCACACAGGCTAAGAATCTCTCTCAGCGCTTCCTTTTATTTTACTGAATCATTGCAAACTAAGACTGACTGCAATACTGCTTGACTAGTCATCAAATGCCTGTAGAAAAATGTAGTTCTCTAATCTTTATTTTCCAAATTCTGAGTAGCTGCTGGCATATTTCTCTGAAAGGAAAGTTTCATTGTTCATCTTCACATCAAGAAAATCATTATCAACCTAAATTGGTCTGGCACCATTCTATGCAGAATATAATCTAGAATAATTTAAACGTTCTAGGAAACAATGCCAGAGCTGTTCTATTGGAACACATGCCTGCAGCCAAGGACTCTTATCTTCCCTGTGTTCCTCCTGGATTCTTATCAAGCCTTCCAACCAAGTCAGGTGGCTGCTCTTCCCCTGTGACTCTAACCCCACTCTACCTTCTCTCCCCTCTGCTCTGTAGATGAAACAAGTCTGACTCTGTCTAGAGAAAGACACACATTTGTTTCAAATAGTAGGAGGCCTCTTTCATCCCACCCTGATAAAAGGAGTGCAACGGCAGCTCACATTTCCCTTCATGTGTTTAACTGCAACTCCCAGGGAACTCAACACAACCAGAGAGAGAATGACAGCTTGCCCTGGTGTGTGTATTAGCTACTGGAGTCATGCAGGAGAATATCTACATAATACTAAAGCACCAATGCCTTTCCACATTGTCAACATGTATAATTTATGAAGTCCACTCCTAGATGTATAAGCTTCACACAAGTGTGGCTGAATATGTTCCCCTCTCTCCAGCAGGCTGCTGGGAGGCAGTGGTATGTAAGGGGTTAACCATGCAGGTTTAAGGCTTCTGCTTACTGGATGTTTGTGCAGGAGGAAGTGATTTCCAGAAACTGCAGCAGTATTGACTTCCTCAATGTGTTTGTCGACTGTGGTCCATGGTGTCGTGTGAAATGCCATGTAGTACAGTAATAAGACTAGCCTATTCCCCATCTCTCTATCGCAGTCTGTTTAGAGCTTATGGGAAGAGGCCATCTGAACTTCCAGTCTGTGTGCACAGTCGCCTAATGATGACTGGATGATGGGGAAAGAGTCTGGAATGTGTAAAGAGATGGCATCATCAGAATGTCTTCAACAAATCGTTATATATTTCACTATGGAGTGAATGCATTCCATAATGGTGCTACAAACCCCTTATAGCTAAGCTTCTACGTATGTCCAACCACAAGGAATGCTATAAATGGCTTCACTACAAAATATGATAATGCTCGTTCCTTTCTTAGAACAACTGTTTCCCTCTTTAGCCACAGAATAAACAATACTCTTGTCGTGGCCATAAGGGGCAAAAATAGCCCGTATTAAAAACATTTCCTCGAACACAATGTTGTTGATTCCCAATCAGTTGCTCCAGGGCATTTGTTTTGTTCAGTAGATAAGGTAATACCTTCCAGAATGTTCTAATCTGAGGAGAAACTGATTGTTTCCTGCGAGAATGAGGGTGAAGGTCATGTGATCTACCCAAATAGAGTGCATTACCCATTTATCGTCGTTATGAGGACTATCATGGGACCCCGCATGAGACGATCTTACAATAACCGCTCTGTTCCTCCATATTTTCTCTACTCCCATCTTCACACACACAAACAAACACACACACTGAGATATTAATCGAGTGATAGCCTTAATTTTTTATCTTATACCACATACATTACATGCTCGGCGCGGCAAAAGATCCAGACTCCGTAGCATCCTAATGAGGCTCCTCAAACAGCAGATGAATAATCAGCTCAACACTTCTTAACGCCATGAAAAAAAGACCTTTAATATACCATTCACCACCAGCTCCTCTCCCTGTTTTTACTGTGTTTGTTTGTGGTTTTGGCTGCCAACAGAGTGATGAGACTTGGCCATGTGATCACACAGAACAGTGTTAAAATGGAATGGTGGTAAATGTCATGCCATTTGCAGCCATGGGACATCTCTCCTTTTAATAGCACTGTAACAAAGCCTACCTGAAATGGCTGAATGTCATCCCAGATAAGCTCCCCGCCTTGTAACTTTGATGCCTATGGTGAGTCTTAGCGGCAGGAAGCTGGTCTGTGTGTGGGTGTGTTCGTGTTCTCTCAGTGTGTGTATTGTGTCTGTGTGTGAGTGCATGTACGTGTGTGTACATGGGTGTGCGCTGGCATGTGACACTGTGGTCGAGCCGCTTTGCATTACTCCATCACTCGATGGCACAGGGACAGCTTTACTCCGCTCAGTTCAGCGCGGCTCCTTCCTGGGGTTGTATGAGGGCATCCTGGATGAGCCTGTGTAGAAACACAAGTCTATTCTCCTCACATAGAGAAAGCCTGCAGGCTGGCCTGTGGTGCCGAGTTGTAATGGAACGTACCAGCCATTTTAAAATTGCCTGCTAGGTTCAAAGGAACACATCCCCTTTCTCCTACCTCTATGCCTCCGCTCTTTCCAGAGGCGGAAGCCCCAGACTTTGAGTGACCGGTCTGGACAGCCTGTGTTTGGTCCTTGATCTGAGTCCTGTCTATCAAGCCCCCCCCCAAAAAAAATATATAAATAATGATTGTGCCATTATACAGTACATAGCCTACTGCATATTATGCATGGAAGAAAAACTAAATTGATTTATTATGTTGTTGGTACATAATTGGTATAGCCTTTGAGTGTGGACTGTATTATGCATACTGGATGGACTTACCTTATACCACGCTCCAAAATGTATATCCATGAGTCCAGGAGCAAACATATAGCCCTAGGCAATGCTGTTGGTTTTTTGATTGTGCAGGGCGGCTTACAGTTAGCCTACAATTAGTGCATTTGTATTTGATTTTGAATAGCCTAGTAATAGGGAGTGTTTTATATTTTCATAATTAATTGGGTGACACTACCTCTAGTTGTACAGAATATTTCACCACCTTACGTTTCCATCTCCTCCTCTCTTTCAACAGTTTAGTGAAATATATTTTGTTGCGATGTTCCCAAACATATTTCACATGGTTACCCAAATGAAGCACCGGGTAGCTGCAGGAACAAGGTTGGAGAGCCCATGGCATGCAGAGTTTACGCGGAATATCACATTTTGCACAACATGAGCATGCTCCTCAAACAGTGGTTGATGCATGGAGTGAAATAAGTGTTCTTATAATTATTTCTCAACTACTCATATTAATCACATGCTCCGCTATAAAAACCGAAGTAGCCTACAAAACAGACCGGCGGGAAAGCGCACCGCCTACATTCGCTATTCGAGTCCATGCAGATTCGTAGTGCAGGGGTCAGCTGTTTGTTCACCGGCCCGCAATTGCTAATAACCCATCCGCAACCGCCCGATTACATATGTGATGAAGTGAAAACTGAGGCCCGCACCCAAACATAACCCACAAATATAGAAAATCAGCTATAGGCTACAGTTGAAGATGGCAGAACGATTTTTTTTGACAGGGGGTGCAGAACTTTTTTGTTTCTGCCAACACAATATCACACTCATGTTGTGTTGGTTTCTGCTTATAATTTTTGTAGACTATTTATTGTTCAATTTGTCTATAATTAGATACATGTAGCTTCTCTTTTGTCATTATATGTTGCCCTGGAATATTAAAATAAACCCTTGTTCAACAGAATAATGTAATAAATCACGAGAATGAATGCTTCAATCGAGTTGACATCGGTAAAATGATCTGTCAATTTTCGAGAAGCAAAGACGGGAAAGATTTACTGTGGAAAATGTCCAAATAACATCAGTTTGGACAGTTGTAAGGAAAAAGAAAGCTGAGATAATGAGTCAACCCACGCATCACTAATACAGATGCATCTGTTCCTGCCCGTTTGATAATGGGCCATTCTAAATCTAAACAAATTTGACATATTAGTAAAAACAAAATTAAATTGAGAGTAGTCTGATGGGTGAAAATATGATCACTTGATGAGAGAACAGCTGTGTAGCCTGAGGCAAGAAATCATCAATAGTCTATAGTCACATCATGCAGCCCATATGTTTGGATTTCTAAGACATTCTAAGGTTTGTATCATTCACAACTAAAGTTGCCAAAATCTAGAATATAGGACCAAATGATCACTTTTACGCTCAAAATAGCCACTTCATATGAGCACTCGCTACGAAATGGGGAAAATATCCTTTCTATTTTATTCAGCTGAGTTACTATGAAATCATATAAAATAAAATAATGGCACGGGATTTCTAAGCATAAACTCTTGTCAGCTAAATGAACAAACCTACAGCCTATGGCATGGAGCATAGCCAGAGTAGGCCAACGCATATTCTTCTGAAATCATTTTCTTCATATCATAATGTTTATTTAGACCTGACTAAAATGCATGTATTTTATTGTGATGGTGTATATTAAATTGATTTATTAGACTTTTCAAAGGCGTGCATCAGCGGCTTGAATATACTGACAGTTTTTCCAGTACTTGTGATCCTATGAGGAAAACTCGCTTGCTAGCCTATATACAGTATAATGTCTAGTCAAATGACCTACTAAATTACTTTGAAAAGGTTAGCTTTTAATATAAAGTACCATAATAATAATATTCTCTGACAAATCTGTGAGCTGTTGGCCCCAGAACAAGACTTCGTGTTAGCTGGTTAACTCTAATAATGAGACTGACCTCACTGAACTCTGATAAATTGGTGCTGAGGATTTTAAGTCTATAGTGAGCCTAAATGGTGCTTTGGACCATAGATGTATAAGGAATATTCTATGTTGAGTCTTGCTGAGGGATGTTTACGGGTAGCTAGTCAGTTATAACATTAGCACTGAGCTTACAAATATGGGGCTGTGGGTTTTCATTTATAGGGCTTTATAACTTTCTAGTCCAGTGTTAATGAGTTGAGTGGGAGACATTGAGCTGTTTGTATCGTTCAGCTGTATCAGACGCTGAGCAGTATGTATCTAGTCAGGTTGAAACTGCTGGAGACTGACACGATAGTACATTGGTAGGGAGAGGGGGAAAGAGAGGGGAGAGTTAGATATGGAGAGTGAAAGAGATAGATGGAAAGGGTAAGGTGTATAGAGGGAGGGAGAGGGTTAGAGAATGGAGGGAAAGTTAGGCTATAGGGAAATATAGAGTTACAGAGATTTAGTGAGAAGGAGGGCATGTGAGAGAGAGAGAGAGAGAGAGAGAGAGAGAGAGAGAGAGAGAGAGAGAGAGAGAGAGAGAGAGAGAGAGAGAGAGAGAGAGAGAGAGAGAGAGAGAGAGAGAGAGAGAGAGAGAGAGAGAGAGAGAGAGAGAGAGAGAGAGAGAGAGAGAGAGAGAGAGAGAGACTTAGAGAGGAGGGGAGGAGCTTTAGAGAATGGAAGAGTTTGAGCGATGAGTGAGTGGTAAATGGAAATGAAATGGATGTCATTACCCAGTCTGTTTCCCAGAAGGCCTCAGTGGCTGGGCGGCTGGCTTGGCACAGGGGACCCTGGGATATGTTACATGGAAGAGCGGCGGGCGCTAGGGTGGGTAAAACACACCCATGAATCATTTACGAGACCCTCTCAGCATCCCACTGCTCTTAACAGCCCTGCTGTCTGAGCTACAGTACATGCTGGAAGGGACAGCTAACCTGCAGAGGGATACTTTACACACAGAGCCAGAGAAAGAGACACCTACATTAGGTTTGTGAAGCATAAGTGCGTCTTGTGAGTCTGTGTGTTTACAGGGTCTGACAGCTTCCACTTCCCTTAGTTGTGTGAGCTATGTGTTATTGAAGTGAAGGGCGCTTATGGGTAGACGACATACAGTTGAAGTCGGAAGTTTACATACATCTTAGCCAAATACATTTAAACTCAGTTTTTCACAATTCCTGACATTTAATCTTAGTAAAATGTCCCTGTCTAAGGTCAGAGGATCACCACTTAATTTTAAGAATGTGAAATGTCAGAATAATAGTTGAGTGATTTATTTCAGCTTTTATTTCTTTCATCACGTTCCCAGTGGTTCAGAAGTTTACATACCCTCAATTAGTATTTGGTAGCATTGCCTTTAAATGGTTTAACTTGGGTCAAACGTTTCAGGTAGCCTTCCACAAGCTTACCATAATAAGTTGGGGGAATTTTGGCCCATTCCTCCTGACAGAGCTGGTGTAACTGAGTCAGGTTTGTAGGCCTCCTTGCTCACATACGCTTTTTCAGTTCTGCCCACACATTTTCTATGGAATTGAGGTCAGGGCTTTGTGATGGCCACTCCAATACCTTGACTTTCTGGTCCTTAAGCCATTTTGCCACAACTTTGGAAGTATGCTTGGGGTCATTGTCCATTTCGAAGATCCATTTGCGACTAAGCTTTAACTTCATAACTGATGTCTTGAGATGTTGCTTCAATATATCCACATATTTGTCCTGCCTCATGATGCCATCTATTTTGTGAAGTGCACCAGTCCCTCCTGCAGCAAAGTACGCCCACAACATGATGCTGCCACCCCGTGCTTCACAGTTGGGATGGGGCTCTTCGGCTTGCAAGCCTCCCCCTTTTTCCTTCAAACGTAACGATGGTCATTATAGCCAAACAGTTCTATTTTTGTTTCATCAGACAAGAGGACATTTCTCCAAAAAGTATGATCTTTGTCCACATGTGCAGTTGCAAACCGTAGTCTGGCTTTTTTATGGCGGTTTTGGAGCAGTGGCTTCTTTCTTGCCGAGGGACTTTCAGGTTATGATGATATAGGACTGGTTTTAATCTGGATATAGGTACTTTTGTGCCTGTTTCCTCCAACATCTTCACAAGGTCCTTTGCTGTTGTTCTGGGATTGATTTGCGCTTTTCGTACCAAAGTACTTTAATCTCTAGGAGACAGAACGAGCCTCCTTCCTGAGCGGTATGACGGCTGCGTGGTCCCATGGTGTTTATACTTGCATACTATTGTTTGTACAGATGAACGTGGTACCTTCAGGCGTTTGGAAATTGCTCCCAAGGATGAACCAGACTTGTGGAGGTCTACAATTTTTTTTCTAATATCTTGACTGATATCTTTTGATTTTCCCATGATGTCAAGCAAAGAGGCACTGCATTTGAAGGTAGGCCTTGAAATACAGCCACAGGTACACCTCCAATTGACTCAAATTATGTTAATTAGCCTATCAGAAGCTTCTAAAGCCATGACATAATTTTCTAAGCTGTATAATGGCACAGTCAATTTAGTGTATGTAAACTTCTGACCCACTGGAATTGTGATACAGTGAATTATTAATGAAATAATCTGTCTGTAAACAATTGTTGAAAAAAATACTTGTCATGCACAAAGTAGATGTCCTAACCGACTTGCCAAAACTATAGTTTGTAAACAAGAAATTTGTGGAGTGGTTGAAAAACGAGTTTTAATGACTCCAACCTAAGTGTATGTAAACTTCCTACTTCAACTGTATTCTTTCCTTCCATTCACTAATTTGTCATCATTACCACATACACGCACACTCTTAATTTATCTAGATGGCTAACAAGAGGTTATCGTACATACACAGGCTCAATGCTTCTCACTGATGCAATCCCATCTGTAGTCATTGATTGATTGACTGAATCTGGTTTCAAATCAATAGGACAGTTCTCTGAGTGCTTGGCTATAGATTTCTCATAGAAAACTAGGCCCTCTACTAACGAGGCTTCAGCTCTCTTTTGAGAGATAGACAGAAAGAGAGAGATGGATAGAAGGAACGAGAGACAGAGACATGGAAAGAGAGATATAAAAACAGAGATACAGAGAGAGAAAGTTAGTGATTGCTGGGGCTGTACTGGGTGAACGGATTGCATACTGTTCACATCACAATAGTTCTGAAACTTTTGACATTGCCATCCAGGCAACACAGTGCCTCCAGGCTTATTCTGTACAGTTAGTGACACTCAGTGCCTGCGAGACTGAAATAATCTAGCTAGACACTCACACACACCAGGACGTTTCTACAAGGTAGTGTTTCATAATATAATTTTACATTTTTAAAGTGGAGTGTTTGTGTCAT
The DNA here is from genome assembly GCF_023373465.1 of Oncorhynchus keta. NCBI lineage: Eukaryota > Metazoa > Chordata > Actinopteri > Salmoniformes > Salmonidae > Oncorhynchus > Oncorhynchus keta. The sequence continues at coordinate 16,295,163 of NC_068442.1, read as the reverse complement.
CAAACGTATTTCTAACACCAGTCAAATCCCAAAGAACAGTGATGAGTGGTCAGGAGGGTGTTTTTGTCCCTTCCATTGACATACAGTGCATTCAGGAAAGTATTCAGACCCATGGGCTTTTTCCACATTTTGTTATGTTACAGCCTTATTCTAAAATGTATTATGTTGTTATTCTCATCAACCTACACACAATACCCCAAAATGACGAAGGTATTTTAGAATTCTTTGCAAATGTATAAAAAATTAAAGAATGTAATATCACATTTACATAAGTATTCAGACCCTTTACTCAGTACTTTGTTGAAGCACCTTTGGTAACGATAAAAGCCTCAAGTCTTCTTGTGTATGACGCTACAAGCTTGGCATACCTGTATTTGGGGAGTTTTTCCCATTCTTCTCTGCAGATCTTCTCAAGCTCTGTCAGGTTGGATGGGGAGTGTCGCTCCTCAGCTATTTTCGGATCTCTCCAGAGATGTTCAATCGGGTTCAAGTCCGAGCTCTGGCTGGGCCACTCATTGACATTCAGAGACTTGTCCTGAAGCCACTGCTGCATTGTCTTGGCTGTGTGCTTAGGGTTGTTGTCCTGTTGGAAGGTGAACCTTCACCCCAGTCTGAGATCCTGGGCGCTCTGGAGCAGGTTTTCATCAAGGATCTCTCTGTACTTTGCTCCGTTCATCTTTCCCTCGATCCTGACTAGTCTCCTAGTCCCTGCCGCTGGAAAACATCCCCACAGCATGATGCTGCCACCACCATGCTTCACCATAGGGATGGTGCCACGTTTCCTCCAGATGTGACCCTTGGCATTCAGGCCAAAGAGTTTCATTAGACCAGAGAATCTTGTTCCTCATGGTCTAAGAGTTCTTTGGGTTCATTTTGCGTGCTGTAGTGCCTTTCAATGAGGAGTGGCTTCCGTCTGGCCACTCTACCATAAAGGCCTGATTAGTGTAGTGCTGTAGACATTGTTGTCCTTCTGGAAGTTTATCTTATCTCCACAGAGGAACTCTGGAGCTCTTTCAGATTGACCAAGAAATGATGGTCATCCCCCTGACCAAGGCCTTTCTCCCCTGATTGCTCAGTCTGGCTGGGCGGCCACCTCTAGGAAGAGCCTTGGTGGTTCCAAACGTCTTCAATTTAAGAATGATGGAGTGTGTGTTCTTAGGGACCTTCAATGCTGCAGACATTTTTTGGTACCCTTCCCAAATCTGTGCCTCGACACAATCCTGTCTCGGAGCTCTACGGACAATTCCTTCGACCTCAAAGCTTGGTTTTTGCTCTGACATGCACTGTCAACTGTGGGACCTTATATCGACAGGTCTGTGCCTTCCCAAATCATGTCCAATCAATTGAAATTACCACAGGTGGACTCCAATCAAGTTATAGAAATATGTCAAAATCAAATCAAATAACATTTTGTTTGGTCACATACACATATTTATCTAAATGCTTGTTGCGGGCTGTGCAGCCTGCGGTTGCGGGCGGTGCAGTTGCCGTACCAGGCAGTGATACAGACCGACAGGATGCTCTCAATTCTGCATCTGTAGAAGTTTGTGAGGGTTTCAGGGGTCAAGTCAAATTTCTTCAGCCTCCTGAGGTTTCAGATCGTCAGTGATATGTACGCCGACAAACTTGAAGCTTTTCACCTTCTCCACTGCGGTCCCATCGATGTGGATAGGGGCGTGCTCTCTCTGCTGTTTCCTGAAGTCCACGATCCGCTCCTTTGTTTTGTTGACATTGAGTGAGAGGTTATTTTCCTGGCACCACTCTCCCAGGGCCCTCTTTTCCTCCCTGTAGGCTGTCTCGTCACTGTTGGTAATCAGGCCTACTACTGTTGTGTCATCTGCCAACTTGCTAATTAAGTTGGAGACATGCGTTGCCACGCAGTCATGGGTGAACAGAGAGTACAGGAGGGGGCTGAGTATGCACCCTTGTGGGGCCCCTGTGATAAGGATCAGCAAAGTTGTTGCCTACCTTCACCACTTTGGGGCAGCCCGTCAGGAAGTCCTGTACCCAGTTGCACAGGTCGGGGTTCAGACCCAGGGCCCCGAGCTTAATGATGAGCTTGGAGGGTACTATGATGTTGAATGCTGAGCTATAGTCAATGAACAGCATTCTTACATAGGTATGCCTCTTGCCCGTATGGGATAGGGCAGTGTGCAATGCGAAGGCGATTGCATTGTCTGCTGATCTATTGGGGCGGTAAGCAAATTGAAGTGGGTCTAGGGTGTCAGGTAAGGTAGAGGTGATATGATTCTTAACTGGCCTCTCAAAGCACTTCACGGTGACAAAAGTGAGTGCTACGGGGAGATAGTCATTTAGTTCAGTTACCTTTGCTTTCTTGGGTACAGGAACAATGGTGGACATCTTGAAGCAAGTGTGGACAGCAGACTGGTATAGGGAGAGATTGAATATGTCTGTAAACACTCCAGCCTGCTGGTCTGCGCATGTTCTGAGGACGCGGCTAGGGATGCCGTCTGGGCCGGCAGCATTATGAGGGTTAACACGCTTAAATGTCTTACTGACGTCGGCCACTGAGAACGAGAGCCCACAGTCCTTGGTAGCGGTCCGTGTCGGTGGCACTGTGTTATCCTCAAAGCGGGCGATGAAGGTGTTTAGCTTGTCCGGAAGCAAGACATTGGTGTCTGCAACGTGGCTGGTGTTCCCTTTGTAGTCCGTGATTGTCTATAGATCCTGCCACATACGTCTCGTGTCTGAGCTGTTGAATTGCGACTCCACTTTGTCTCTGTACGGATGTTTTTCCTGTTTGATTTCCTTACGGAGGGAATAACTACACTGATCCTCGCCCTGAGCTCGTCTACTTTATTATCCAGAAACTGAACATTAGCGAGTAATATACTCGGAAGCGGTGGACGGTGTGTACGCCATCCAAATACCTCTTCTCGCCGGCGGTGTTTTGGTTCAGCCTCTGGAATAAGTTCAATTGCCCTGGGGGTAACGAACAAAGGATCCATATCGGGAAAGTCGTATTCCTGGTCATAAGGATAGTGAGATACTGCCCCTCTGATATCCAAAAAGTTATTTCCGGCCATATGTAATAACAGCAAAACAATTCTGGGTTAATAATGCAAGAAATAACACCCCAAAAAATCCAATTACTGCAAAGTTGCTTAGGACCTAGAAGGGGAACTGCCATAAATATCAGCGCTGTCATACATAGGATGATCAATTGAAACAGGATACACCTGAGATCAATTTCAAGTCTCATAGCAATGGGTCTGAATACTTATGTAAATAAGGTATTTCTGTTTAGTTTTTTTTTTAAATACATTTGCAAAAACCTTGTTTTTTTTCGCTTTGTCATTATGGGCTATTGTGTGTAGATTGAGGAAACAAATTAATTTCATATTTTTTTAGAATAAGGTTGTAATGTAACAAGATGTGGAAAAGGGGAAGGGGTCTGAATACTTTCCGAATGCACTATATGTTATATGTTGGAAAGAATGTATGTGTTTGAGTACTCTCATGAGTTGAAGTACTCGCAGGTTAGCATGAAACAGGGCTGAAGGTTAAAACGGTTTCAGTATGCTAGCGTTTGTTCCAATTAATGGTTGATCTGACACACAACATGAAAATGTTTCACTTCACTTGACATATTCCAAACAATAAACACACCTTTGAGTTAGAGATTTTGGCATTGCTTATACATTTAACCTGCTAAATAGTTGCATTTGTACATTTGGAGTACTTTATTAGTAGGCTAAACTAATACAAACCTTGAATTGAGTGCTAGAGTACTCTTGTCCATCCCTAGTTAGAAATAAGTCATTGTGAGACCTCTAAAGCCAGCTCCAAAGTAATACAAGCACATCAAATAATTATCCAAGTGCAGGAACATTTGAAAGGAGTAGAAATAGCTGCACACAGTTTCTCTCAAGCCTGTTTGATTTCCATTTTGAGTCTTGAATGTTCCTTCTCTGTATTTTTAGTGGCGCTTACTTCTCTTTTGGAGTTTCTCTGTCAGTGTTGTGTGTAGTTATCATAGCATTTATCAGATGTTTTATGTAGGCATTTAGCAGAAAAGGGGTGTTTTCTTCTGGCTTTTCTCACTCCTTGAAGATATATGGGGTCAACAGAGTAAAATCCCCTGTGGCCAAAGCAGGAGCTAGCTACACATTCTGTTTCATATGCCAATGATGGAGAACTTCTCTCTCTCTCCCTCCCTCTCACACTTAGAAGGAATTACCGGGAGTAGCCTTCACCCCTCTCTCTCCTCTTGTCCCCAGACAAACCATTACTCTGTATAACATTGGAGCAACGATATAGGCTTGTGTGATTTCTAATGCTACTGATGTGAGGAATAGGCTTACTGCTGTGGAGGTGTGTGTGTGTGTGTGTGTGTGTGTGTGTGTGTGTGTGTGTGTGTGTGTGTGTGTGTGTGTGTGTGTGTGTGTGTGTGTGTGTGTGTGTGTGTGTGTGTGTGTGTGTGTGTGTGTGTGTGTGTGTGTGTGTGTGTGTGTGTGTGTGTGTGTGTGTGTGTGTGTGTGTGTGTGTAATGTCGAGATGAATCCAACTCCCATTTAATATTCAATGCCCCAGTGAAGCAGGTTGAGAACTCAGTGTTTACTCATTTGGTTAGCATATTTCCAAACCCCATAGAGGGATTTAAGATTAAACATTCATCCCAGTGGGAACATTTTGAATTAGAAAAGGCTACATTGAGTATACAATGCGTTTCATCTGCCTTTCTCAAAATGTTTCTATTTCCCTCGATCCCTCCCCCTCACTATTAATTCCAATCTCCTCTTTACTCTTCCTCTCACTCTCTTTCACTCTCTTTCTCTGTTTTTGTTATATCTTTCTCTTCTCAGGACTGGTAATCTGTGTCATCATGGTATTCTAAACTCTGGTTCTGTGTGTGTTTGAAAGAGATACGTGGCAGGGCAGTTATCTATAGGTGTGTGTTTTCCTACCTTATCAGGACCAGAATGTCCTGACAAATCACCAGAAATGTCAGGACTTTTTTAATTTCCTGAATTTGTTACAATGCTATTTTAGGCTTGGGGTTAAGGTTAGGGTTTAGGGAAAATAGGATTTTGAATGGGAATATATTATTACTCCGGAGAGGGAGGGAGATCTTGGTTTGTGTGTACTGTGAAATGAGGGATGATGAGGCTTTGTAGTGTGGGATGTGTGACATATGGCTGGCCAGGAGATAGAGGCTGGAGAACAGCAGTGGAGCTTCTCAGAATTCACACCTCTTTAGTCCATGTCTCCTCTCTTGTCTCCAATCTCTCCCATCTCTCCCCTTCAAATCACCTCTCTTCCCTAATGTCTCCCCTCTTATCCTGTCCTCTCTTCCATTGTCCTCTCTTTTATATTATTTTCCCTCTCCAGTCCTTAGTTTCTTCCCCTCAAATCTCTCCCTCAGGTCTTTCCCCTCCTCTCTTCTTTCCCTCATCTCCTGCAGCAGACAGACAGCAGAATGGATTTGAAGCAGTCCAACTCATGATTTATCATTGGTCGTCCTGACTGTCACAGTCTCAGCTTCTAGTAATTAACCTTTTTCATTAGCCTCCCTTCATTCTCCACTTCATTCTCTACTCAATCTTCCCTTCACTGTTATGCACACATTTCACAATGCCACGGAGTTGTGTTTCTGACACCACTGAATTGTTCTCTATGTATGTATTCTGCCAGGTAATTCCTTATGAACTGGCTCTTGTTACAGTGTTTCCCTGAATAACAGGTGTCATGGAAAGACAAAGCCCAGATCCAGATAGACATATGAAACACACTGGATTAGCTCTGAGGGAGCAACCAAACAATTAGTCTGGATTTCACAATAAACAATTAGCCTGCATTTCAAAGTGAATAATTAGCTTGCATTTCAAAAACACAATTAGTTTGCATTTCAAAATGAATAATTAGTGTTTCTGAGAGAAACCCTAGAGTTTCTGTTTTAATTTGTGCTTTAGTCAGTGGACCAGGACTGAGTCTGCCAGCCAGGGACTCACCATGGAGGTTTGATTAGCCCACTTTGCACCTGTGTGTGTGTGTCGGGTTTCCGTTAGCCGGTAAATTGCTGGCTTTTGTCCGAAAATAAAACCCAATGAAAGCTGATAATTAAAATATTGTTGCCGGCCAAATTTACCGGGACAAAAAACAACGGTAGGCAGGCTATCAGCATGCCAACCACAGGGTTGGGGAGTAACAAATTACATGTAATCTGTTACATGTAAGGGATTACAAAAAACGGTAACTGTAATTCGTTATGTTACCAGCAAAAATATTGTAATCAGATTACAGATACTTTTGAAATTCTAGATGATTACTAGAGGATGTTTGTAAAAATATATATTTTACACTTCTCTGTCTCAATCATATTCAAATCAGCATTGAAAGAAGGCGCAAGTTTAAATTTGTTCCACCTGAGCGAGTCTGACCACAAGTCAGAGACCACTCTGATGACACACCACATGTGTTTGATGGATTCTGGGAAAAGAGCAGGAATAGCTTTTGTAGGCTACAGTCCAAGCTATGCCTTCCAATGGTGGGACTGCTGTTGGCATCCAAAGATTATCCAATTTGAATAAACGCTTGGAGGTAAGGATGACAGTAGTGGTGTAGTCTACGGAGATACGAATATCACTTATTATTCATATCTACATAGCGCATTGATGTGAATCACACTGCTGCTCTCTCATTTAGCTATTTGCGCCTTACGTATTGTGGTTGTGGATGGCTGTTCACAAATCTAAATGTGCATTTGAACCCAATATTGGTTGAATTCAAGAAGTTTACACTGCCTATCAATCTTTTTTTTTTAACCAGTGGACAGCCAATGAAAAATGCACTCTTGCAACAGCTGCATAGCGCGGATCCCAGCCTATGGAATAAAAGTGGGGCTTTTATTGCTCAATCTAATTCATGCTGATAAAACACTTTTGATAGACTTAAAGGGGCAATCTGTAGTTGCTACATCAATTTTTGGACTTATAAATTATATATATTAATGTAAAGATAGAATTTAATCATTATTATATGAAGTAGAAAGCGATAGGTTAGAAGAAGCCTACATAACCAACCCATAAAGTAAAATGTAACATCCATATAAGGCCAGCTATGTAAACTTTAACATTGATTTATCCTGCCATAGATGTCGTTCAATTGGTAACATACATTTGTGTCTTCTTCTAATGTTTCCCTCTTAAGGGGAAAGTAATCTAAAAGTAACTGAATAATCAGATTACGTTACTGAGTTTGGGTAATCCAAAAGTTACGTCACTGATTACAATTTTGGACAGGTAACTAGTAACTGTAACGTATTACATTTAGAAAGTAACCTACCCAACCCTGGCCACCAACCACTTTACAATGTGAGCTGGAGGCTGTATGCATTTTGAAAACATACTTAATTGTTTGAAACCTGAATGTTTTACTTCATATTATGAAGCATGTCTTACCTTGCTTCAAAATCTGACCATAGAAACATGTAGGGAATTATTTTTTAAATACTTCATAGGAGGAGCATGAGTTTCAAGTTTGGGGATGCATTCACTTTATACTACTACCATTTCTACCAATCTGCGTGCCAGTTATGATTTTCCTAATACACATTTTTGTGGAACAGTTTTATTTCAATAATAACGTTTTTGTTTCTCAAAATCATTGTCACATGGTTAATCATAAAAATCTTAAAATTATATAAAACCGCATTCAGTTGGTGTCTATTCCACAAGTAACCACCGGCTAAATCTATGACGTTAAAATGCCTATTTACTCTGTTCCATCTAACTGCACAATCCACTGTCTCATGGGCCCAGCCAGGCACTTTATAAACTTGATGTCACAATCGTCGTAAAGGGGAGACCAAAGCGCAGCGTGATTAGAATACATTCTTATTTATTGAAGGAAGAACACGAAGAACACTTAAACAAAAACAACAAAAACGAACGTGCCGCTAATACCAACGAGTGCAGACACAGGCAACTAGACATAGACAATAACCCACGAACCACAATACAAAACAGGCTACCTAAATATGGTTCCCAATCAGAGACAACGACAAACACCTGCCACTGATTGAGAACAATATCAGGCCACAACACATAGAAACAGACTTAACTAGACATGCAACATAGAATGCCCACTGAAATATTAACCCTGACCAAACAAAACATATCAACAAACAACGCAAATAATGGTCAGAGTGTGACACTTGATCTCCACTATAAAAAACATATAGACATTATCTCACATTTCTTTCAGACTAACATTTAGTTTTCAACAGCTGAATTTGAATTAAACCTTGGTATCTGTCTCTCCAACATTTGCAACATTGTTTCAATATTCAAATATTCCAGCTATTCCATAGTAATGAATGTGTCTGGACGAGACAGACAGGCAGGCAGCGTTTCTTAGCCAGTCAAAATCATGAATCAGCTGGCATCATTTTTATGGATATATACAAAGAAATGTCAATTGAAAAAGGTCAAATTAAACGAAGTGCAGCTAGTTTGCAGTCTTTCCAGCTTCATTTTAAAGTTATTGTATTAGCTGTGTTGTTGGCTAGATCCTCTGGACAACAGTGTCCTAACGAGAGAGCACATTTTCTATGCCAGGCGAAATACCGCCTCATTAGCTCATTGTTATGTATCCAAATAAATGTCACTAGAAAACAGCTTAAAAATGCAAATGCGGCTACTTTGCTGTTATTCTGGCTGCACTTTTTTGACACGACTGTAAGTTAGCCGTAGTTGGCTAGCTAGCAAAGCAAGGGATGAAAAAAATGTCTCACCATTTTTCATTATTCTCAAGACACATTATCTAAACACATATTTTAGATGCTTTTCACTGAAAGATGCAACTCAATAATCAGCAAGGACTTTTGCCACACATGCTGCCTATGAAAGACTTCCTCATATGCCATCGTTCTCCTGTTGTAATCCTAGTCATACAGTATTAGCAACCCATACTAAATTGCTCCATCTTTAGATTCACCATCTTTCGAAGTTTCTAACTGAGATATTCATCTCTGTCATATACCGCTCTCATCAGGTGCAGTGTTTAGAATGTTTTTTTCCCCCACTAATTGCATTTTGGCAAATGTTTCAAAATGACTTTTTATTGGCTGCTTCCTTACAGGAGTTGCATGTCCTGTTAAGATGAATTACCATAATCTAAATGTGATTTCTGTCATTCTGAGCACTGTTGGTGGACACCCCAATGGGTTACGCATCCAATACATATGGATCAGGTAAATATCTCAAATGGCAGATAAATGTAAATCTTCCCGGTCACATTTTCCTATCGGAAACCCTGGTGTGTTTGTGTGTGTGCATTTAGTACGTACGTCCATGATAAGAACAACAAAAGCGCAATTCAGCAGATACATTTCTTTGGGATGTGCAGTGTGCGTGTACGTCAATGCATGTGTGTGTGAGTGACTGTGAGGGCACACAACATTAAAAAGCACAGCGACAGCAGTCAATGAGCTACGACTGTGAAGCTGACATTTCCAACTCTGGAGAGTGGCTGACTAAACACTGACTCATCCTGCTGTGTGTGAGAGGGTTTGTGTAGGATGTGAATGTTGATGTGCATTGGGCTGGCTTTGCTTATGGAGGGTAGGGTATAACACACGACCTGAATTAAAGTGCATAGTGGTTCAAGTGAATTACAGGTATTGTCATCTCTACCCAACAATTGAGACCAATGTTCTTCCTTAAGAGATAGACATGATTGACACAGTCTCCAATAATCTGGATAGGCTGCTGTGCACTCCCCCTGCTCAGGCACCAGGAAATAGGCTCAGTCTCAGTCAATCCAGCCACTGTGGGCAGGCTGAGCCAAGCTACCAAGAAGAGGGTCTCTGGCTGATTAACTAACTACCGCATCTGCCAACATCCCCCCAGAACACACACACACGTGCGATGGTGAAATAAGGGCTCAGACTGAGCAGCTCTGTCAGGCACCACTGAGCTGGAGCCAATCCCCAGAGGCCAATATTGACTCTGTCACAGAGAGTGGAGGCCAGCATACCTCTGGAGGAGAGGACAGAACAGAAGACAGAATAGGTCTGACACACACACCAGGACATTGAGTCAGGTTATTAAGTCAGGTAGCGTTGGATTATGTTCATTACCTTAACAGACAGAAATCATGTGCTCTGCAATGGACTAAAACAGAATAACTGATGGAGATTAGCCAGAATCTCAGCTGTTGTATATTCAGTCCTGCTTGAGCGAGAGGGGAAGCGAAAGAGAGACATGGGCAAAACAAGAGTGGGAACAAGACATTGGGAGACAGTGGGTGGAGAGAGGGGGGGCAATCAGAGAGAGTGAGAGAGATACAGAAAAGAGAGAGGTAGAAAGAGGTAGAGATAGTCAGAAAACAGTTAGAGTGCAAGAAAGAAGAAGCAGAGAAGGAGAGCGTTTAAGGAAAAAGGCCATTTTAAGCTTGGGAATTAGGTTTAAGAGTTAGGTTAGAATTGGGGTTAGGTTTAGCGTTTTGGGTTAGGTGTTAATGTGGATGCTACCATGATTACGGATAATCATTATTGAATTGTAAATAATGATAAGTGAAAAAGTTACCAATGCATAAATATCATACCCTCCAAGAAAATCCTACCCTTCCCTGTTCTCAGTAATTGTGAGAGGTTAGCATGTTTTGGAAGGATGGTGTTTGTGCATCTAACGATTCATTCATGATTATCTGTAATCATGGTAGCATCCACATCATGGTAGCATCATGGTAGCATCCACACGAACCCCCTAGAGTAATATGTCTGAGGGCCTGCGGAAATCTAATTGTCATAATAACAAAATCACCATAAATATCTGTCAGTTTAAGCTTTTTTGCAATTCTACGCATCTATGTCGTACTTCCTCATCTGCTGTGAAAGGTGACAGAACTAGATCTGTGTTTGTCAGACCATGAGACATCCCGCAAATCAGTCTTCTCACAAAATAATCTGTTGTGTCTGAGTGATTTGTCCTTCAAACTAAAGATGAGACTCTCTCAAACACGATGGTGTTCTCCACTTTGCTCTATGGCCACAAGAATCTTAGGACTCTGAAGTCGGTTCAGCTGATCTGCCAACCTCTGTCTGTAGGGTCCGAACAGTTTGGGCTACACACTAATATGACCCCTCTGTGGAAAGGTGAGACTCTCACAAACACATACAGGGGGCAAAAAAGTATTTATTCAGCCACCAATTGTACAAGTTCTCTCACTTAAAAAGAAGGTCATACCCCCCCCCAGCTTAGACAGGGTTTAGACTGTTATGGTTAATGTAGATGTGTTCAGAAACATATTCTATTCTTATTTACAAAAAAAGTCACTCCAAATTACACAACACATTATTGACCATTAATTTCCGCTGGGCACAACATAATCCAAAACAAACTGTGTTTTTGTGTTTGTCCAAATGTATCCAGCAAGTTTGTGGAGTCACAAGCTTGATGTAGTCATTGCATGCTAGGAATATGGGACCAAATACTACACCTTTGACAACATTTAATACACTATAAGTTAAATTGTCCAAACACTTATGACACCTTCAAAGGGGGGTACTACTTTCAAGTTTTATTAGTTGTATGTACAGGATACACATGGTATACACCGTCCAAATGAAATGCTTAATTGCAGGTTCCTTCTCGACAATGCAACAGCAATAATAAATAAAAGATAAGAATATGAAGATAAAGTAAATGGCTAGATACATAAATGAAATTCATTTCTAAATGGTAAAATAGATATGAATGAAAGCACCCTCAAAAGGTGACATTATGTGACATTACTATCGCCTCATATAAAACATTAGATCTCAAATCCAAACTGCTGGAGTATAGAGTGTTAAAAAAAGTGTTAAAAAACATTTGCACGAGGGAAGAGAGAGAGTGTGAGGTTTTCTCATTAGAGCAGCCAGCCCCAGCGAAACAGGCACGTACAGGAATCATGAAGATAACATGCTTTACAGTTTGACCAAATTATGGTTTTAGCCGCCCCAAAAATATAACGCTTTGATTGAGGTGACCAGGTAGAAGGTGCAGCTCGCACCAGTGCGACCAATTCCAAATTTAGGTAGCAAAATGCGTCTAACGGGTTGCAGTCTGGAGCCCTGGGTGTGTGTTTGTGTGTATGGGTCACCCTGTTGGTCTCCCTGTGGGTCTGTGTCTGTGCGTGCGTCTGTATCTGTGTGCTGTGAAGCATGCAGTCTGTCAAATCTCTTTTTGTGTTCGTCCATATTTTGTATGATGTGTTTGTGCTGTGAGTGTATTTAAAGACAAAGGTATGATTGGCTGCGTGACTGAGTTTGACTTGCTTCTTTGTGTGTTACTATAGTGATTCCTCTGAGGGCTCACACACGCTCTCTGTCAAATCAAATACATTTTAATTGGTCACATGCAGATGTTATTGCGGGTGTAGTGAAATGCTTGTGTGTGTGTGTGTGTGTGTGTGTGTGTGTGTGTGTGTGTGTGTGTGTGTGTGTGTGTGTGTGTGTGTGTGTGTGTGTGTGTGTGTGTGTGTGTGTGTGTGTGTGTGTGTGTGTGTGTGTGTGTGTGTGTGTGTGTGTGTGTGTGTGTGTGTGTGTGTGTGCGTCCAGACTGCTGTTCATTGAGGAGTGTAAAGGTCTCTGTATTTCAGACACACACACACATCTCAGTGTGGATTCCAGTGCTGAGCCCCAGTCTCCTCAACATAGCAGGCAGGTCTCTCTGAGACTCCGCTTGAGATCCTATCAACGGGCCCTGAAGAACTATAATATTCAATGTTTCTCGAAGGACATGGAGAGAAGTCGCCGATAGACATGGCTGCTTTGTTTTAGGCTCCTGAGCAACTTTCCGGTATTTTTAAAATGTATTATGTTATTTCTCACAATATTAACCCAGAACGTTCTTTGCATTATTACATACAGCCAAAATAACTTTTGGATATCAGAGAGGCGGTAACTCATCAACATTTTGACCAGGAATACGACTTTCCTGAATTGGATCCTTTTTTTGTACCTTCCAGGGTGATTTATCTTATCCCAGAGGCTGTTCCAAGACGCTGCCGGCAGAGAGAAGAGGTATTCAGAGTGGACTTTTAGTCGTGGCGTGCACACCATCCCCCACTTCCGAGTATATTACTCACTAATGTTCAGTCCCAGACAATAAAGTAGAAGAACTCAGGGCGAGGATCTCCTTCCAGAGAGACATCAGACACTGTAAAATACTCTGTTTCATGGAATCATGGCTCTCTCCGGATATACTGTAGTTCTGTCCTTGAGCTGTTCTTGTCTATTGGTGTTCTGTATTATGTCATTCTGTATTATGTTTCATGTTAGCTGCTGCTTTTGCAACAGCTATTAGGGATCCTAATAAATAACCAAATACTGTCCCCGTCCATACAGCCAGCTGGGTTTTCAATACATCGTGCTGATAGGAATAAATAAGAAAGGCGGAGGTGTATGTTCCATGAACTAATGGTGTGATTATGATAATGTACAGGAACTCAACTCACAATGAAATGGGACCACATTACCTCCCTAGAGAACTTTCTTTGATTATCATCACAGCCGTGTATATCCCCCCTCATAGACACTGGACCTGGTGCAAACTGGAAACTGCATATCCTGAGGCCGCATTTATTAAAGCAAATCTGATGAAAATGCTACCAAAGTTCTATTAACAAATCGTACTCGCACTTCAAAAACTTCTGACCATTGTTACTCTCCCTTATGGGATGGCTACAAGGCCCTCCCCCGACCTCCCTTCGACAAATTAGATCACGACTACATTTTGCTCCTCCCTTCCTATAGGCAGAAACTCCAACAGGAAGTACCTGTGCTAAGGTTTATTCAACGCTGGTCTGACCAATTGGAATCCATGCTTCAAGACTGTTTTAATCAGGCAGACTGGGACATGTTCCGGGTTGCCTCTGAGAATAACATTGACGTATACACTGACACTGTGACTGAATTTATCAGGAAGTGTATAGGGGATGTTGTTCCCACTCTGATGATTAAAACCTATCCAACCAAAAACCGTGGATAGAAAGCAGCATTCGCGCAAAACTGAAAGTGCAAAACACCGCTTTTAACCACGGCAAGGTGACTGGGAATATGATCGAATACAAACAGTCCACTTATGCCCTCCGTAAGGCAATCAAACAGGAAAAATGTCATACAAGGTGGAGTCGCTATTCAATGGCTCAGACAAGACGTGTGGCAGGGACTCCAGAAAATCACAGATTACAAAGGGAAAACCAGCCATGTCGCGTAACACAGTGCCGTTGACATGGGCCGCTCCCGAGAACTGTGAGCTCTTGTTCTCCGTGGCCGATGTAAGTAACATATTTAAGCGTGTTAACCCTTGCAAGGCTGCCGGCCCAGACGGTATCCCTAGCCACGTCCTCAGAGCATGTGCAGAACAGCTGGCTGGAGTGTTTACGGACATATTCAATCTCTCCCTATCCCAGTCTGCATAAAACCCCAATAGATCCACGGATGAATCATTCTCCATCACACTCCCTATCCCATCTGGACAATAGGAATACTGTTCATTGACTACAGCTCAGCCTTCTACACCATAGTACCCTCCAAGGGTCTTGGATTTCCTGATGGGCTGCCCCCAGGTGGTGAAGATAGGCAACACTTCCACTACGCTGATCTTCAACACAAGTGCCACAGAAGGGTTCGTGCTCAGCCCCCTCTACTCCCTGTTCACCTACGACTGTGTGGCCGCACACAACTCCAACAACTTCATTAAGTTTGCTGACGACACGACGTGGTAGGCCTGATCACCAATGACAATGAGCCATCCTATAGGGGGAGGTCAGTGACCTGACAGTGTGGTGCCAGGACAACAACCTCTACCTCAACGTCAGCAAGACAAGGGAGCTGATCGTGGACTACAGGAAACAGAGAGCCGAGCATGCCCCCGTCCACTTCCACAGGGCTGTAGTGGAGCATGGTCCACACACACCAACCCAGTCGTGAAGAAGGCACAACAACGCCTCTGCCCCCTCAGGAGGCCCGTCAAGATTTGGCATGGGCCCTAATATTCTCAAAGTTCTACAGCTGCACCATTTGAGAGCATCACCGCTTGGTCTGGTAACTGTTTGGCATCCGACCGCAAGGCGCTACAGAGGGTAGTGCTTACGGCCCACTACATCACTTGTGCCATCCAGGACCTCTATACTAGCTGGTGTCAGAGGAAGGCCCTAAAAATGATCAAAGACTCCATCCACCCAAGTCATAGACTGTTCTCTCTGGTACTGCACTACAAGCAATACCGGAGTGCCAAGTATAGGTCCATGAGGCTTCTAAATAGCTTCTACCCCCTTCCCATTGCCTAATCACATTACCCCTATGTACCTCATTTGCATTGTACCCTTGCACATCGACTAGGTACTGATACCCAGCGTATATAGCCAAGTTATCGTTACTCATTGCGTATTTCTTCCTCGTGTTATTATTTTTTAAAAATGATTTTTTTCCCTCTCTGCATTTGGGAAGGGCCAGTAGATAAGCATTTCACTGTTAGTCTACACAGTTTACATTTTAGTCACTTTTATCCAGAGCGAGTTACATCAACAGATTTCTTTTACCTATTCAGGTCAGGGATTTGAACCAGCGACCTTTCGGTTACTGGCCCAACGCTCTTAACCGCTAGGCTACCTGCGCTCAACGACACTTGTTGTTTACGAAGCATGTGACAAATATAATTTGATTTGAGCAGTCAGTGAAACAGAACTCTGCAGGGATTTGGTACCAGTCAGATATTGCCAGACTGACAGTAAAGTTTGAGGCCACAGACAGAAGGAACTGTCCGACTGTATGGAGGACAGAGGAAGGGTGTAGTGTACAGAATATGCCTTCCCCTAGCCTTAAAAGCTATTTTATGAGTGAGTGGGATTGTGGACTCTGTCCGCAGGTACCACATTGGGACATTTCTGTGTCACTTGTCTGCAGGTACCACATTGGGACATTTCTGTGTCACTTGTCTGCAGGTACCACATTGGGACATTTCTGTGTCACGTGGCGGAGGTTTTGTAATGGATTTGTCTGTCTCTAGCTGTCTGAAAATGTCATGTGTGTGTACATGTATGCCCTCATGCTATCGATGTGTTTCTTTGGTTTTCATTGGGACTTGATATCAGTATCTCCAATGTTCTTTTTCTGTGTCTGCAGGTGTTCGGGGATTATTATCACTTCCGTCATCACACCGTAGTGAAGAAATCCCTATCAGGCCACAGGGGAACATATGTCCGACTGCAGAAGGAACCACAGGTATGTTACTGAGTCATAAATATGCAAATGTCCCTCCAAACCACACAATAACAGCTGGACCTGTCTGTGTTTGCATTCTTATTTTGTGGCGCGTATTGATTTTATCCAAATGTTAATGAGAAGAGGAATCCTGACATTAGCCCATCTGTTACACAAGGACGTTCACAGAACCAGAAGTTTGCTTTGTTTAGGCAGCTGGCTGTAACTGCGCTCTCAGCTCTCTCGACAACAGAGAACAAGTATTTTTCACCTCGAAGTCTGCTTGTTCTATTCAAATCCTCCAGCATAATTGTGCATCAAAACTCTACTTTTCAAGTTCAGATCCTCGAGCATGCTCTCATTCTGCCTTATGCAGTACAGTTACAGGCAGAACTGTATTGTTTGGATCAGTGTTAATTTAGTCAAAAATAACTATGACAAACGAATGACGATAACGAGACGAGATGCAATGAAAATGTTTTTGATAACTGTAGCAAATTAGTTTTCATTTTAGTTGACGAAAATGTGACGAGACGAGAATTCCACTTGAGACTAATGGACATTTCATTTGACAGGAAGCTCCTTCCTCTTTTTTCCCCGGTCTGATGCATGGTGTGATTGAGCTTATCTGCACGGCTCTCCCACTCAGCTCCCGGGCGGTCACTCCAGTCACTCGACAATCTTTTGATCTGATGCATAGCCAGGACACAATTGTAACTAACCTAAGCTAGAAACAATCATGTTTACACTCTATTATGTGTAATTTAGTGTGCTGGGGTATTTGGGTAGAGTATGTACTACTACTACTGTAAATCTAAAGGGAGTTATCCAGATGCTCATTCTGGAGGACTCTTATGTTCCAAAAGCCCAAATACAGATGTAGGATCTTAATTTGAGCCATTTTGCTACAGCAGGAAAATAATCCTGCACCAAAAGGAAATGTAGATTACAATTATTGCAGAAAAAAATGTGTAGGGGTTGAAGATACATTTTTCATTGGGGCAAATCAAGTCTGACATTTAAAAGTGGAAATTACAAACAAGCCTTTCTAAACCTTGAATACACTACAAGTTTGCATTACAAAGGAGTAATTAAAAATGAGTTCCTACATCTGTATGCACCCTGATGAAAACGCTGGAAGAGCTTGACACAGCCCCAGGCTGTTGTGCCCACGCTGCTTTCTGGGCCCGGACAGTGTGTTAGCTTTAACCCTTGGCCCCTCCAGTCCTCAGGGCTTCTGGTAAAACATCCCCTTAGGTTTAGGCCTCCTGGGTGGCGCAGTGGTTAAGGGCGCTGTACTGCAGCGCCAGCTGTGCCACCAGAGACTCTGGGTTCGCACCCAGGCTTTGTCGTAACCGGCCGCGACCGGGAGGTCCGTGGGGCGACGCATAATTGGCATAGCGTCGTCCGGGTTAGGGAGGGCTTGGGGATGTCCTTGTCTCATCGCGCACCAGCGACTCCTGTGGTGGGCCGGGCAAAGTGCACGCCAACCAAGGTTGCCAGGAGCATGGTGTTTCCTCTGACACATTGGTGTGGCTGGCTTCCGGGTTGGATGCGTGCTGTGTTAAGAAGCAGTGCAGCTTGGTTGGGTTGTGTATCGGAGGACGCATGACTTTCAACCTTCGTCTCTCCCGAGCCAGTACGGGAGTTGTAGCGATGAGACAAGATAGTGGCTACTAACAATTGGAAACCACCAAATTGTGGAGAAAAAGGGGGTAAAAAAATCAATTGAAAAAATGAGGTTTATTGAATTAAATTCTTTGTCTGTTCTATGCTAAAAGGCACTTGATTTAATATAACAGGCACGATTTCTACTTAAAATATCAAAGGGTTGGGTCCAGAATCAGCTTTCATCCCAATTTAGGTCTCTTTACTTTGACGACACAAACTAGGTCCAGAAGAGATACACAAGTGTGTAGTTTAATGTATGTCTCCCACACTACATCCGGAGGTACGGCGGTAGTGTGGGAGACATACACACTACATACCCCCCCTCTGAATGGTTCAATGTTAAGACAACGGCTCTCCCACACCACGTCCCTGTAATAATTACCCTAATTACCCTAATACCACGAGACAGCATTTTTGCTCTGTTAGCCAAATTGAAAATGAAAGGCTTGTAAAATATTCACACATTTGTGAATCATTGCATTAATCAAGTGTGCAACACTATGCACAATATGGTTAAGATGAGAAGCTCATGTATAGTTTGAATTGCTGTCCTTATTTGGTTTGTCTGTCTACTATGGAATGTACGGTATGCTAATAGCTGCACTCACACATTAAGCAGGAATGTGGCTTTGGCCACACGACCTCCAAGGCTAGTGTAAACAGAAAAACACAACATCTGATGTTGAAGAGAAAGATCTCACTAGATATATTTTACTACATAGGGCAACTTTGTCACACACACACACAGAGAGAGAGAGAGGGATTAGTCCCCCGTCCCCCAGGCTGCAGATGAAAAGGGTTCAGGCTGGGGAACAGCTTGTCCAGGGTAACCTCGTTCTAACAGAGCCTGCCCAGGGCGAGGCCAGGGGCACTCTGTCAGACAGCGACCACAACAGTAGAGTTGCCAATACACTTAAGAAAAGGTCAAATGTGTGTGGGTGCATGCACACCTGTTCTAAATAAAACACATTCATAGTGTTGGGTTTGTGTGTGTTTTCCCCAAGATGGATGTACAAAGTAACTCCATTCATATGAAACAACAGCCTACCTGTTAGTTGATCATTGTAGCCTACTCCTTCTCATTTAGCCAACTTAATTCCTTCATTTGAATTCCATTTTAATTAGAAATCTCCCTCTTCACTTGTCACACATGGAGCCTCTGACTGTAACGCCCCTTTTTTGACTGACAATAACAATAAGTGTGGAGTGTAATCATTAAAATGATTGTTTTATAAACATTTTAAATGTAATGGTCTATCCTTGTAGGCTGTGTAGTGATGTCACATTTGTATTGAATTACAAAGCCTTTAAAAATATATATATATTTGAATAACTGTGCCCGTCCCTATTTATAATCTCCTCCTCCCTCTCTCTTTTCCTCTCCTCTACTCTCTCTCTTTTCCTCTTCTCTACTCTCTCTCTTTTCCTCTCCTCTCCTATCTCTCTCTTTTCCTCTACTCTCTTTTCCTCTCCTATCTCTCTCTCTCTCTTTTCTTCTCCTCTCCTATCTCTTTCTCTCTCTTTTCTTCTCCTCTACTCTCTCTCTTTCCTCTCCTCTACTCTCTCTCTTTCCTCTCTCTCTCTCTCTCTCTCTCTCTCTCTCTCTCTCTCTCTCTCTCTCTCTTTTCCTCTCATCTTCTCTCTCTTTTCCTCTCATCTTCTCTCCCTTTTCCTCTCATCTCTCTCTCTCTTTTCTTCTCTTCTTCTCTCTCTCTTTCTTTTCCTCTCAACTCTCTCTCTCTCTCTCTATCTCACTCTCTGTCTCTCTCTCTCGCTCTCTTTTCCTCTCATCTTCTCTCTCTCTCTCTCTCTTTTCCTCTCATCTTCTCTCTCTCTCTCTCTCTTCTTCTCTTCTTCTCTCTCTCTCTTTCTTTTCCTCTCAACTCTCTCTCTCTCACTCTCTCTCTCTCTTTTCTTCTCATCTACTCTCTCTCTCTTTTCCTCTCATCTACTCTCTCTCTCAATTCAATTCGCTTTATTGGCATGACGTAACAATGTACATATTGCCAAAGCTTATTTTGGATATTTACAATATAAATAAAAATGAGAATCAAATTGTCAACGGGACAACAGTAACAACAATAACCAAGTTTCAAACCGTACATTCAACAATAACAATAAGTATACAGTAGAGGACATGTGCAGGCTGATTGGTCTGTCAGACACTGTCCAATAATCTTATGGCAGGCAGCAATGTAGTGCGCTGCCAACCCACAGCTCTCTGCGTCCTCCCCCTTCCTCATCAGAGAGGTCTTTGAAACCTTGAATAAGGGTTTCAAATTTGGGAAAATGACACTCTCTAATTGTTTTATATTTTTTACATTTTGTCAGGAAATGCAGCTCTGTCTCAGGTTCTGCTGTTGTGCAGTGGTTGCACAGCCTTTCCTCTACAGGGAACCAGGTTTTCCTGTGTCTATCCTTCTCAATGGCAAGGCTGTGCTCACTAAGCCTGTACTTTGTCAAGGTTTTTCTAAAGTTTTGATCAGTAACCATGGTCAAATATTTAGCCACAGTCTACTGTCGATTTAGGGCCAAATAGCACTGCATTTTGCTTTGTGCTTGTGTTTGTGTTTCCCAATAAGCATTATAGTTTTGTTTTGACTATGTAATAAATTTGGTCTATCCTGATTGATTGGATGTTCTGGTCCTGAGGCTTCAGTTCGTTAGTAGAACAGGTTTGTGAACTCAGCCCCAGGACCAGCTGGATGAGGGGACTATTTTCTTTGCTCAGCTCTTGGCATTGCAGGGCTTGGTAATGATATGAGAGGTGGTCACTGTATTTTAGATGTTTAGTGGATATTGGCCTAATTCTGCCCTGGATGCATTGTTTGTAGTTTTCCTCTGGACATGTAGGAGAATCTTACAGAACTCTGCATGCAGGGTTTCAATGGGGTGTTTGTCCCATTTGATGAAATCTTGTTTTGCAAGTGGACCCCACACCTCGCTGCCATAAAGTGCAATTGGTTCAATGACATATTTAATTAGTTTTAGCCAAATTTTAATAGGTATTTCAATTTGAATTAGCTTTTTAATGGCGTAGAATGCCCTGCATGCTTTGTCTCTCAGCTCATTCACTGCCTCATTAAGGTGTCCAGTTGAGCTTATTTTTAATTGTAGTGTGTGCAGTACTCTCTCTCTCTCTTTTCCTCTCATCTTCTCTCTCTCTCTCTTTCTCTTTCTCTTTTCCTCTCATCTACTCTCTCTCTTCTCCTCTCTCTCTCTCTCTCATATTTTCCTCTCATCTTCTCTCTCTCTCTTTTTCCTCTCATCCTCTCTCTCTCTCTCTCTTTTCCTCTCATCTACTCTCTCTCTCTCCTCTCTCTCTCTCTCTCTCATATTTTCCTCTCATCTTCTCTCTCTCTCTCTTTTCCTCTCATCTTCTCTCTCTCTCTCTCTCTCTTTTCCTCTCCTCCTTTCTCTCTCTCTCTCTCTCTCTCTTTCTTCTCATCTACTCTCTCTCTCTCTCTCTTCCTCTCATCTTCTCTCTCTCTCTCTCTCTCTCTCTCTCTCTCTCTCTCTCTCTCTCTCTCTTTTTCCTCTCATCTTCTGTCTCTCTCTCTCTCTCTCTCTCTTTTCCTCTCATCTTCTCTCTCTCTCTTTTCCTCTCATCTCTCTCTCTTCTTCTCATCTACTCTCTCTCACCTCTCTCTCTCTCTCTCCTTCTCATCTTCTCTCTCTCTTCTTCTCATACTCTCTCTCTTTTCGTCTCATCTACTCTCTCTGTCTTTTCCTCTCCTCTACTTTCTCTCTCTCTCTTTTCCTCTCCTCTACTTTCTCTCTCTGTCTTTTCCTCTCCTACTTTCTCTCTCTCTCTTTTCCTCTCATCTCTCTCTCTTCTTCTCATCTACTCTCTCTCTCTCTCTCTTTTCCTCTCATCTCTCTCTCTCTCTCTCTCTTTTCCTTTCACCTCTCTCTCTCTTCTTCTCATACTCTCTCTCTTTTCGTCTCATCTACTCTCTCTCTCTTTTCCTCTCCTCTACTTTCTCTCTCTCTCTTTTCCTCTCCTCTACTCTCTCCGTGAGGGGCAGAAGGAATCGATATGTTTCAGGGCCTCACCGTTACTTATTGCATACTTAGGAGGGGATATTTGCAGGCCCTACTCTCTCTGATCTCCTCTCGCTCTGTGGAGTTTGTAGATGTCACACATACACACACACACACACACACACATGGTGCAGTGATTCTGGAGGCTGTGGCAGTGGCCTTATGGTTTATGTATCTCCTCTCTCTATAAGCCAGACACAGTGTCTCGCAGCCCAGCATTAGATTTGCATTTGTTTGACTGTAGTTAGCTTCATGTCCTTTTTTCAATAAGATAATTTATTGGGCTAGACACTATGACTAGACAGACACTAGACAGACACTACCCACTGGACCGCATATATCGAGCAGAAAGTTCTGGCACATTTGCCTACAGCAGGGTGATGAAACACACATACACACACACATACACACAACTTCTCAGCAGATTAATGAGATTTGCCTCCTAACTCTCACTTTAGATGTTGCTAAACTAACCCCGCTGGACAGTTTGTAAAGTCTGTATGCGGCTGTAGGACCTTAACCATTAGAGTGTTGACGGCCACATGAAAGCCAACGTGGGAGGCAGACTGTGGATAGTTGTCTCTCATGTCATGGTTGTTTCATTACCAGAGCTAATGGGTGTGTGTGTGTGTGTTCCTCTCTAGGTGCGTTGGGTGGAGCAGCAGGTGTCGAGGCGGAGGAAAAAGAGGGATGACTACAACGAACCTTCCGACCCCAAATTCCCCCAGCAGTGGTACCTGGTGAGCAAGGTAGTAATAATAATTATTCACTTATTTTATATAGCACTTTTTTTTATTCCAGAAAGTATCTCAAAGGCACTTTCTGAAAGGTAAAAGTCAGATCCCCCATAACACTGTACCCTCTATACTGTACCGATGCCAGGAGTTCTCCCTTGTTGAAAACATTGGACAATTTTAATTAGAACCTCTTTAACACCCCTTTGATATTATCTCAAATGTATAAGACAGCAACACAAATACCTGTAGTGATATAGGGATTAAGCCAAGGCAGCTGTGTTAAATGCCTCAAGGAAAACAAGATCTAATCAAATGAGCTAATTGAATAGCTGTCTCCGGGCATTTAGAGTAGCCGTAGGGAGCCGTAGGGAAACGATAGAAATGCACTTCACTGCTGTTTACCCTGTTCACACCTTCAGACCAAAGAAACCCGCTGTCGTATAGAAAGGGCAGGATGTTCAGAGTATTTCAGTGAGAAACCGACTTTGTTTCCCCCCAGTCTGTACGTCTCTTGATATTTAGCTGAACCAGCTGGATGTGCTGCCTGCTGAGAGCACTCATCACCTGGGTATCGTTTATCAAACTGAATGTCGTCAAAAGTTCTAAAGGGCACTTTGTTTACTTCAACTTTCAAGGCCCAAGTTTATTTGCCATGTGTAATAAATAATTGATGGCAATGACTACATGGAAATAATACATTGTCTGCAGGCAGCACTGGAAGGACAGTTTGCCAAAGTTGAAAGCTGATTAACAGGACTGTGACTCTGTTATCAACCGGTTGTCATTCATCAATATAAATGTCACCAAATACTCCTCAGTTTGTCATATGTTTGAAAGGCTCCAGATCAGAGCTAATGAAACAGAAGGCCATGATGAAACCTGTAGCACTGTTGCTTTCAAAAATAGACAATGTCTATCCTCCTTCTCTCATTTTCTCCTTCTCATAGGCTCAGGGATGCTTTGAATTCCCCTTATCCTCCTCCTCATTTTGTGAACTAAGCCATGTGGTGATGTGAATGGATTAATTCCAGCATTGACTGGGCCAGACATAAATCACCTGTGAATGGAAGACTGTGAAACTACCTCTGTCATTCAGCATTACTGCTCTAATCGGCTGAAGGCTCTGAGCCTGTTCTGCTGTTTGTTTGAGGCTGTTCCACCGTTCCTCTAAAGCCAAACACTGGAGGATTGTTTGTAATGAGGTTTGCATGGGATGAATGCAGATGTTATAGGGTGATATTGCATACAAGCCTTTTGGACAGTGTATACTAACCTTTTATTTGTCCTGTCTGAGTATTTCCTCATGGAATACAGGGTTTGCACATAGTAGGTACTGCCATAGACTATTCAACTAACGATTGAAAATAGTTACAACATTTGCTTCCTCATAGGTTGTATAAATAAGACAACATTATACTGTATGCCTCAAGGATGACACAAGCAGGAAATAACTGCCTTAGTCTGTGTAGTTCCTTAGACCATGTCAGCAGCACAGTGGCGTCCCTGGGGCTAAAGGCATTGCATTGGCCCAGCAGGATGATTGCCTTGTTAGGAGAAATCAGCAGGGAGGTTTGGGAGGTGGAAAAAGGACCCCCTAGGGGGAAGCATATTTTTTCACTCTACCTCTTTTACTCTGTTTTTCTCTCTGCCTCCTTCCTTCTTTCACTTTCTCTCTTTTTTCTATATTTTTGTCTTCACTCCCCATCTCCTACATTTCACTCTTTATCTGTCACTTCCTACACATTCTCCTCTATCTCGCTTCCCCCTCCTGCAATTCTTCCTGCTGGTTAAAGTGGAGCTGTTTTTATAATTCCCCTGAGCAAGGTAAATGCTCTCATCAGGATCTCTCACTTATTCATATTTCCAGCTGCAGGCCTGCTTCCTCTGACAGGGAAATTATAGTCAGCCCCTGCTTTGTTCGGCTTAGCCCCGCCAAAGAGGCTTCCCAGAGACACACTGTGTGTCAGACGCGGCGCCAGCATAAAGTGACTAAGGGGGCAGTTGAAATCGCTGATATCTAGGCTAACCTGGGCTGGCTCCTCTGTTCCAAGATCATCAGAAATAGTCTGAGATGGAAACTGCTGTGGAGGCATTGTCCTGGCGGAACTTGTGGAGGCGTGGGTAGGCTCTGCACACGGAGCTAGCTGGAAATCGGCAGCATCATCGCTGCTGGGCTGAGCGGCAGCCTCGGTGGTATGCTGCTGCTCATCGTTCTCCTCCTCCTTTGTTTGGGTACTTTGGCAAAGGCCATTTCTGATATCCATTGTGGCAGATTAGCTGGTTCAAGCTGGCTAAATAGGCCAAGGCTAATAACACAAACACGTTTTACAGCTAGCTAGCTGTCACGCCCTGACCAATTTCTTTATTATTTGGTTAGGTCAGGGTGTGACAAGGGTGGTTTGTTTAGGTTTTGTATTGTCTAGGGGTTTTTGTATGTCTAGGGTTTTTTCTAGTCTAGGTGTTTAAATGTCTAAGTTGCCTAGATTGGTTCTCAATCAGAGGCAGCTGTTTATCGTTGTCTCTGATTGGGAACCATATTTAGGAAGCCATATTCCTTGATTATTTTGTGGGTTGTTATTCTATGTTTAGTTGCCTGTTTGCACTAGTCATATAGCTTCACGGTTCATTTTGTATAGTTTTGTTCAGTGTTCGTTCTTTTCATTAAAAGAGTTATGTACGCTTATCACGCTGCGCCTTGGTCTCCTCATTATGACGACCGTGACACTAGCTAAGAGTGAAGCAGCTTCAACTGTAAACTTGACACCGCCCTTATCAATCAAAATCAAATATTACAGGTGGTGGCATATGACGTTATTCAGCTACCGTAGAGATGAGAAGTGTTTTTTTCCCCCGCTTTTTGTAGAAACCCAAAGGAGCATGCATAACATTTACATTTTACATTTAAGTCATTTAGCAGACGCTCTTATCCAGAGCGACTTACAAATTGGTGCATTCACCTTATGACATCCAGTGGAACAGCCACTTTACAATAGTGCATCTAAATCTTTTAAGGGGGGTGAGAAGGATTACTTTATCCTATCCTAGGTATTCCTTAAAGAGGTGGGGTTTCAGGTGTCTCCGGAAGGTGGTGATTGACTCCGCTGTCCTGGCGTCGTGAGGGAGTTTGTTCCACCATTGGGGAGCCAGAGCAGCGAACAGTTTTGACTGGGCTGAGCGGGAACTGTACTTCCTCAGTGGTAGGGAGGCGAGCAAGCCAGAGGTGGATGAACGCAGCGCCCTTGTTTGGGTGTAGGGCCTGATCAGAGCCTGGAGGTACTGAGGTGCCGTTCCCCCTCACAGCTCCGTAGGCAAGCACCATGGTCTTGTAGCGGATGCGAGCTTCAACTGGAAGCCAGTGGAGAGAGCGGAGGAGCGGGGTGACGTGAGAGAACTTGGGAAGGTTGAACACCAGACGGGCTGCGGCGTTCTGGATGAGTTGTAGGGGTTTAATGGCACAGGCAGGGAGCCCAGCCAACAGCGAGTTGCAGTAATCCAGACGGGAGATGACAAATGCCTGGATTAGGACCTGCGCCGCTTCCTGTGTGAGGCAGGGTCGTACTCTGCGGATGTTGTAGAGCATGAACCTACAGGAACGGGCCACCGCCTTGATGTTAGTTGAGAACGACAGGGTGTTGTCCAGGATCACGCCAAGGTTCTTAGCGCTCTGGGAGGAGGACACAATGGAGTTGTCAACCGTGATGGCGAGATCATGGAACGGGCAATCCTTCCCCGGGAGGAAGAGCAGCTCCGTCTTGCCGAGGTTCAGCTTGAGGTGGTGATCCGTCATCCACACTGATATGTCTGCCAGACATGCAGAGATGCGATTCGCCACCTGGTCATCAGAAGGGGGAAAGGAGAAGATAACCGGCCAGTGGCTTCCCATGGCCCCCCAATACACACCGCTGCGCGCTCTGTCCACTGTGCTGATTTTTTTGTGCCAACCTGTCACTCAATTAGGACTGTCCCCGACTAAAAAAAAAATCTTGATCGACCAGGAGTCGATTGGTAGAAATGTTAAAACGTATTTTTCCATATATTGACAAATTCTATGTGTTTTAATCAAATCAAATATATTCACTGAGCTTGTCTGATGCTTTAAACAAACAGTTTGATTAAATAACCCAAATGACTAGAGGGAGTCAGACCAGCAATTGATTCGATTTTTATTTAACTAGACAAGCCAGTTAAGAACAAATCATTATTTACAATGACAGCCTACCGGGGAACAGTGGGTTAACTGCCTTGTTCAGGGGCAGAACAACAGATTTTTACCTTGTCAGATCGGGTATTTGATCCAGCAACCTTTCAGTTACTCTAACCACTAGGCTACCTGCCGCCCCTGATTGTGCCGGGCCAGGCTCAGACTTGTAAAAAACAAAACAGCGAGTGACTGTGTGACTGTGTGACTAGCACCAATTGTGTGTCTCTCTCCTGCTGCAGCGACCACCACAGAACGTCAAAGTGTTTATCGAGCTGTACTTGTTGCTGAAACGGCAACATAATTGCAGACATTTCTGACTGAAAAGTTCCGTTACCAAAACCCCTAATTTGTTTAGGAAAAACATTCCCTTTTATCCTCAACCCTTGCTCTCTTTACATGACATGTATGCATCGCATGCTCACAACCAAATACCTATTTGCACGGGACTAGTATTACTAGAGAACGTTGCTTATGTAATTATTACTTTGTTTTTCCAGCGGACGATTCGATTAGTTTTTTCCCAAACCGTCCCCTGTAATTTATAGTTTTGTTCAATAAATTGACAGTTATGATGAAAGCCTGGAGGTTTTTATTCTAGGCGTGAAGATACAGTATTTGTCATTGCCGTCAGCTGGTCCAACCCCTGAAATGCATGAAAAACAAAAAGATGTACAGCATTAAAGAAGAGCCAACAGAGTGGTAGTTCAACAGGAAAAAGGGTTGGGCAACACTGGCCTAAAATGCTCCAACTAGCACATGTTGCTTGTAAGAGTGCCACTCTCGCAACACAGCAGCCTCTGGCACTCCAGAACGGCCTGGAGAGGAGGGTCAGGTTAAAGGTGCTTTTCCTCTCACTAGAGAATGCAGCCTGAGGCCCCAACACAATGAAGGCCCCCAGAATCTCCAGGTGTTAGAACTTCCGGTCTAGGCTGTCCTGGAGGCCAACAAGATATGAATCCATTACCTAATTACAGCACGAAACAGAAAATAAGTGATTAATAGCTGTTTATTTTAGTTTATCCAATGCACATGATGTAACATTGGTTTCATTACAGCATTTGAAAACCAATGTTTTTACCTCCTCTCTGAACCGAGCCCAGAACTGCTCCCTGGTCTTGGTCTTCTCCACCTGGCCTCTCCCTCTTTTCCTTGATGTTGAATGTGCCCAAACCCATTGGGTCATCGAGGTCCTGGTGGAGTTGGCTCAGAAATAAACACATAATGCTGTACACTAGTACAGACTAAATATGCACTATTTTCTTTTAGCCCTTAGTCTAATTAAAGGAAAGTTGACTAACCATGTGGTGTATTTTATAGCCACGGCTTCAGTCTGTCAATTTTAAGCCAGTTTGGGTCCCATCCGGATTGCCGGTAGTGCGCACTTGGGCTTACTTGGCCTTACTCCTCTCCTCCTCCTCTCCTTAATTATTCAGACCCTTTGCTATGAGACTCGAAATTGAGCTCAGGTGCATCCTGTTTCCATTGATCATCCTTGAGATTTTTATACAACTTGATTGGAGTCCACCTGTGGTAAATTCAATTGATTGGGCATTATTTGGAAAGGCACACACCTGTCTATATGAGGTCCCACATTTGACAGTGTATGTTAGAGCAAAAACCAAGCCATGAGGTTGAAGGAATTGTCCATGGAAACCCGAGACAGGATTGTGTCGAGGCACAGATCTGGGGAAGGGTACCAAAATATTTCTGCAGCATTGAAGGTCCGCAAGAACACAGTGGCCATTCTTAAATGGAAGAAGTTTTGGAACAACCAAGAAACTTACAGAAGGACAACCATCTCTGCAGCACTCCACCAATCAGGCCTTTATGGTAGAGTGGCCAGATGGAAGTAACTAAAGTAAAAGGCTCATGACAGCCCGCTTGGAGTTAGCCAAAAGGCACCCAAAGGACTCTCAGACCATGAGAAACAAGATTCTCTGATCTGATGAAACTAAGATTGAATTCTTTGGCCTGAATGCCAAGTGTCACGTCTGGAGGAAACCAGGCACAATCCCTAAGGTGGTGATGAGGAAGCATCATACCATGGGGATGTTTTTCAGCGGCAGGGACCAGGAAACTACTCAGGATCAAGGGAAAGATGAACAGAGCAAAGAGAGATCCTTGATGAAAACCTGCTCCAGAGTGCTCAGGACTCAGGACTGGGGGGGGGGGACGAAGATTCGACATCCAACAGCACAATGACCCTAAGCACACAGCGCAGGAGCGGTTTCAGGACAAGTATCTGCGTGTCCTTGAGTGGCCCAGCCAGAGCCTGAACTCGATCGAACATCTCTGGTGTCGTGACGTTGTATTAGTTCATGTGACGACTGTTGCTCATCGAATGATTAAAAGTTTCTAATTGCGTGATTAACTGAATCAAGCAATTATTAACTCATTAACCTGGGGCACCATGGGAAAATATGTTTTTGTTGAGTTTCTATTTCCCAAATGAACTCAAAGAATATCAGAATATTGATTTTACAACAGCCGCAAATGAATCAGTTACCTCTACAGTCTCGTTCTGAACGTCGCATAATCCGGGAATCTGCACGGACCCGGCTCTCACCAATGAGTTCGTACCACACCAATCTTAGTTGAGTATTTATTTACTAGAAAGCTAAAATGTAATTTTACCTTAATTTAACTAGGCAAGTCAGTTAAGAACAAATTCTTATTTTCAATGACGCCTAGGAACAGTGGGTTAACTGCCTGTTCAGGGGCAGAACAACAGATTTGTCAGCTCAGGGATTTGAACTTGCAACCTTCCGGTTACTAGTCCAACACTCTAACCACTAGTCTACCCTACCCTGATGATAAAAGATACACATACACAAAAACACATTCTAGGCTATTGATTAGAACTTAGTATAACGGGCCAACACACTATGGCGCGTGTTATCCAAAATGGGGATATAAAAGAGAGAGAAAAAGAGAGAGTACATGAGAGAAATACACATTTGTGTGAATTTGTCAGCTATGCTTATTCTAACCCTAGCCTTGCCCCAAACTACCGCTCTTATGGGTCAGAATATAATGATGTAATTACGTGGGAAAGGTCTCTGTGGATTCTCCGCGTGCACCGTCCAGGCTGCTCAATGAGGCACTTCTCCGGCGCACCTCTCTGGTCGTACTCACAATGTCAGTGTCCTTTTGGCTTAGGAGTTTGTTCCCTCGCCCTTGTTCTGGAAGGGCTCTTCTGAGGACAGACCGCTCTGTAGCTCAGAGCTCACAGCGTAGGAATGAAACAGTGTAGATACCCCGATTTGATGAGGAGTGGAGGCTAGGTGGTTCGACTTGAATTCACCCGCTTAGACACAGCTACTCATCCGTAGCTTGGGTAGAAAAATATTTCTTTGTCTTCAAACTTGTGTTGCGTTTTGGGTTTGTTTACTTTTTTAGACCTCGGCTGCAGCTTGGGTCACGTAGTCTCCTCTGTAAATTCTTTATTCACATGTTTTATACCCTTGTGTCAGAAGTGGGCGTAACCGCCTTTAGGGCAATTCTCTGGGCGTACCTAGTTAAGAGGCAAGGTCTAGATTTTACTCAAATCCAATTTTACACAACTTCACATTTCATCTTTACCAAAACATTCTCTTTGATGTATAAACCTCAAACATATACTAGGTAAACTGTTGACGTTACAATGTTTTCGTAATAACATCATCTATTAACCTTTAATAACAAAACAAAAATGACATTTTCATATTCCATCTACTGTCATGACCACCATTGTGGCTGACGGAAACCATTGTTCCAAAGTCCCTTTATTTCATGTTTAATGTTCTGAGGCTGGTTCTACATAGTAACAGGACAAAAGGAATTTGTCTGTGGCCTAAGATTTACCAGGGGAGTGAGGGGTCATAAAATTCCACATCTTCAGACCCCTAGATCTCTCCTCCTCTGTTGGGGTTGAGAGATAATCTGTAGGGTTGTGGTCTCCTGTAACCTGACCTGATCAGGACAGTCATGACACTGGAGAGACCTGAAAGTATCTGTGCAGCGACACTCCCCATCCAACCTGACAGGGTTTAAGAGGATCTGCAGAGAAGAATGGGAGAAACTCCCCAAATACAGGTGTGCCAAGTTTGAAGCGTCATACCCAAGAAGAGACTGTAATCGCTGCCAAAGGTGCTTTCTTTAAAGTACTGACTAAAGGGTCCAAATACTTACGTAAATGTGATATTTCAGGTTTTTATTTTTAATACATTTGCGTACATTTCTTTAAAAAAACTGCTTTTGCTTTGTCACAATGGTGTATTGTGTGTAGATTGAGGAGGGGGAAACTATGTAATCCATTCTAGAATAAGGCTGTAACGTAAAAAATTTTGGAAAAAGTCAAAGGGTCTGGAAACTTTCCATTGTGGTCCTTCTGTGGCTCAGTTGGTAGAGCATGGCGCTTGTAACGCCAGGGTAGTGGGTTCGATTCCCGGGACCACCCATACGTAGAATGTATGCACACATGACTGTAAGTCGCTTTGGATAAAAGTGTCAGCTAAATGGCATATATTTTTTTTTTTTCATATACACTGTACATGTGTGTTTAATTTTGGAATGTTGACCTTCCTACGTACTGTAGATCGCAAGCTCATAGTAAGTCAATAGGGCTAACTGGTTAGCTAATAGTACTGTTAGCTAGCCAGATGGCCACAAAGAATTGTTAGCTTAGCTACCAATGAATAATTGACATCTATCTTGAATAATATTAGTTTTAAGTAATTTTAGCCTGTTTAACTAGCTGGCTAGCTAGATTATTACGATTCACATATATAACTGATAATTATGAAGTAAAACGTTTGCTTTGTGTATATCTTGGAAGAAGTTTCAGTGAATGGGGAGCCAAAGGGTGAGGTAATACAGTAGGGGGAGTGTGAGTCCTTTTCAAATCTATTGTTTTGCTCATTCTCCACACTCTTCCTCACAAGAACGTACTCAAGAGAACGTGGTCGGAGAATGCACTCGGAGCATGAGAGTTTGGAGCACGGTGGTATGCATATTGAGAAACACCCTGTGTGATAGCAATGGCTTCATGAATGCTTGTTCTTCTGTGTTCTCTCCAGTCCAACCCCAGCGAAGCAGACCTGAATGCCAGGGGAGCGTGGTCCCAGGGGTACACTGGGAGAGGAGTGGTGGTCACCATCCTGGATGACGGCATAGAGAAAGACCACCCAGACCTTGCCTCCAACTACGTGAGTATTGCAACCACAACCCGCTCTGTCTCGATAGATGGAATAAGTACGTTACGAATCGCCTATTAATTTTTTTATATTACATTCTTTCTACCTTCTGAAAATACCACTTATATTTTGTGACAACTGATGCATCTTCTCCTTCAGTGTCGAACTAAACATGTAACTGTCATTGATCTACAAGTCATTTTGCTGAACAGCCCCAGCCCCAAATGTGAAAACGGCTTGCGCTATATTAGGCTTTATTAGTCGAGTGTCAACCTATGTATCAAATAAAATCAAATCAAATTTATTTATATAGCCCTTCGTACATCAGCTGATATCTCAAAGTGCTGTACAGAAACCCAGCCTAAAACCCCAAACAGCAAGCAATGCAGGTGTAGAAGCACGGTGGCTAGGAAAAACTCCCTAGAAAGGCCAAAACCTAGGAAGAAACCTAGAGAGGAACCAGGCTGTGGGGTGGCCAGTCCTCTTTTGGCTGTGCCGGGTGGAGATTATAACAGAACATGGCCAAGATGTTCAAATGTTCATAAATGACCAGCATGGTCGAATAATAACAAGGCAGAACAGTTGAAACTGGAGCAGCAGCATGGCCAGGTGGACTGGGGACAGCAAGGAGTCATCATGTCAGGTAGTCCTGGGCACGGTCCTAGGGCTCAGGTCCTCCGAGAGAGAGAAAGAAAGAAAGAGAGAATTAGAGAGAGCATATGTGGGGTGGCCCGTCCTCTTCTGGCTGTGCCGGGTGGAGATTATAACAGAACATGGCCAAGATGTTCAAATGTTCATAAATGACCAGCATGGTCGAATAATAGTAAGGCAGAACAGTTGAAACTGGAGCAGCAGCATGGCCAGGTGGACTGGGGACAGCAAGGAGTCATCATGTCAGGTAGTCCTGACATGTACAGTGCATTCGGAAAGTATTCAGAACCCTTGACTTTATCCACATTTTGTTACGTTACAGCCTTGTTCTAAAATTGATTACATTTTTAAAATAGTGGTGGACTCCAATCAAGTTGTAGAAACATCTTAAGGATGATCAATGGAAACAGGATGCCGCTGAGCTCAATTTCGAGTCTCATAGCAAAGGGTCTGAATACTTATGTGAATGTAATATTTCAGTTTTGTATTTTTTATACATTTGCATACATTTCTAAAAGCCTGTTTTTGCTTTGTCATTATGGGGTATTGTGTGTAGATTGATGAGGAGAAAAAAACGCTTTAATGCATTTTAGAATAAGGCTGTAATGTAACTAAATTTGGAAGAAGTGGAGTGGGGTCAATACTTTCCAAATGCACTGTAATTTGCAAGGTTATTGTTGTCAATGCGCTGTTGAAAATGGTGTTTTACCGGAGACACTCTTATCTAACTTTACCTGCTGAACAGGGCTTACAATAGATTTTATTTTGATTGTTCAGGTTCTCCATCTGCAACGGTTTAGGTAATTTCGCTTTAAACAATCAGTGTATATGGTCATTTTTAGATATAAAGGCAGTGGTGTAAAAAATAATTAAGTGAAAATACTTATGTTTTTTAGGGTATTTGTACTTTTACTTTCTATATTTTTGACTACGTTTTACTCCACTACATTCCTAAATAAAATATTTACTTTTTACTCCAATCAATTTTCCCGAGCACCTTAAGGTACTTGTTACATTTCGAATGCTCAGGCAGGACAGAATTATGGTTCAATTCATGCAGCTATCAATATAACGCATTGTCATCCCAACTGCCTTTGATCTGGTGGACTCACGAAACACAAATACTGCATTTGTAAATGATGTCTAAGTGCTGGAGTGTGGCCCTGTCTGTCTGTAAAATACAATCAAACAATTGTGCTGTTTGGTTTGCTTAATATAAGGAATTTGATGTATAGCATTTACTTTTACTCAAGAATGACAATTGGGTACTTTTTCCACAGCTGTACTTTAGTATATTTAAAACCAGATACTTTTACTCAAGTAGTATTTTACTGGGTGACTTTTACTTTAACTTGAGTCATTTTATGTTAAGTATCTGGTTACATTTACTGAAGTATGACAATTTCATATTTTTTTCCACCAGAGTAAAGTTGATCATTTCATGAGGACAGAAACAATCTCACTTCATAAATCTTCCAAACGGTCAAAATGGGTGAAATCCAAAGTTCTGTTATATACATTGGCTATGTCATAATTAATTTGTAAATTATAAATATTGATACATTACTAGCCCCCACAACTTAATCTGCAAAAATGACAGGTTAATTAGTGGGTGATGGTGATTTCAGAACCAAAGTGGAGTGACAAAAAACATAGGCCACATTGCCCGCCCAAATCTGATAGTGGTAGTGGGGTGGTAGATGCCTAGTCTCCCTAATGGCTCACCTAGACATACATAATTTACACACACACACACACACACACACACACACACACACACACACACACACACACACACACACACACACACACACACACACAAACACAAACACAAACACAGAAGTCAGCTCAGAGGCACAGCACATGAGCTCCATCAGCAGCGGATTTTCATTTTATTTATGCAACAAATGTTAGTGTATCGATCGATTCGTTCTCTAATAAAATCGAATCGCACTGAATAATTTACAATTAAAACATATCGTTCCTGTATCGGAGCCCATGTGTCTAGATACATATCAAATCGTCTTGAAAGGGAAAGATGTACATCCCTAATACCTACCTCAAATAAATTTCCAGGAATTGCTTTCGTTTGAGTGCAGCAACAGATGGAGGAAAAGAGACTCTTAAAATCCAATTTCTGCTTGATCTGACAATGTGGTCGGAGGCTTCGTATGGAGGGTGTTACGCAATTGCGGAGCCTTCGGAGACATATGCAGTGGCCAAATCGATCTCCGTACTGCATCTCCGTGCGCTTCTCAAATTTTGGAACAATGCGGAGGGCTCTGTATAGCTCTGCATTGACATGATTGGTTGACGGTAGGTGGGGGCGAGAGGTTCTGTAAAAAACAGAAACTCACGGTCGGCTCTGACTTCTGCGGGGGCCGCATTGCAATAAATGGTGTACTGCCAATGCAGACGTCGGATTGACGATGCAGAGCCTTTAAGGCTATTGAGATTCATCCTGAGAGTGGTCACTCTCACTATTACCATATGCTTACTTCCTTAACATGAAAGGAAAGGATGCTCTTCAGCCATAGCCTGAGTCTCACATCTCAGACACCTGTTTCCGTCTCTGTTCCCAGGACCCTGATGCCAGCTATGATGTTAATGATGGAGACTCTGACCCCCAGCCACGCTACACACAGCGCAACGAGAACAGGTACTGTAATGGGATTTCCCTGCTCTGCCCCACACTCCTAAACTGGACCATACATACAGTACATACAGCCAAATGAGCTATGTCAAAAGTTTGTTAGATTGTGCAAGCTTATTTTGCAGGTTCACTGCATCATGTAACGCTGTTTCTTTCAGAATTGGCCCTCAAGCAAGCACTTGTCTTTCAGTCTGTCTGCTCTCATTTACAAACAGCAACAGCCTACAGCAGTCAAACAACACTGCTTCTCTGACGCAGTGTCATCCATTAATAACTTGAGGGGATTGTTGACTGGTGATTTAATCATATGAAATACCAGTATGCACTGCATTGAAGGTACCCAAGAACACAATGGTAGAGTGGCCAGACGGAAGCCACTCTTCAGTAAATTGTGCATGACAGCCCGCTTGGAGTTTGCCAAAAGGCGCCTACAGGACTCTCAGACCATTACAAACAAGATTCTTTGGTCTGATGAAAGATTGAACTCTTTTGCCTGAATGCCAAGCGTCACATCTGGAGGAAACCAGGCCCAGCTCATCACCTGGCCAATACCGTCCCTACGGTGAAGCATGGTGGTGGCAGCATCATGCTGTGAGTATGTTTTTCACCGGCAGAGACTGGGAGACTAGTCAGAATAGAGGCAAAGATGAATGGAGCACAGTACAGAGAGATCCTTGATGAAAACCTGCTCCAGAGCATTCAGGACCTCGGACTGGGGCAAAGGTTCACCTTCCAACAGGACAACGACCCTAAGCACACAGCTTAGGGTCGTCGAATGTCCTTGGCCCAGCCAGAGCCCGGACTTGAACCCGATCGAACATCTCTGGAGAGACCTGAAAATAGCTGTACAGCAACTCTCCCCATCAAACCTGACAGAGCTTGAGGGATTTGCAGAGAAGAATGGGAGAAACTCCCCAAATACAGGTGTGCCAAGCTTGTAGCGTCATACCCAAGAAGACTCAAGGCTGTTATCGCTGCCAAAAGTGCTTCAACGAAGTACTGCGTAAAGGGTCTGCATTGTGCCCCACCACCCGCCAACCCCTGTTTTGTTGTTTTTATTTCTTTACTTACCTATTGTTCACCTAATACCTTTTTTTCACTATTGGTTAGAGCCTGTAAGTAAGCATTTCACTGTAAGGTCTACCTACACCTGTTGTATTCGGCGCACGTGACAAATAAACTTCGATTTGGTTTAAGGTTTTTTTTTTTTTTTTACATGGGTTAGCTTTATCATTATGGGGTATTGTGTGTAGATTGACTAATACTTTTTAAAAAATGAATAAGGCTGTAACGTAACAGAATGTGGAAAAAGTCAATGGGTCTGAATACTTTCCGAAAGCTCTGTAGATATGTACATTTAGGCATGGATAAAGTGACTAGGCAACAGGATAGATAAAAAACAGTTTTAGCAGCGTATGTGAAGGGTTAGTGCAAAAAGGGTCAACCCCACCACTTCTACCACCACCTCAGAGCCTGAGCAACTTTGTTTGTAGCTAGTGCAGTAGTTTATTTGCCCCTGGCTGATACCACCTCCTCTCTCACAGCTTTTTGGTGATTGAAGTAAAAAAGCGCTGGTCCAAAAGTAAAAGGGGGTCTCCAAAGCGCCTCCTCCTCAGCCCCTCTCACTCCCTCACCGTGACCCCAGCGTGTGGCTGTGTCTTCTGCCATGGCTCCATCTCCCGTGGATGAGATTAGAAAAGGGGGAAACCCCTCCCTGGCCAAACCCTCCCCTAACCCGGACAGCGCTGGGCCAATTGTGTGCTGCCCTTTTGGGCTCCCGGGCACATCCGGCTGTGACAGCCTGGGATCGAACTCAATGCTGTAGTGGTGCCTCAGCACTGCAATGCCTTCGACAGCTGCGCCACTCTGAAGGCCCACAGTCTTTTTGTTTGTTTTTCTCATTTATTTTGTTTCAAAGCTTAACAGGATCTTGCAGTATGTCAGGAAACATGATAAATGAGTCTTTCATAACACTGTCGAAACATATTTCAGATAGAACTAAAATCTCTCCACAGCACAGCATGGTTTAAACTTTCCCATATTTACATTATTTGAGCTGCCTCTGCCTCTACTGTAAATACTGAAGAGATTCAATGCATTTCTACCAGTGAACTGAAAAGGGCTTTGCATGTTGTATCACCAAATGTTTTCCCTTCCCTTAAACAAGAACCCCGCCTTCTTTTAAGCTGCCTCTTTGCTGTACATATTGGTGTGAGTTGTACTGTATCTACTGTACATATTGAAGTGATTTAACAATTGATTGGCATTACCGAAAGCATTTAAGTCCACTGTTTTATTCTGTCTCTACAGAAGAGATTCCCTCTCTCTTTTCCCCACTGGGAGAAAAGCACTTGGTTTGCATTGTCAAGGCCCAAGGCTTTCACTTTAACCAGGGACCTTGTTTCCATCGTTGCCTGGAGTAGTACTAGAGTAGCTCTGCCTAGTACACCCCTGCCCCCCTGTCTGTTTGAGGCAGGTTCCACTCAGTTCTGCTGACTAGGGAACACAGGGCTACTCCTTGGTTGGTTAAGCTTCTCCTTTCCAGATCTGCTGCTGCTGCACAGAACTTCAGAAAACGCACACAGACGGTGCCCTGAAAAATGATTAGCCCCCTTTCTGATTTTCAGTTTTTTTCATATTTTGGACACTGAATGCTATCAGATCTTCAACCAGAACCTAATATTAGATTAAGGGAACCCGAGTGAACAAATAACACAACATATTGATACTTTTTTCATTTATTTCATAAACAAAGTTTTGCAACACCCAATGCACTCGTGTGAAAAAGTAATTATACCTTTAGCTGCGATGACTGCAACCAAACGCTTCCTGTAGTTGTTGAACAGTCTCTCACATCCCTGTGGAGGAATTTTGGCCCTCTCTTCCATGCAGAATTGCTTTAACTCAGCTACTTTGACTATAGGCCATTTCTATAGGCCATGCTCCCGAGTGGCGCAGTGGTCTAAGGCACTGCATCTCAGTGCAAGATGTGTCACCCTGGTTCGAATCCAGACTGTATCACACCCGGCCGTGATTAGGAGTCCCATAGGGCGGTGCACAGTTGTCCGGGTTTGGCGGGGTAGGCCGTCATTGTATATAACAATTTGTTTTTAACTGACTTGCCTAGTTAAATAAATGTATAATAAAAAAAATATTTGTTGCTTTTGAGCCATTGCTTGTGTGTTTTGGATCATTGTCTTTCTGCGTGTTCCATCTGCTCTTCAGCTCACAGATGGATGGCCTGACATTCCCCTTCAGAATTATCTGATACAGAGCAGAATTCATGGTTCCTTCAATGATGGCAAGTCGTCCGTGTCCTGAGGCAGCAAATCATCCCCAAACCATCACACTACCACCACCATGCTTGACCGTTGGTATGCAGTGTTTGGTTTTTGCCAGATATAGCAAAGACTGATCAACAACTACAAGAAGTGTTTGGTTGCAGTTATTGCACCACCAGTTATTGAGTGTAAGGGGGCAATTACTTTTTCATACAGGGTCATTAGGTGTTGCATAACTTAGTTAATGAAATAAGTGTCAACATTTTGTTATTTATTCATTCAGGTTCCCTTTATCTAATATTGGGTTTTGGTTAAATATCTCATAATATTCAGTGTCAGAAATATGCAAAAATTGAGACAATCTGAAACACGGCAAATACTTTATCAAGGCACTGTATACACATGGTACCTAAGCAAGCACATGCACACACAGTACAGACACAGTACACTACACACACAGTACAGACACAGTACACTACACACACAGTACAGACACAGTACACTACACACAGAGTTCGGCTGTTGCTGTCAAGGTAATTATCCAGGACGGAATCAATATCTGACCATGAAATGAGAAGCAAGTGTGTCTGTCAATAGCTCTGAGCACTGTGTGTTTGGAGTGACCTGAGAAGAAATTATAGCAGATGAGTACAGTAAATCCCCATAGAGGCGTGCGGCCAGATGCTGAGTAATGCTCTCCGCCTCCCCACAATGGGATTATATGAATATTTTCATGGGGAGAAAAGGGAACAGGAGACTTATGGCGGAAGCTTACGTCCCCTTCCCCTGCCAAGGCTGCTTCATTTGTATTGGTGACATGCAAGGTTGGGTTTTGAATTTGCATCCATTTAGTAGTTGTTCTGGGTAGCTGCTTTGTACTGCAAGTTGGCAGGACTGGCAGGTACTGTTGAAAGGGTTTCAAGCCAGGTGAGGCTCACTCAAGCAGGTAATTCTTTTGTGCTCCATCATCAGAATGTTTGTCCTCTGTGCTTTCTCTCCTCCTCTCCTCTATTATAGTGCTGTCAATACTGTGGATTGGAGATTAGAGAGGGTGAGAAGAGCCTGAGATTCTAGTAGTCCCAGGTTTAGTTTATTTGTCAGGTGCACAGCATACAGCAGGTGTAAAACAGTTCAGTGAAATGTTTACTTACTAAGCTTTTTCCCAACAATTCAATATCTAGGTGAGAGGAAATAATTTGAAGGAAATAATAAAGTAATAATATAGGTTAAAAAAATATATTTATATACACTACCGTTCAAAAGTTTGGGGTCACTTAGAAATGTTTTTGTTTTTGAAAGAAAAGCACATTTTTTTTGTCAATTTAATATAACATCAAATTGATCAGAAATACAGTGTAGACATTGTTATTGTTGTAAAAAAATATATATTTTTTACATTTTATTTCACCTTTATTTAACCAGGTAGGCCAGTTGAGAACACGTTCTCATTTACAACTGCGACCTGGCCGAGATAAAACAAAGCAGTGCGACACAAACACAAAGTTACGCATGGAATAAACAAACCTACAGTCAATAACACAATAGAAAAAAATCT
Organism: Oncorhynchus keta; assembly: GCF_023373465.1. NCBI lineage: Eukaryota > Metazoa > Chordata > Actinopteri > Salmoniformes > Salmonidae > Oncorhynchus > Oncorhynchus keta. Next base: position 16,254,983 of record NC_068442.1, on the reverse strand, counting down.
ATATACAGTTTGTGCAAATGGCATAGGAGGTAAGGCAATAAATAGGCCATAATAGCGAAGTAATTACAATTTAGCAAATTAACACTGGAGTGATAGATGTGCATATTGATGTGCAATACTGTGCAAAAAAGTAAATAAAAACAATACGGGGATAAGGTAGGTAATTGGATTGGCTATTTACAGATTGGCTGTGTACAGCTGCAGCGATCGGTAAGCTGCTCAGATAGCTGATGCTTAAAGTTAGTGAGGGAGATGTAACTTCAGCTATTTTTGCAATTTTTCCAGTCATTGGTAGCAGAGAACTGAAAGGAAAGGCGGCCAAAGAGGTGTTAGCTTTGGGGATGACCAGTGAGATATATCTGCTGGAGCGCATGCTACGGGTGGGTGTTGTTATGGTGACCAGTGAAATGAGATAAGGCGGAGCTTTACCTAGCAAAGACTTATCGATGACCGGGAGCCAGTGTGTCTGGCGACGAATATGTAGCGAGGGCCAGCCGATGAGAGCATACATGTTGCAGTGGTGGGTAGATTATAGGGCTTTGGTAGACTGCATCCAGTTTGCTGAGTAGAGTGTTGGAGGCTATTTTGTAAATGACATCACCGAAGTTGAGGATCGGTAGGATAGTCAGTTTTACGAGGGTATGTTTGGCAGCATGAGTGGAGGCTTTGTTGCGAAATAAAAAAGCTGATTCTATACTTAATTTTGGATTGGAGATGTTTAATATGTTTCTGAAGGAGACAGTCTAGCCAGACACCTAGGTATTTTTAGTTGTCCACGTATTCTAAGCCAGAACCATCCAGAGTAGTGATGCTAGTTGGGCTGGCGGGTGCGGGCAGCGATCAGTTGAAAAGCATCCATTTAGTTTTACTAGATTAAGAGCAGTTGGAGGCCACGGAAGGAGTGTTGTATGGCATTGAAACTCGTTTGGAGGTTTGTTAATACAGTGTCCAAAGAAGGGCCAGATGTATACAGAATGCTGTCGTCTGTGTAGAGGTGAATCAAGGAATCACCCTCAGAAAGAGCGACATCGTTGATATATACAGACAAAAGTGTCGGCCCGAGAATTGAACCCTGTGGTACAGCAATAGAGACTGCCAGCAATTTGGACAACAGGCCCTCTGATTTGACACACTGAACTCTATAGTTGGTGAACCAGTCGAGGCAGTCATTTGAGAAACCAAGGCTGTTGAGTCTGCCGTTAAGCATACGGTGATTGACAGAGTCGAAAGCCTTGGCCAGGTCAATGAAGACGGCTGCACAGTATTGTCTTTTATCGATGGCGGTTATGATATCGTTTAATACCTTGAGCGTGGCTGAGGTGCACCCGTGACCAGCTCAGAAACCGGATTGCACAGTGGAGAAGGAGTGGTGAGATTCGAAATGGTCAGTGATCTGTTTTGTTTACTTGGCTTTCGCAGACTTTAGAAAGGCAGGGCAGGATGGATATAGGTCTATAACAGTTTGGGTCTAGAGTGTCACCCCCTGTGAAGAGGGCGATGACCGCGGCAGCTTTCCAATCTTTAGGAATCTCAGACGATGCGAGAGAGAGGTTGAACAATGGCGGCGGATCATTTTAGAAAGAGAGGGTCCAGATTGTCTAGCCCAGCTGATTTTTACGGGTCCAGGTTTTGCATCTCTTTCAGAACATCTGCTATCTGGATTTGGGTGAAGGAGAAGCTGGGGGAGGCTTGGGCAAGTAGCTGTGGGTGGTGCGGAGCTGTTGGCCGGGGTTGGGGTAGCCAGGAGGAAAGCATGGCCAGCCGTAGAGAAATGCTTATTGAAATTCTCGATTATCATGGATTTATCGGTGGTGACAGTGTTTCCTAGCCTCAGTACAATGGGCAGCTAGGAGGAGGTGCTCTCATACTCCATGGACTTTACAATGCCCAAACTTTTTGGAGTTGGAGCTACAGGATGCAAATTTCTGTTTGAAAAAGTTAGCCTTTGCTTTCCTAACTGACTGCGTGTATTGGTTCCTGACTTCTCTGAAAATTGCATATCGTGGGGACTATTCGATGCTAATGCAGTCCTCCAGAGGATGTTTTTGTGCTTGTCGAAGGCAGTCGGGTCTGGAGTGAACCAAGGGCTATATCTGTTCTTAGTTCTACATTTTTTGAAAGGGGCATGCATGTAGTTGGGGGGTTCTAATGGTCAATTCGCCTTTTAAAATGATAAACTTGGATTAGTTAACACAACGTGCCATTGGAACACAGGAGTGATGGTTGCTGATAATGGGCCTCTGTACCCCTATGTAGATATTCCATAAAATAATCTTCCGTTTCCAGCTACAATAGTCTACACTGTACTTCCGATAAATGTTATGTTATTTAAATAGACAAAAAATTGGCTTTTTTTTTCAAAAACAAGGACATTTCTAAGTGACCGCAAACAGTTGAACGGTAGTGTATATGAAAGAAGAAAGGGAAAAAAACACGTGCAAGCTGGAAACAGGTCAGTGCCAGTACCATCATTACAATGTGCAGGTCTACCGGAGTAAATGGGGTAGGTATGTACATGTAAAAAGTGACTGGTAACAGGATAAATACTAATGGTAATAATAATCAATACTAATTAATATAGCAGCAGCGTAAGTGGGTGTGTGCATGGTGATGGGTGTGTGTGTAAGATTGTGAGAATGTGTTGCTAGAGACCTGGGTGAACAGTCAGTGCAGTTAGCTGTTCAGGATTCTTATGGCTTGGGGAAAGAAGCTGTATTGGAGATGTTGGTCAAAAACCCGATGCTCCAGTACCGCTTGCCGAACGGAAGCAGCGAGAACAATCCATGGTATGGGTGATGGGAGTCCATGGCAATTCTTCGGGCCTTTCTTAGACATCGCCTGGCATGAATGTCCTGAATGGCTGGGAGCTCTTCACCAGTGATGCACTGGGCCATACGCACCACCCTCTGTAGAGCCTTGCAGTCGAGGGCAGGAAGTCCAGGATCCTTGCAGAGGGAGGTGTTCAGTCAGAGGGTGCCTAGCTTGGTAACGAGCTTGGAGAGCACTATGGTGTTTAATGCTGAGCTGTAGTCAATGAACAGCATTCTCCCATACATTGAGTTTACAAGACAAAAAGGACACCTTCCTTAAACCCAGCAGCGTTGCAGTTCTTGACGCGAACCGGTGCAACTACTACCATACTCTGTTCAAAGGCACTTACAGTTTAAGTCTGAGTTTTACATACACCTTAGCCAAATACATTTAACCTCAGTTTTTCACAATTCCTGACATTTAATCGTAGTTAGAATTCCCTGTCTTGATCAGTTAGGATCACCACTTTATTTTAAGAATGTGAAATGTCAGAATAATAGTAGAGAGAGTGTCAGGCATATGTGTATAGGTGGCAGGAAAGTCAGGCGCAGGAGAGTCAAACGGAGTGTAAAATGGAGTCTTTTAATAATGTCCTAGTAACATGCTCCATAACACTAAACAGGAAAAGAACATAAACAAATATAGGTACGAAGACCCGTCGCGCACCTATACAACAAAAACACTACACTGACAATAAACAATCTCTGACAAAGACATGAGGGGAAACAGAGGGTTAAATACACATCAGGTAATGAATTGGATTGAAAACAGGTGTGTGGGAAGACAAGACAAAACCAATGGAAAATGAAAAAAAGATCAATGATGGCTAGAAGACCGGTGACGTCGAACGCCGAGTACTGCCCGAACAAGGAGAGGCAACGACTTCGGTAGAAGTCGTGACAGAGAGTGATTTATTTCAGCTTTTATTTCTTTCATCACATTCCCAGGGGGTCAGAAGTTTACATACACTCAATTAGTATTTGGTAGCATTGCCTTTAAATTGTTTAACTTGGGTCAAATGTGTTGGGTAGCCTTCCACAAGCTTCCCACAATAAGTTGGGTGAATTTTGGCCCATTCCTACTGACAGAGCTGGTGTAACTGAGTCAGGTTTGTAGTTCTCCTTGCTCGCACTCACTTTTTCATTTCTGCTCACAGATTTTCTATGGGATTGAGGTCAGGGCTTTGTGATGGCCACTTCAGTACCTTGACTTTGTTGTACTTAAGCCATTTTGCCACAACTTTGGAAGTATGCTTGGGGTCATTGTCCATTTGGAAAACTCATTTGCGACCAAGCTTTAACTTCCTGACTGATGTCTTGAGATGTTGCTTCAATATATCCACATAATTTTCCTACCTCATGATGCCATCTATTTTGTGAGGTTCACCAGTCCATCCTGCAGCAAAGCACCCCCACAACATGATGCCGCCACCGCCGTGCTTCACGGTTGGGATGGTGTTCTTCGGCTTACAAGCCTCCCCGTTTTTCCTCCAAACATAATGATGGTCATTATGGCCAAACAGTTCTCTTTTTGTTTCATCAGACCAGAGGGCATTTCTCCAAAAAGTACAATCTTTTTCCACATGTGAAGTTGCAAACCATAGGTTGGCTTTTTTATGGCGGTTTTGGAGCAGGGCTTCTTCCTTTCTGAGCGGCCTTTCAGGTTATGTCGATATAGGACTCATTTTACTGTGGATATAGATACTGTTGTACCCGTTTCCTCCAGCATCTTCACAAGGTCCTTTGCTGTTGTTCTGGTATTGATTTGCACTTTTCACACAAAGTACGTTCATCTCTAGGAGACAGAACGAGTCTACCTCCTGAGCGGAATGACATCTGCGTGATCCCATGGTGTTGATATTTGCGTGCTATTGTTTGTACAGATGAACGTGGTACCTTCAGACGTTTGTAAATTGCTTCCAAGGATGAACCAGACTTGTGGAGGTCTCCAATTTTTTCTGAGGTCTTGGCTGATTTTCCCATGATGTCAAGCAAAGAGGCACTGAGTTTTTTAGGTAGGCCTTGAAATACATCCACAGGTACACCGCCAATTGACTCGAATTATGTGAATTAGCATATCAGAAGCTTCTAAAGCCATGACATCATTTTCTGGAATTTTCCAAGCTGTTTAAAGTCACAGTCAACTTAATGTATGTAAACTTCTGACCCACTGTAAGTGAAATAATCTGTCTGTAAATAATTGTTGGAAAAATTACTTGTGTCATGCACAAAGTAGATGTCCTAACCGACTTGCCAAAACTATAGTTTAACAAGAATTTTGTGGAGTGGTTGAAAACAAGTTTTAATGACTCCAACCTAAGTGTATGTAAACTTCTGACTTCAACTGTAAATATTTTTGCCTTGGCCATTCACCCTCTGAATGGCACACATGCAAAATTAATGTCTCAATTGTCTGTAAGCTTAAACATCCTTCTTTAACTTGTCTCCTCCCCTTCATCTACACAGATTGAAGTGGATTTAACAAGTGACATCAGTATGGGATCATAGCTTTCACCTGGATTCTCCTGGTCAGTCTTTCATGGAAAGAGCAGGTGTCTTTAATGTTTTGTACACTCAGTGTAGGTATTCCACTTGTAGGGGTGTGCCTATCTCGTCATATTCGTAATCGTATCCATTTCATCACACTTGATACTCGCAATTGGATTTACTCGTATTAGGCTCCAATTCTCAGAGTACAAAACTCAACGGACACTGAAAGCTTAACCAAGTCTAATTCTTCCCAGAGGGTCAATACAGCTGCATTCAGACAAGGACAATTTTACACAAGCACTGATATTTAACCGTTCCTCATAGGCTGTCTCCTCCACAACTGTCAAACATTGTTCTTTACTCCTAGGCAGGACTCTAGTGACACAGGATGTAGTCAATATAACAACGGATGTAGTCAATATAACTATTTGTTCAGCACTTTTAAAATGTACAACAACAGAATTCAGAACATGAGCCGCTCTTACAGTATTCTCCCTGTACACCAAGTCAGAACCGTAGGACAAATAAAGGGGGCATAGAAACAGACAATGAAAGCTCTTACAATATTCAATGATGACACATCTCTAAAAACAGGCTATAGGCTAAATGTGCACCACCAAGTCAGAATAGTACGCTAAATTAGGAGGGCAAAAGGACCAAATTATTAGGGTGAGGCACATGGGCTACAAACAGCTTTATACACAACATACACATAGTATTACTTTCAGCAGCATACAATACATTTCTGGACTCCCCTTTGTCATCAAAGTCTGGCATTCTCTGGATTTATGGTGATGACCACAGATAAGCCTTCTTGGATGGTCACTTCTAAAGTAAGTCTATGGCAACACCCAAGGAGCCCAATTTTTCAGTTTTTGATTTGTTAAAAAAGTGGTAGAGGGCAGTGTGGATTGAGATTGCATTGTCTGTGGATCTGTTGGGTCAATATTCAAATTGGAGGGGGTCCAGGGTGTATGGGATGAAGGACTGGATGTGTGCCATGACCAGCCTTTCAAAGCACTTAATGATTACAGATGTGAGTGCTACAGGGCGGCATTCATTGTAGCAGGTTGCCTTAGAGTTCTTGGGAACAGGAATGGTGGTGGTCAACTTGACGCATGTGGGGATTACAGACTGGGACAAGGAGAGGCTGCAAATGTCTGTGAAGATGCTTGCATGCGCATTCTCTGAGGACGTTCCCTGGTGTTCCATCTGGCCCGCGGTGTTGGGATTGTTGACCTGTGTAAAAGTCTTACTCATGTCGGCCTCGGAGAGCGAGATCACCCAGTCCTCCGGAAACAGCAGGGGCCCTCATGCAAAGCTCTGATTTATCAAAGCAAGCAAAAAAACATTGAGTTTGTCTTGCAGGGAGGCGTTGTTGGGCAACTCACGTCTGGTTCTTCCTTTATAATCCTTTTAAAAAACTATAATCCTTGCCACGTGTTGGAGCCAGTGTAGAAGGATTTAAACGTATTCCTGTATTGTCCTTTTGCATGTTTGATGACTCTGAGGTTGTAACTGGACTTCTTGTATGCGTTTGTGGCCTCAACCGTAGCCTCGGGGTTAGCTGTGATAGCCCTATTTGTGGTGGCCCTGTCCTTTAGCTTAGCGAGTACCTCACCATAAATCTTTTGGTTGGGGAAACAGCAGACCTTCACTGTGGGGACAATGTCTTCGATGCACTTTCTTATGAAGCCAGTAACAAAGGTCATAAGCTTGTCGAAAGTTATCGGCGGAGTCCCTGAACATATTCGCAGGTAGCCTGGCGGGTAGAAGTGTTGGGCCAGTAACCCAAAGGTTGCTGGATCGAATCCTTGAGCTGACAAGGTAAAGAAAATAATAATGTCATTCTGCGCATGAGCAAGGCGGTTAACGCACTGTTCCCCGGTCGCTGATGACGTGGATGTAGATTAAGGCAGCCCCCTGCACCTCTCTGATTCAGATGGGTTCGGTTAAATGTGAAAACACATTTCCGTTGACTCACTTTCCCTATTCCAGTTTGTACTAGCAAAACAGTCCTGTAGCTTATCATCTGCTTCGTAAGACCATTTCTCTACTGAGCATATCACAGGCACTTCCTGTTTTTAAACAGGAAGCAGGAGTATAGAGTTGTGATCTGATTTGCTAAAGGGGGATGAGGGAGGGCCTTGTATGCTTCCTTGTGGGTTGAATAACAGTGGTCCAGAATTTTTGCAGCTCTCGTGGCACAGGAGATGTGCTGGTAAAAGTCATACATCACACATTTTAGTAATGCAGAGTTAAAATCCCCCACCACAATAAACACAGCCTCGGGGTGTACGGTTTCCTGTTTGTTTAAAGCCTTGTACAATGATGATAACAGATGTGAAATCGAAGCATCGGCATTTGATCATCAGGTATTCCAGGTCGAGTGAACAATAGGACGAAACTCTCTGCTCTAGAGTATGCATACCATTTGTTGTTGATGGGGAAACATGATGACAGGGCTGCTGTCCACAGACTTGTAGTTTCTAATCCAACCACCACCCTGTCGGTCTCTGGGCTTGGCCTTAATCCCTGTTACTGTATATCCTATCAATCGGGAGACACAGTGGACGTATCCTGTGACACAGTTCCACTTTGGATCCCTAATTGGTGCACCTTGGTTAGTATGAGGTAGTTCCAGTATACATTTAGCTCTGTGAGGAGAAGCAGCTAGCTGTAGCAGGTCTTCTCACATCCAAAGCACTCTACTGTGACACCCACCCACTGGCATAGTAATGTTTGAATGTCCTCCCTTTGTTTCACCTCCCCTGAACAATCTTCACCTAGTCTGGACACCTCTTACACCCCTGATTGCCTGGCCTGGTTCACCAACTACTTCTCAGACAGAGTGTGTCAAATCGGAGGGCATGTTGTCCGGACCTCTGGCAGTCTCTATGGGGATGCCACAGGGTTAAATTCTCAGGCCGACTCTTTTCGCTGTATACATCAATGATGTCGCTCTTGCTGCTGGTGATTCTCTGATCCACTTGATCCTGGATCTCTGATCCACCTCTAAGCAGACAACACCATTTTGTATACTTCTGGCCCTTCTTTAAACACTGTGTTAACTAACCTCCAGACGAGCTTCAATGCCATACAACTCTCCTTCCGTGGCCTCCAACTGCTCTTAAATGCAAGTAAAACTAAATGCATGCTCTTCAACCGATCGCTGCCCGCCCGTCCATCATACCTACTCTGGACGATTCTGACTTAGAATATGTGGACAATTACAAATACCTAGGTGTCTGGTTAGACTGTAAACTCTCCTTCCAGACTCACATTAAACATCTCCAATCTAAAATTAAATCTATAATCGGCTTCCTATTTCGCAACAAAGCCTCCTTCACTCATGCTGCTGTTGGATTTGACATTTTGAACATTTAGATATTAAATAAATGACAGAAAAGAAGCATAGAATCGATGGAGACTGGGCCTCTGTAGAAAGACAGATAGCTGTGGAATGAGTTGGAATGTGTTGGGGGACGGCAGCAGAACACAGTGTTGATACAGGGGAGACAGATGGACATCTGTGGATTAATAATAATAATAATAATAATAATATATGCCATTTAGCTGTGATGCTTTTATACCAAGAACCTTTGAAATAATTAAACTTAAAGCAGTCATGTTATGCATACATTCTATGTAAAACTGACTATGGTCCAATCCTTGAATCGATTTACCCAACACTACCAGCAAATGGCAGTTATTACAGTGCAGCGCCATGCTCTACCAACTGAGCTGTATGCAGAAGGAGGCTCCAGGTCATCTATAAGTCTTTGCTAGGTAAAGCCCCGCCTTATCTCAGCTCACTGGTCACCATAGCAGCACCCACCCGTAGCACACGCTCCAACAGGTATAATTCACTGGTCACCCCCCAAAGCCTATTCCCCCTTTGGCCGCCTTTCCTTCCAGTTCTCTGCTGCCAATGACTGGAACAAATTGCAAAAATCACTGAAGCTGGAGACTCATATCTCCCTCACTAACTTTAAGCATCAGCCGTCAGAGCAGCTCAAAGATCACTGCACCTGTAAATAGCCCATCCAACTACCTCATCCTTGTTATTTGATTTTTTTGCTCCTTTGCACTCAGTATCTCTACTTGCACATTCATCTTCTGCACATCTATCACTCCAGAGTTTAATTGCTAAATTGTAATTACTTCACCACTACGGCCTATTTATTGCCTTACCTACCTAATCTTACCTTATTTGCACACACGGTATATAGATGTTTTCTATTGTGTTATGGACTGTACGTTTGTTTATTCCATGTGTAACTCTGTGTTGTTGTTTGTGTCACACTGCTTTGCTTTATCTTGGCCAGGTTGCAGTTGTAAATGAGAACCTGTTCTCGACTGGCCTACCTGGTTAAATAAAGGTGAAATAAAAAATGTAAATAAAAAAATAAAACTCATGCAGGGTTGGAGGCAGTTATGTGATACGAAGAGCGAGAGCCAGGTATAACGAAAATGTTTTCCCTCTTTCACTGCCTCTCTTTCTCTCTATTACACAACTTAATCGAAAGCCTTGCCCCCGACTCCTAACCGCAAAGTTCAACACATAAAAAGTGCCCGTCTTTTCAAAGGCCTGGCTATGTTGTTTACCATCTTTCTCTGTTTCTATCTGTCTGAGGCCGTGTGTTTATTTCCCAGACAGCCCAGAGCTTTGAGATGATTCAACAGACAGACTTCAGGAGAGGATGTTGGCAGGTGCCCAACCTTCCACCTTCACACCTGATTCCTCTCTCTCTTTCTCTCTCTATGTCTCTCTCACTCTGTATGTGTGTTCCATTATTACCCTCAATGTCCAGAGAGAGGGACCAGAGGGCTGAATGATTGAAATTGTGCCTGTATGTGTGATGTAAGGCTGCTGTGCTCTTGCTCCAGCCACTTCAATAAGGCCCAGGGCAGTGGGGAGCAGTGATTGAGCCCTGCAGATGGTCTAAGCCCCTGAAACCCCCAGCAGACCAGACACCATCCCCAATATACAGATACAGACACTGAGAAGGCCTGATAAATGGACGATTTAATCAGGTGTGTCAGTGGTGTGAAGAGTTAGTCCTTCCTCGGTGAGACACGGCACGTTTTTAACTGTCTGTCTCATTAGCTTGGCTTGCTTTGTTTCTTTGTTTAGAAGCCTCTTTGTTTGACTGGCTTTATCCCACGAGTCTCCTTTAAACCACTGCCGAATTAATCACTTCATTATAGTTAAAGTGTGTGTCTCATTGAGTTGGCGTGCATCTTCTAAAGCCATTTTCAGAAAGCTTATCATTCAGTTAGGTAGTCTTAATCGCATGAGCCTGGTCGAGTTGCCTGATGAGCGATTCTCTTTAGATGTGCAACCAGAGACGTGTGAGCACTGACAAGGGCAGTAGATTGCCCTCTTCCCAAGGCCTGAAAGAGAGAGAATGCTCCCGATCGATTGGGCTCAGGAGGAACTCCAAGTAACTGTTTGAGCAGCAACCAAGGCTCTAGCTTCCTCTGGGCTCAGTTAAGCCAAGCAAAAAATAACCTAATCCCTTTAGCAGGCCCCTGGATCCAGCCCCATTCACTCACACTGCCACAGCACAGATACCCCACAGCCAAAAGCTCCACTACAGTAGGCAGCGGCAGAGCACAAATCCACCAAGTTAGCCAAACATCCCTCCGGCATCAGTCACACACTATAACACACTACATGACCAAATGTATGTGGACACCTTCTCATTCAACATCTCATTCCAAAATCATGAGAATTAATATGGAGTCGGGCCCCCATTTGCTGCCTCCACTCTTCTGGTAACGCTTTCCACTAGATGCTGGAACATTGCTGCAGGGACTTGCTTCAGCCACGAGCATTAGTGAGGTCAGGCACTGATGTTGGGCGATTAGGCCTGGCTCGCAGTCAGCGTTCCAGTTCATCCCAAAGGTGTTCGATGGGGTTGAGTTCAGGGCTGCAGGCCAGTGAAGTTCTTCCATACTGATCTCGACAAACTATTTCTGTATGGACCTCGCTTTGTGCACGGGGGCATTGTCATGCTGAAACAGGAAAGGGCCTTCCCCAAACTGTTGCCACAAAGTTAGAAGCACAGAATCGTCTAGAATGTCACTGTATGCTGTAGTGTTAAGATGTCCCTTCGCTGGAGCTAAGGGGCCTAGCCCGAACCATGAAAAACAGCCTCAGACCATTATTCATCCTCCACCAAACTTTACAGTTGGGCCTATGCATTGGGGCAGGTAGCGTACTCCTGGTATCCGCCAAACCCAGATTCGTCCACCGGACTGCCAGAATGTGAAGCGGGATTCATCATTCCAGAGAACCAGTTTCCACTGTTCCAGAGTCCAATGGCAGCAAGCTTTACACCCCTCCAGCCGATGCGTTGGTATGGCGCATGGTGATCTTAGGCTTGTGTGCGGCTGCTCGGCCATGGAAACCCATTTCATGAAGATCCCCACAAACAGTTATTGTGCTGAAGTTGCTTCCAGAGGCAGTTTGGAACTCGGTAGTGAGTGTTGCAACCGAGGACAGACGATTTTTACACATTTCAGCACTCACCAGTCCCATTCTGTGAGCTTGTGTGGGCTACCACTTCACAAGCCGTTGTTGCTCCGAGACATTTCCACTTCACAATTACAGCACTTACATTTGACCGGGACAGCTCTAGCAGGGTAGAAATTTGATGAACTGACTTGTTGGAAACGTGGTATCCTATGATGGTGCCACGTTGAAAGTCACTGAGCTCTTCAGTAAGGTCATTCTACTGCCAGTGTTTGTCTATGGAGATTGCATGGCTGTGTGATTGATTTTATACACCTGTCAGCATCGGGTGTGGCTGAAATAGCCGAATCCACTAATTTGAAGGGGTGTCCACCATAGTGTCTGGTGCATATTTCAGACCTTTTTGTCTGTGTCTAAAATCAGAACATTCTTTGCGGAAGAGACAAAACAATAACACAAAATGACCACATTACCTCATACCATTCTGAAGTAAAGGGACACGGCAACCAATAGGCTGGAAGAGGTTGTATTAGCCTGAAGGAGAGAGAGATACAAAATATTCCCTCGCTGTCCCCCTCCATCCCTCAGATAAGATAAAGAGGGCACAGTGACCTTGTAGATAGTGTTTAGGCTTTCTTTCTTTGTCTGCCATGGACTACTGCAGGGGTGGCCTTCCAACCCTCTTTCTGGAGAGCTACTTGGGGATGCAGGCTTCTGGGTTTACACTGAGGAGGGGAGGCTGCATGATGGATGCAGCACCTTTATAATTGGTCTTCTTACATGTTTAACACCTAACATGGATTAACTGGAGGACCGAACCCTTCCTTCAGTCATATAGGGAATGTAGCAGGTTGTTCAGTTAACCCCATGACTTAGGAATTGGGTACAATAGGTTCTGTTCAGAGAAGGTGTTATTTTACGAGTACACAGCCTTTGACTTGACAGTCTTGTCTGTTCCATGTTCTGTGTGACACTTTAACCAGTGCATTAAGTACAGAAAAAAGAGAAGGAAGAGAGTGGGTCAATAAAGTGCCTCTAAAATTATTTCCTGAGATTTTTGTTTTGACAAATGTAGAATGAAGATGTCATCTGGTCGTCAGACCCACACTCCTGGGCCTCTTCCACACATGAAGCTGTCATCTGTCTCATCTGAAAGGGGTCCAGTTCAATTACATTCTGCATCTGTGTATTTGTCTGTTTGTGTGTCTGGTAAATTTGGATGGCTACCCTCAAGCAGCCCAAATTTAAAAATGTGAAAGTCCATCCATGGCTTGTACTTTAGTTGTTGGCCGCTATGAGTGTGGTGGATACCCTCCCCGCTTACACATATTTGGCCAAATTACGATTGTGCCAAGATACCCACTGCCACAAATACCATTTTGAGATCCTATGGATGAAATGATGATATCACTGGCAGCCAGGAATAATTGAGGAAAAATGCAGGCCCAGACAGGCCAGTTGCCTCCTAGCTACTGTTCTGGATTGGACCAGTATAGACAGACTCTGGGTTAGTAGGGCTGCTTTCTCTCTTGATGGTGATTAAAAACATGTAGTATGTTGTGCCTTAGGATCCCCCCTTTCTTTAAAATTCAATCTGACTCTCTTAGAAACGAATGCGACACGGGGTTTCTGTCTATGGCAGGGATAAAAATGTGGGTTTGTTTTGTATGTTTGGCCAGCAGCCAGAGGAATATACTGTGTTTGTGGGTGACATGCGCTAGTGTGCACGTTTTTAGTCATGTTCATGAGTTAACTGTCACGTTCAGTGTGTGCATTCTTGCATGGGTATGTGTGATTGTGTGTGCACATTGACAAGTTGACTGTTCTATTCATGGATTGGCTGATAAACATGTTACCAAAGCAACACAACGAACAAGCACAACATCTTAATTGCTAAGATTTAACTTTAATTGCTTCTTTGTGTTCACGGATGGTGTACGACATGTTAGCATATGCTGTGCATGGCATATTGGGGGAAAGGGCAGAGCTGTCAGTGAAGAATAGCCATTTTCATGACAGTGTTATTGCTTATAAATCACTCTAATCCAACGTGTGACAGCCGAGGTCACGCGATAAGTGAAGTGTAGAAAACATCATTTTACTTTTTTCTCTACTTTCCAAGCCTTTGTCACAATTTCTCTTGAGCTGTGCAAAACTTTTCCGTGTTGATTAGTATGAATTGTGAAAGTGTCTTGTGTTGCATTTTTTTCTATACATTATGGGTAAATAGCAGGTGGGAAATGTAATGAATTACAGAGCGACGCTCCAGTGTAATCAGCTTCTCAGCTTGAGATAGAGCACCTACCCTTTTCCTCTGACGCACCAGCAAGGTACTGTGTACTAGGGTTTAATAGCAGGAACCGGGTTTTCCTGCCCAAACCCACTTCTGTATCCTGGGATAAATAACTGTGCGAAAAACTGTAAATTATAATTAATTATTTATATGAACAGCATGAGGTGAAATAGAACTGTTAGATTATATGCAATGTCTAAATCTGGCATCTCCGTGACCTCTCTGCTATCTGCATGATCAATCATCAACGCTCAGGGTGGGAACAGGAAGTGCACCACATTATGCAGCACAATTCGCAATGCATGTGTACAGTATCATGTCATCAGTTGGTTAAAAAAAAGTATTGTGACAGGTACTTTACATTTGCTGCAGCCTATGCTAGAGTAATATTAATGCGCGTCTAATTTACACATCTCCATCTCGCTTTATTTTGTTATTGTAAAGATCTTTTTTTTATTGGAGCTGCAGAGTTTTAAAACAACCTCTATCATTCAAATATCATTCAAATTGAATCCCCAAAAATTCATTAAAAAATGACAGGTTGAAATGTCTTGAGTCAATAAGTATTCATCCCTTTTGTTAGGGCAAGGCTAAATAAGTTCATGAATAAAAATGTGCTTAACAAGTCACATAATAAGTTTAATGGACTCTCTCTGTGCAATAATAGTGTTTAGCAAGATTTTTTAATGACTTTCTCATCTCTGTGGAATGCTGGCCCATGTTGACTCCAATGCTTCCCACAGTTGTGTCAAGTTGGCTGGATGTCCTTTAGTTGGTGGACCATACTTGATGAGCGTGAAAAACCCAGCAGCGTTAGTTCTTGACACAAACCGGTGCGGCTGGCACCTACCACCATACCCTGTTCAAAGGCACTTAAATGTTTTTTCTTTCCCATTCACTCTCTGAATGGCACACACACACAAGAGGGATTGAAGATGGATGCAAGCTTGCTCTTGTTTGCTGAATGTTAAATACAGCAGCCAAAAGAACTTGAGTGGAGTTTAAAAGAAGACCCAAAACCATTCAGTCTTCAGGAAGAGAAGCGAAAGCCTTCTGCATCTTATTCAAGTCCTATATTATTCAAGCATGCCATTACAATGATGAAGATAAGGACAAAACGTATTTATTTTAACTGTTGGAAGGGAGGAAGGAATAAAGCAACAATAAAGAGACAAGGAGGAGGTAATACACACTTCACACAACATTAGGTGAAATATTAGGAAAGGTATATGCGTCCGCCTACTAATTATACAAATGTAAAATAGGTTCTATGATATTTCAACATTTAAATCTAATTCGCTAGCCTATAATTGTAACTTCCACCAGCATTGCATGTTCTCTCCTAGCTTCAAGGTTTGAGCGAGGTGTGTAATTCAAGTCCATATAATACCGTATAATACAATACATTATATAAAATAAAGCTTAGATTCATAAAATAAAAAAATTATACCATGGCATTGTTAAATACTCATTTCTTATTGGCTTGAAGGGCATTCTAGAGCGTGCGTTATTTCGTTCTTATCCCTTGCTTGCCAGTGAGCCAACTACGGCTAACTTAGTCACTTCAAACAGTACAGCCAGAATAACTACAGTAGCTGCATTTGCAGTAGCTGCATTTGCAAAAACAATGAGCTAATGAGGCACGGTTTAGCCTGGTATAGAAAATGTGCTCTCTCGTCAGGACCCTGTTGTTCAGAGGAGCTCCCCAAAAACACACTACATGATCAAAAGTATGTGGTTGTTACGGTGACCGTATTACCGCCACACCAGCGGTCACGAGTCGTGACGGCAGTCAAATTCCACATGACCGTTTAGTCACGATAATTAGGCTTCTCCAAGCTCTGATGCTGCTGATGGTCATTAGTAGCCTACCAAACTTGCTAACTGCCTGTTACTCAGCACTCTATTGTCCCTCAAATCACTCTGACATCAATGCAAATGTAATCCAAACAAACACTTCATGAGAGCCCATTAGCTCATGTTGCGCAACATTTCTATAGGCTATGCAATTGCGTGAGAAAACAGATTGATGGACTCTATTAAAAAGAGGAGGATCCCATCAGCTTTACAACAGGTATAGTCTACAGTATAGTCTACCTGGCTGGTATGAAAATGAACCATGGGAAAAGTGTCCTCCATTCGCTATTTTCCACTGCCCCTGTTTTGAGACAGGTGCATGATAATGGTCCATTCTAAATCAAAACAAATAATAAACATATAGTATTTAATATATGTAAAGACAGGATTAAATCAAGAACTGTGTGATGGGTGACAATAATAGAGCTTGTGAATGATGCCCAGCTTCAGGCAAGAAACAGCACATGCTTTTTTTGTGACTTTTTAAAATTATAGTCGCACACCTAGCCCATAGGCCTATATATTTTGATAGTTTTTTTTTAAAAGACAGTCAGGAGCAAAAGGTTTAAAATGGTTGTTTTTAATTCATTGAAGAAAAAGAAAAAATATATATATTGGAATGGAATATAACTAATATTAAATAACATTAGAATATAACATTTAATAACAATAACTTAACAAATTAATTGATGTGGCAACTCTCTTAACTATTCTAATTTGTACAAAGTTATCCCCAATAAAATTAGAGCACAACTCATGAGCCTCCTACACTGCTCACACCTAATCCAGTCCCCACCTGTGACTGAAAACAGGAGGAGAGATGCCAATTGAAAAGCTCTCTTAAAAACGTAGCTATCTAGCTATGTGACATAAAATGCTGTGTAAAATAACTAAAAGGCTATAAAGTAACATTAATTGTAAAGCTATCAGTGCCTAGTGGACTGCTAGTAAAGTTGCTAGCTAGCAAGCTAGCATAAACTAGCGCTAATTGGGCTAGGCAATATCTAAATGACAGGTGGAAACACATTCAAATCAAATGTTTTGTCACAAGCGCAGGGTACTGTGAAATGCTTACTTACAAGCCTTTAACCAACAATGCAGTTCAAGAAATAGAGTTAAGAAAATATTTACTAAATAAACTAAAGTAAAAATCTAATAAAAAGTAACAATAAGAAGGGGGTACAGGGGGTACCGGTACCGAGTCAATGTGCGGGAGTACAGGTCAGTCGTGGTCATTTGTACATGTAGTTAGGGATAAAGTGACTATGCATAGATGATAAACAGCAAGTAGCATAAGTGTAAAAACAAAAGTAAATGTAAATAGTCTGGGTGGCCATTTGATAAATTGTTCAGCAGTCTAATAGCTTGGGGATAGAAGCTGTTAAGGAGCCTTTTGGACCTCGACCTGGTGCTCCGGTACCGCTTGCATTCATAACCCTAATAGCGGGGCTGGGGGGCAGTTACCCCAGAGGGCTAGTTATACCCATCCGCAGCGCTTGAGTTTCAAGTTTGGGGAAGATCATTTTCATCATAAAAATGCACCTCTATAATAAAAGCACTACATGCATTATCACATTTGTGGTCACTTTTTAGAATGGTGTTTTCCTGCTAATGGAACATTTGCGCTTATAGCCTAATGCCGTGTGCACATTGCTGTGCTTATAATGTGAAGAAATAGCCTAATGGTTTATTAACATTTTAAGCTAAACGTTCTCATCTGTTGCGTCAGGCTCATTGCTTAAGAGGTTTTTTGATGCTAGTGGTTGTATTGATTTGGGATCTATCGCATCCAACAAACATATGTATTTCTCATATAGAATAGGTCTACTTTTGTACTATGGGGGATAATAGATTGACATATGCTAATGCATTTGCTGTTCGTTAGAGCTACTCATCTTGTTGGCTGACGAAAAGTAAATGTGGACTGTTCTTCCAATATAATTTTTTTTTGTACCTTTTTTATTTAACTGGGCAAGTCAGTTAAGAACAAATCCTTATTTACAATGACGGCCTACCCCAGCCAAACCCTCCCCTAACCCGGACGACGCTGGGCCAATTGTGCGCAGCCACAATGGGGCTCCCGTTCATGGCCGGTTGTGATACAGCCCGGGATCGAACCCGGGTCTGTAGCGACACAGACCACTGTGCCACTCGGTCATATCTTCAATGTGTGCACCGGAATTGGATAAGGACACATGCAGTTGTGTCCCCGATGTGTCTGACTTCACTTATAGCCTGTGAGAAAGACCCGATCACGTGATGGAGAGCCATGTGAATGAGAGGTGCTTCGGCGCGCAGCCGGGAGAAGGGAATTATAGTTATTATATTCAGCCCAAGTGCACAACGGCCACTAGCTGCAAAATACATGGATTTTTTTAGGGGGCATTGTGGCCACACAAAGGGGATGCAGCCGGGAAATTCAAGGCATTATCAAGTGCTTGTCAAATTGTGAATGAGTGACTGATGTAGTGTGTTCAGCCTGCGCAAAAAAAAAAGAAAGCAGAGCTCATGCCTTTCTTGCAACTTTTTTCAAATCATCATTAGAGTTGGATCATGCAGCCTTAGAATGTATTAAAACCTCTTGATACTACCCATCCCAGATCCGGGAGCGTAAACATCGACTGACACTAATTAGCATAACGCAACGGACATAAATATTACTCGAAAATATTCCTATTCATGAAAATCACAAGTGAAATATATTGAAACACAGCTTAGCCTTTTGTTAATCACCCTGTCATCTCAGATTTTCAAAATATGTTTTACAGCCAAAGCAAGACAAGCATTTGTGTAAGTTTATCGATAGCCTAGCATAGCATTATGTCCAGCGAGCAGCAGGTAACTTGGTCACGAAAACCAGAAAAGCAATCAAATTAAATAGTTTACCTTTGATGAGCTTCAGATGTTTTCACTCACGAGACTCCCAGTTTGATAGCAAATGTTCCTTTTTTCCAAAAATATTATTTTTGTAGGCGAGATAGCTTTGTTTTGTTCCAAATTAGCTCCATAATATCGACAGAAACATGGCAAACGTTGATTATAATCAATCCTCAAGGTGTTTTTCAAATATCTATTCGATAATATATCCACCGGGACAATTGGTTTTTCAGTAGGAGCAAAAGGAAAAATGGCTACCTCTGTATTTTACGCGAGAATCACTCTGAGAGCCATCAGGTGACCACTTCCACAATGTAGCCGCTTACGGGTATTCTTCAACATATAGGCGTAAAACTACGTCACAATGCTGTAGACACCTTGGGGAATTACGTAGAAAAAGTAATCTGGTTGATAGCCCATTCACTGCTCAATAGGGACGCATCGGAACGCAGAAATGTCAAAACATGAGTCACTTCCGGATTGGATTTTTCTCAGGCTTTCGCCTGCAATATCAGTTCTGTTATATTCACAATATTTTTACAGTTTTTGAAACTTTAGAGTGTTTTCTATCCTAATCTGTCAATTATATGCATATTCTAGCATCTTGTCCTGACAACATATCCCGTTTACTTTGGGAACGTTATTTTTCCAAAAATGAAAATACTGCCCCCTTGTTACAGGAAGTTAAAAATCAAAACATATAGCTCAACATTTGTATCACAACTAAAGTTACTTAAATAACTAAAAATGAAGCATGATTCTTTGTTAACCGCTCAACATTCCCTCAAATCATTTAGAGAAAATATCCTTTCTATTTTATTCAGCTGTGTTCAATTGTATTCTTCATAATATAAAATAGAATTCTAAGCAAATCTTGTCTGCTAAATGAACTAGTGTAGCCCACAGCCATATGCCATAGCCAGATCAGGGCCTAACATAAGTAAATCTCAGAGTATGCTATTCTGTTCTTCTGAAATAGCCTACATTTTCTTCATATATTACATGGATTTATTAGACTTTTTCAAATGTAGATGTTCCAAATGTTTACATCAAAGGGTTGAAGGCTATGCATGAAAGCCAGGAGATGCTAAATATGTTTATGTTAATAATGGTAAATTACCATGAGACTGACAGTTATTTACTTGACAATCACTCGCTGACAAAATTTCATGACCACCATATCCCTAGTTGATCCTAAGATGTTTCCACTTCACAATATCAGCACTTATTGGCAGCTCAAGCAGGGCAGAAATTTGACAAACTGACTTGTGCGACGGTGCCACGTTGAAAGTCACTGAGCTCTTCAGTAAGACCATTCTACTTCCAATGTTTGTCTATGGAGGTGGCATGGCCTTGTGCTCGATTTCATACACCTGTCAGCAACGGATGTGGCTCAAATTGCCGAATCCACTCATTTGAAGGGCTGTATATATATATTTTGTATATGTAGTGGAGTTGCTAAAGCAAGTGCATGTCTCTCTTCTTAGGTGTGTGCGTATACTTGTGTGTGTTCAAGTTATATAGGTCACGTGTAAGTACAGTGAAATGCTTAACTTGCAAGTCCTACAAAACAGTGCAGTATTCAATATCAAGATAGTGTAACTCATAAGAACTAAAGACCAAGAGAAATAAGAGAGGAAGCTATATC
The DNA here is from genome assembly GCF_023373465.1 of Oncorhynchus keta. Taxonomy (NCBI): domain Eukaryota; kingdom Metazoa; phylum Chordata; class Actinopteri; order Salmoniformes; family Salmonidae; genus Oncorhynchus; species Oncorhynchus keta. Next base: position 16,234,527 of record NC_068442.1, on the reverse strand, counting down.
CTATATCCAGGGTCAGTGCCAGTACCAAATTAACAATGTGCAGGGATTATCAATACTGGAGTATTTGAAGTAGGGATTAGTACAAAGTGAGTGGTAGAAATACTAATGGTAATGGCAATCAATAATTAATGAACAGCAGCTTAGTGGTAGTAATAAATCTAATCAATAATATTTTTAGCAGCAGCCTAGGTGTGAGGGATAGCAGTAGTTGTTAGCTATTTAACAGTCTTATGGCCAGAGGATAGAAGCTGTTAAGGAGTCTGTTGGTCTGAGACTTGATGCATCGGTACCACCTGCCGGACGGGAGCATGGAGAACAGTCCATGTTTCGGGTGGCTGGAGTGTTTGGAAATGTTTCGGGCCTTTCTCTGACACCGCCTGGCATGTATGTCCTGGATGGCTGGGAGTTAACCTCAGTGATGCACTAGTCCGTCTGCACCACCCTCTCTAGGGTCTTCCGGTCGAGGGCAGTGCATTTGCCATACCAGACGGTGATACAACCAGTCAGGATGCTCTCGATGTTGCAGCTGTAAAAGTTGCTAAGGACCTGAGGGGCCATGCGAAAAAATGTCAGCCTCCCGAAGGCCAATAGGCACTGCCATGCCTTCTTCACGACTGTGCTGATGTGAAAGAACCATGTGTGATGTGGACACCGAGGTACTTGAAGCTCTTGACTCTCTCCACTGCGGCCCCCGTCGATGTGGATGGGGGTGTGCACCCGCCCCTGTTTCCTGTAGTCCACCATCAGCTCCTTGGTCTTACTGACATTGAGGGAGAGGTTGTTGTCCTGGCACGACATTGCCAGGTCTCTGACCTCCCGTTGGTGATCAGGCCTACCACTGTTGTGTCTTCAGCAAACTTGATGATGGAGTCGGAGTCGTCGGTGGAGGGAACTATGGTGTTGAATGCTGAACTGTAGTCAAACAGCATCCTTACATAGGTATTCTTCTTTTCTAGGTGGGAGAGGACAGTGTGGAGTGTGATTGTGTTGTCTGTGGATCTGTTGGGGAGGTATGCAAATTAGAGTGGGTCTGGGATGATGGAGTTGAGGTATGCCATGACCAGCCTTTCAAAGCACTTCATTATTACAGATGTGAGTGTTAGAGGGCGGTAGTCATTGTTGCAGGATGCCTTAAGAGTTTTTGGGAACAGGAATACTCGTAGTCAGCTTGATATGTGGGGATCACAGGTAGAAAATGTCCTTCAAGATGCCTGCCAGCTGGTCTTCACATGCCCTGAGGACACGCCTTGGAATACTGTCTGGCCCTGCGGCCTTACAAGTGTGTTTGTGTACGTACGTGCTGCATGCGTGCTTGTGTGATGCCCAACAGCATGCCAGCAGCAAGGTAGAACTGAGAGGTGTGATGAACCTGCCGTCCTGAGATCGCCTGTCTCTATCTCTTTACACAAGGCAATACTGCTTATAATCATTGATGAAGGTCACAGTAAATAATTCAGACATATCAATAGTATCCCATATTTCTCTCTGTTGGCCTGCGTCCAGTGACCGTCCATCATAGTTTTAGACAGTGCCATGTCTTTCAGTTTTATCTCCACATTTGACAAGGTAGCAGGTCCGGTGAACAGGTCAGAGTTCCATAGCCACAGGCAGAACAGTTGGCTCTCAGTGTTTTTCGTCTATTCGTTGGTGTGCTGATTAGGCTTGGGCGGTATCCATATTTTTACATTATGGGATTTATGGTATTACCAGCATAGCACACAAGTTAGCGCTAAAAATGCAACATCAAAAAAAGCCCAATGGTGTGCTAACAAATGCTAACAATGCTAAGAATGCTAACGAAATTAGCACAAGTAATAGCGACATCACATAGACGAAAACTAACAAACTAGTTGTGATGCTGCTTTTCCTTCAGAAAAGCGTGCATGTGTACATGGGAGGGGAGAAAATTGAGGGGGGAGAAGGGGGGAAAAAAGGAGTCAGAAAAAAAATCATAGTATGAATGGCAGCTGTACAGAACTCATCCAGAGCTGTTTGACTTCTGAAACAGGGTAGAAAGCCGTTATAAGATATCTGATGGCAAACATTTAGTAGTAAATTGCATACAAATGTTGTCACCTCATGTTCGTCGCACAACAGCGACTCGCCAATAGATATAGAACGCTATGGACTCAACAGCTCCCGCTTTCTCCCATTGCACAATTTACAAACAAACACGTGGTTGGCTCAACTGTTCTGAGGAACTACAGTAAGCTTCATAATGTAAAATAATGTGACAGGTGAAATTATGATCGCAATCTGCTTTATCTTCTAGCGTATTGCACAAGTTGACTGCAGTTATTAACTTAATTAAAGTAGCTACTGATATTCAGATTTATTGAAACTTAAATTAAATAGTTTGGACGGTATTACGGTATTGAAAAATTACAGTATTTTTCCAAATACCCCGGTATACGTTATATATACGGTATACCGCCCAAGCCTAGTGCTGCTGTGTATTTTTAGCAGCCGTTCTAGAAGTTATTTTATTTTATTTTTTTAATTTTACCTTTTTTTAACCAGGCAAGTCAGTTAAGAACACATTCTTATTTTCAATGACGGCCTGGGAACAGTGGGTTTACTGCCTGTTCAGGGGCAGAACGACAGATTTGTACCTTGTCAGCTCGGGGGTTTGAACTCGCAACCTTCCGGTTACTAGTCCAACGCTCTAACCACTAGGCTTAGCTGCCGCCCCTTTTTGAAGATCCCTGCGCGGTTCAGGGTGGTTGCTATGAGGAATGAGTGTTTTTGTTAATGAATCCTAACTTCTCTTGTTCTCTCTTTCTCTCTACCTCTCTCGCTCTCTCTCTCTCTCTCTCATCTAGACATGGAACACGGTGTGCTGGTGAGGTTGCTGCGGCTGCCAACAACGATGTTTGTGGGGTGGGCGTGGCCTACAACGCCAAAATTGGAGGTGACTGAGGCATGCTCTGCCAATAGCTAATTGTGATTGGTTGACTAGGGTCTGCTGTCAGTTGAACCGGAGTCAATTTCAGTAGAGCACATCGTAGCGATCTCTATACTTGCTAGCTGCCTCTTCTGAATATTTACAAACTTTTGTCTCTAATCTTTTGTCAAAACCAAGTAATTGAATCAGTCTAATGGACTATATCAAGCAACTGTCTGGCCTTTACCAACTTGTGTCCCTAAGCACTCTATCAAAGACAAGCAGCCAACAGTGGAGCCTTGAGAGGAGTCCCTAGCAGTCAGCCATAACTCTCCTACTCCTCCTAGCATGCTGCCTGGTCTAGCAGCTCAGTGTGTGTGTGTTCTCCTGCTGGGCCGTTCCTAATTACTGTGCAGTGTGTGGCTGCGTTGACCCCACCCCCAAAGACACACACACACACTCATCTCCCACAGCTCACAGCTTTTAGATAGGAGTCAGTGAACACAGCTGGATGGAAAGTAACCCAGCAGTGTCTCTCCATGGGATTCTAACCTCCTGCCCATTTTTAAAATGTTATGTAACTAGGCAAGTCAGTTAAGAACAAATTATTATTCACAATGATGGTCTGGGAATAGTGGGTTTAACTGCCTTGTTGTTTTTTTTATTTTAATTTGATTGTTTTTTTTTTTACCTTTATTTAACTAGGCAAGTCAGTTAAGAACAAATTCTTATTTTCAATGACAGCCTAGGTACAGTGGGTTAATTGCCTGTTCAGGGGCAGAACGACAGATTTGTACCTTGTCAGCTTGGGGATTTGAACTTGCAACCTTTCGGTTACTGGTCCAACTCTCTAACCACTAGGCTACCCTGCTGCCCCATGACACTAATGATTATGATGATGATTGTTATAGCGGCATTAATGTGTTAGCTACTGCAGGATTCAAGACATTACCATTCATATTTACCTGACCCCAATTCATCTTTCAAACGCCATTTCAAACGCTTTTATCCAGACTGATTGCTCCATACACACGCAATCAATTTGTGTCTCTCTGCAGGGCCTGTTTTTTTTTATTTAATTTATTTTAATTTGATTTTTTTCACCTTTATTTAACCAGGTATGTTTTCTAGAGTGTGTAATTTAAGTCTTTGGTTTATCATCTGTCTCTGAGATACAGCAGATAACCTGTGGTTAGCTAGTCAGGTACCATTGCAGTGTAGGACTTATTTGACGATGGCTCATTTCACGCATTCTGCTACCATTACTGTTCAGAACACTGATCTGAGGCGGTCCACATCAAAGCTGCAGACAGGCCCCTGTCACAAAGAGCAAGTTTTTCCATCCCAAGATCTTAAATAAAACAATTACTATAGTAAGTGCTAGGTAAGTAACGATTCACCAATATGCATCCTCTAGTTCAAATATATAAGTTATGAGTGCATCAGTCTGTGGGTACTCCAAACCGATCCAAATGCATGAGCATGCATCGGTCAGAAAATCGATTCAAACATTACGATTCACCGTTTCACAAATGTTTATTGCTCAAATTACTTGCTTTCTACCTTCCAAAAATACCTCTCATCTTTTGTGACAACTGCGTCCTCTCCTTCAGTGTCGAACTAAGCATGTAATTATGTTGACAGTCATTAATCTGCAAGTCATTTGGCATGCCAAACAACCCGAGGCAATATCAGTAGCGTAGTCAAACTGTGCGCACTGGCCAAGGAGAGGTAGGCCTATTCCTGATCTGGCACATCTGCGCTTCAGCATTCAAATGTTTATAAAATGGGTTGCTCAATATTAGGCTTTATTAGTTGAGTGACAACCAATGTAATTTGCTAAGTTATTTTTATCAAATGTTCTGTTGAAAACAGAACAACAGCAAAGGACCTTGTGAAGATGCAGGAGGAAAAAGGTACAAAAGTATTTATATCCACAGTTAAACGATTCCTATATCGATATAACCTGAAAGGCTGCTCAGCAAGGAAGAAGCCACTGCTCCAAAACCGCCATAAAAAAGCCTGACTACGGTTTGCAAATGCACATGGGGTCAAAGATCATACTTTTTGGTCTGATGAAACAAAAATAGAACTGTTTGGTCGTAATGACCATCGTTATGTTTGGAGGAAAAAGAGGGAGGCTTGCAAACCGAAGAACACCATCCCAACCGTGAGGCACAGGGGTGGGAGCATCATGTTGTGGGGGTGCTTTGCTGCAGGAGGGGCTGGTGCACTTCACAAAATAGATGGCATCATGAGGTCGGAAAATTGTGGATATATTGAAGCAACATCTCAAGACATCAGTCAGGAAGTTAAAGCTTGGTCGCAAATGGGTCTTCCAACTGGACAATGACCCCAAGCATACTTCCAAAGTTGTGGCAAAATGGCAACAAACAACAAACAACAAAGTCAAGGTATTGGAGTGGCCATCACAAAGCCCTGACCTCAATCTTATAGAACATTTGTGGGCAGAAATGAAAAAGTTTGTGCGAGCAAGGAGGCTTACAAACTTGACTCAGTTACACCAGCTCTGTCAGGAGGAATGGGCCAAAATTCACCCAACTTATTGTGGGAAGCTTGTGGAAGGCCCCCGAAAAACCTTTGATCCAAGTCAAACAATTTAAAGACAATGTTACCAAATACTAATTGAGTGTATGTAAACTTCTGACCCACTGGGAATGTGATGAAAGAAATAAAAGCTGAAATATATAATTCTCTCTACTATTATTCTGACACTTTACATTCTTAAAATAAAGTGGTGATCCTAAGTGACCTAAGACTGGGAATTTTACTAAGATTAAATGTCAGGAATTGTGTAAACTGAGTTTGAATGTATTTGGCTAAAGTGTATGTAAACTTCCGACTTCAACTGGGTGTGGCTTGTCAAGCACATCTTTACCCCTGAACTTATTTAAGCTTGCCATAACAAAGGGGTAGAATACTTATTGACTAAAGACATTTCAGCTTTTAATTTTTAATTAATTTCTAACAACATATTTCCACTTTTACACTGTGGTATTGTGTGTCGGCCAGTGACACAAAATCTCAATTTAATACATTTTAAATTCAGGCTGTAATACAACAAAATGTTGAAATTTCAAGGGGTGTGACTACTTTCTGGAGGCACTGCATCTAGATTCAATTTGAATCGTCTTGAAAGGGTAAGATGCACATCCCTAGTAAGTGCCTATTGAGTGTCAATTAAAGTACAGGGTTGATGATTTCATTAAATCAGCCATGAATCCCCCTGTGACAGGGGGAATGGAAGCTTAATATGTGCTGCAGGTAGGGGATATTGAATGCAAGCTTTAAAAATATGTTGTTAAAACATTTCTAGCCTGCTTCCTACCACAAAACACCAGAAAATGGCCAGAAACCTGCTTTTACGTTATGTTTTGACTATTAGATGTTCAAAATTTATTTTGAAAAAAATATTTTAAAATGAATAGTTTCATCATATTAAAACGAGAGTTCACGTAACAGGATTAACTTTAAAATGAGAGACAAACTAATCACATTAAATAAATAATAATCTTCAGAAATTATATTGCGAAAGCAACGAAGGCTTTATGATGAAGACATTTTGCAGTTAAAATCTTCCTAGAAGTCACAGAGGATACAGAGGGACTAATTTTGACAATTTAGCAAGTCTTTATTCATATACAAATTTGGATTTATTGAATTCTCTATGTGGTCTATATTAAAGGGCACTTTATTTAATATAACTGGCTTTTCAAATTCAATATTGGTGCACAATTTCTACTTAAAAAATAAGGCACTCATTTCAATGAATGACCCTGCTACTGGGCCAGTTGGTTTCCCTCAGGTCACAGACACTGTTGGAGGCACTGTAAAAACCCTAAAACCCTCCCGCACTTGTTCGTCAGAAGGAATGTTCTGCCCATATTGTGTTGTTTGCGAGATGTATGTTTTCCTACCTGGTTGTTTAATGAAGGAGAAGGTATTGACTCTTGTTTTAATGGCCAGCTGTGCTTTTTTATAGTCACAACAGTAAAAATTGTGTGCGTGTGAGTAAGTGAGCACACTTCTGCATGCTTGTGTCTGAGAGTACAATTGCTCATCACATCTGACAAGAGTGACAGGCTCATAAGCCCTTTGTCTCCCCAGTGTGTTTGTCAATATGACAGCCAGACACAAAAGGCTTTGTATCCCAACTGCATCATGTTTATAGCACCCTACCTCTTCACCGCTCATGCTGTCTCTCTGACACAATGTTCCTCTGTCTCTCTCTTTCTGTCACCTCTCTTTCTCCCTTCGATCTGTGTACTGACCTTGCGTGTGTGTGTTCAGGTGTGCGTATGCTGGATGGAGAGGTGACAGATGTGGTGGAGGCCCACTCCCTCAGCCTCAACTCGCAGCACATCCACATCTACAGCGCCAGCTGGGGCCCAGAGGATGATGGGAAGACGGTAGACGGCCCCGCCAAGCTGGCCAAGGAGGCATTCCTCCGAGGAGTCACTGAGGTCAGTCAGTGGAGCTAATTCATTACTGGAGCACACATGGTTTATGATGCATACCTACCTAGGGTTGTTGCCATGACCTTATTATTGCCACACCAGCATTCACGAGTCGTGACCGCAGAAATATTCTGTGACCCCTGAGTCACGGTAATCTCCTTTTATGCACTCTGGACATGCTTTGGTAGTACCCAACTTGCTAACGACCATTAGGTCGTTAATGGCCTGGTACTCAGGGCTCTATTGTCTCTCAACCGCTCTGACATCAATGCAAATACAATCGAAATTCACATCAAACACTTATCATCAAAACAGTAGGCCTATCATACTTTTACAACTCACCTCACTGTGATGATCAATTTGAAGAAAGAAGTTCAACAGCAGGTTGAAACAGTGTAAAACATGGTTGTTGTGGATGTTGTTTCAAAGCCTAACACAACGAAATGGACAGCGCTTTCTAAGGTGATGATTATTTCAAGACTCCCATGAGCAGATTAGAGTTTATGAGCCTAAGCCCCCCCCCTCACATTTTTTAAAATAAATATAAAAAGTATGATTGTGCCATTATACAGTACATATCTGCTTTACTCCTTTATCAAGCGCGCAGATAGGCTGTCAACAGTTTAGTGAAATATGTTTAGGTGCGTAAACATGTTACTATCGATGTTGGAGAGCCCATGGCATACAGAGTTTGGACGGAATATCACCTGTTGGGCAACGAGAGCATGCTCCTCAAACAGTGGTTGATGCATGGAGTGAAATAAGTGTTCTTATAATTATTTTTCAGCTGCTCATATTAAGAACATGCTCCACTATAAACCTGAAGTAGCTGACAAAACAGACCGATGGGAAACCATGCAGCCTTCATTCACTATTCAAGTTCCTGCCCGTTTGATAATGGGTCATTCTAAATCTAAACTATTTTGACATATTAGTAAAAACAAAATTACATTGAGAGTAGTCTGATGGGTGAAAATATGATCACTTGATGAGAGAACAGCTGTGTAGCCTGAGGCAAGAAACTGAGCTCAAGCTTTTATTTCTACTTTCTCAAATCATCAATAGTCTATAGTCACATCATGCAGCCCATATGTTTTGATTTCTAAGACATTCTAAGGTTTGTATCACTCACAAGTTGCCAAATAACTCTAAATCTAGCATATAGGACCTGTTTCAAATGACCACTTTTACGCTCAACATAGCCACTTCATACGCTCTCTCGCTCCATAATGGGAAAAATATCCTTTCTATTTTATTCAGCTAAGTTAAATTGTATTCTTCTTATTACAAAATAAAATAGTGTCATGGGGACTTATAAGCATATCTTTTCAGCTAAATTAACAAACCTACGGCATAGAGCATATGTAGATAACATAGGCCAACTCATTATGTTCCTCTTAAATACCTTTTCTTCATATTATGTTTCTTTAGACCTGACCAAAATAAATAATGCATTTCATGTGATGGTGTATATTAAATGGTTCATTAGACTTATTTTCAAATGTATGCTGAACAAAAATATAAATGCAACATGCAACAATTTCAATGATTTTACTGAGTTAAAGTTCATAGGAAATCAGTCAATTGAAATAAATGAATTTGGCCCTAATCTATGAATTTCACATTACTGGGCAGTGGTGCAGCCATCCTCTTGGGAGCCAGACCCACCTACTGGGGAGCCAGCCCCAGCCAATTGGAATGAGTTTTTTCCCACAAATTGGCGTTATTACAGACGTACATACTCCTCAGTTTCATTGGCTGTCTGAGTGGCTGGTCTCAGACAATCCCGCAGGTGAACAAGCCGGATGTGGAGGTCCTGGGCTGGCGTGGTTACATGTGGTCTGTGGTTGTGAGGTCGGTTGGACGTACTACCAATGTCTCTAATATAACATTGGAGGCGGCTTATGGGATGAAATTAACTTTCAATTCTCTGGCAACAGCTCTGGTGGACATTCCTGCTGTCAGCATACCAAACTTGAGAGATCTGTGGCAGTGTTGTGTTACAAAACTGCACATTTTATCTCACTGTTCCTAGGCCGTCATTGAAAAGAAGAATTTGTTCTTAAATAAAGGTTAAAAAAAATTAAAAAGTTGAGTGCAGTGACACTTCCCATTCAACCCGACAAAGCTTGAGAGGATCTGCAGAGGAACTCCCCAAATACAGTTGTGTCAAGCCTGTAGCGTCATAACCATGAAGACTCAAGGCTGTAATCGCTGCCATAGGTACTTCAACAATTACTTGTTTTTTTGCTTTGTGGTTATAGGGTATTGTGTATAGAATGATGAGGGGAAAAATAAGGCTGTTACGTAACAAAAATGTAAAATGTCAAGGGGTCTGAACGTTATGTTCTACTTTCTGAATGCGCTGTAGCTTCCTCACTTATTCCTTATTTCTCATGTTATTTTTTATTAGTTATAATATTTTGATATTGAATACTGCACTGTTGGGTGGGGCTTGAAAGTTAAGCATTTCACTGTACATGTCCATGTGACAAATAAAAGTTGAAAGTTGAACTTGAACTCTGGGTTTCAAAGTGCGAGCTGCGCAAGTGATTTAGGCCAAACAAGGAGGTGAGTTCGGGATATCGGAAAGTATGCATCTTGAAATAGTTTTCACATAACTTTAAATATCTGAACTCAGAATCAATTGGGCTACCCAAAAATAAAATTGGCACTGTGATAGAACATTTATTTTGATTGACGATTTTCAGAATTTTAATACAGCTGTGGCATGCTCTCTCTCTACCCACGCCCCTTTCAAGTCCTATTTTGTTGCACAGTGTTTCCAGTCTTTAAATGCAGTAGCAATTGAGCCTGGGGACAAGTTTACAGAACACCCAATACATTACCCATGTCATTCAGATCTCGTGTAATCCCAGCCTACACACACACGCACACCCTCTGGCAAAGATTTCCAGCTGGCAGGCAGACGCTGGAATGAGTTTGAGTGACAGAGTTAGGGCTTTGCATAGGCGCTTTGTTGTGACTTTTGTGGGACTAAAGTTTAAAATAACATTATTAACCGGTTCCCATGCTTTAAAAATAAGTTCTGTTCCGGAACAGTATAGATCACATTAGGTTCAGGTTCTGTTCCTCAAATCATTTTGTTATTTTTCAGTTCTGTTCCCTGAACCGGTTCCAACCCTTGGTGCAGACTCTAGCGCAGTGGAAGTTTCTACTTATTGTTCACCCGTCTTGGAATACCTGATGATCAAATACTGACCCTTCTACCTCCCGAGAGGTAGAAGGGTTGGGTAGAAGGGTTTTCTTTGTTATCGTGACTGCTGAATATATTCCACCTCAGGACAACAACAACAAGCTGGCACTTAATGAATTGTACGAGGCAATAAACAAGCAGGAAACCATTCACCCAGAGGCTGCTTTTCTTTTTGCTGGCAATTTTAATTCCACGTTACTAAGACACGTGATGCCCACCTGTAGCACGTGCTCCAGCAGGTAGGTATATTGCACTGATCATCCCCAAAGCCAACACTTCCTTTGGCCACCTTCCAGTTCTCTGCTGCAAATGACTGGAACGAATTTTAAAAATCTCTGAAGCTGGAGTCTTATACTCTAACTTTAAGCATCAGCTGTCTGAGCTGCTTACCGATCACTGCTTTGCTTTATCTTGGCCAGATCGCAGTTGTAAATGAGAACTTGTTCTCAACTGGCCTACCTTGTTAAATAAAGGTGAAATAAAAAAATAAAAAAACGTATCAACACATCTCCTTCTCCACAGGGGCTGATAAAGTCCTAGACCACTGTTACTCAACCCACAAACAAGCATACAAGACCCTCCCCCGTCCCCCCTTTGGCAAATCAGATCATGTCTCTATACTCCTGCATCCTGCTTACAGGTTCAGAGGCTATGTTGCAGGACTGCTTTGCTAGCGCTGACTGGAATATGTTTTTCCTGCTGATACCATCGGCACGCTAACCACCTCCATCTCATGCTTCATCAGGAAATACATTGCAGACGTTGTCTCCACAGTGAAGATTCACTGCTTCCCCAATCAAAAACACCGGATTAACACTGACATATGCGCTAAACTAAAGGACAGAGCTACCGCACACAGGGCTATTGCAGCTAACCCCGAGCCTACGGCTAAGGAAACGAACACGCACAAGAAGTCCCGCTACGACCTCCACAGAACCATCAAACAGGCAAAATAACAATATAGGAACGAGGTGGAATCCTATTATACCGGCACCGACGCTCGATGCGTGTGGCAAAGGCTACGGTCCATTATGGATTACAAAGGTAGACCTAGCCATGATGCCTCCCTACCAGTCGAACGCAATACATTTATTCGAGCTGTGCATGAGGGCCCCTACCGTCCCAGAGGACTGGGTGATCTCGCTCTCCAAGGCCAACTTGAGTAAAGTTTTTCATCTGGTCAACACTCTCCAAGGCCACGGAGCTATATGGTATTCCAGGGCGCATTCTTAGAGCATGCACAGACCAGCTGGCAGGCATCTTCGCGGTCATTTTCAATCTCTCATTGCCCCAGTCTGTAATCCCTACTTGTTTTATGCTGACCAGCATCATTCCTGTGCCCAAGAACACATTATCTCCATCATCCCAGACACCCTGGACCCACTTCAATTTGCATACCGCCCCAACAGATCAACTGACAATGCACTCCACACTACCCTCTCACACGTGGACAAGAGGAATACCTACACTACCGTTCAAAAGTTTGGGGTCACTTAAAAATGTCCTTGTTTTTGAAAGAAAATCAAATTTTTTGTCCATTAAAATAACATCAAATTGATCATAAATACAGTTTAGACATTGTTAATGTTGTAAATGACTGTTGTAGCTGGAAACGGCAGATTTTTTATGGAATATCTACATAGGGGTACAGAGGCCCATTATCAGCAACTATCTGTGTTCTAATGGCACGTTGTGTTAGCTAATCCAAGTTTATAATTTAAAAGGCTAATTGATCATTAGAAAACCCTTTTGCAATTATGTCAGCACAGCTGACAACTGTTGTGCTGATTTAAAGAAGCAATAAAACTGGCCTTCTTTAGACCAGTTGAGTATCTGGAGCATCAGCATTTGTGGGTTCTGTTATAGGTTCAAAATGGCCAGAAACAAATAACTTTCTTCTGAAACTTGTCAGTCTATTCTTGTTCTGAGAAATTAAGGCCATTCCAATGCGAGAAATTGCCAAGAAACTGAAGATCTGGTACAACGCTGTGTACTACTCCATTCACAGAATAGCGCAAACTGGCCCTAACCAGAATAGAAAGAGTAGTGGGAGGCCTCCAGAGCACAACTGAGCAAGAGGACAAGTACATTAGTGTCTAGTTTGAGAAACAGACGCCTCAGAAGTCCTTAACTGTCAGCTTCATTATCGCTCTGGATAAGAGCGTCTGCTAAATGACTTAAATGTAATGTAATGTAGTACCCGCAAAACTCCAGTTTCAACGTCAACAGTGAAGAGACCACCCCGGGATGCTGGCCTTATTGATTAGATGTATTACTCCCTTACTCTGCTGTCCATTGATTATTGACTGCCATTACCATTATTATTCACCTATTTATCCTGCTACTGGTCACAATTACTCCTATTTACATGTATACATTACCACTAGTATATTACCACTTAGTGAACAAAACATTAGGAACACCTGCTCTTTCCATTACATAGATTGATCAGGTGAATCCAGGTCATGTGTGCCAGAGGGTGAATGGGCAAGAGAAAATATTTAAGTGCCTTTTGAACGAGGTATGGTAGTAGGTGCCTGGCGCACCGGTTTGAGTGTGTCAAGGTCTGCAACGCTACTGTTTTTTCACACTCAACAGTTTCCCATGTGTATCAAGAATGGTCCACCACACAAAGGACACCCAGCCACAACTGTGGCATTGGAGTCAACATGATCCAGCATGTTGATGCTTCCAACACCAGCATGCTTTCAACACCTTGTAGAGTCCATGCCTCGATGAATTGAGGCTGTTCTGAGGGCAAAAGGGGGTGTAACTCAATAATAGGGAGGTGTCAGTGTATATTCCTGCTACCAGTCACTTTTCAGACCTGTTTACATGTATATCCTTCTACTAGTCACTTTTCAGCCCTGTTTACATGCATATCCTTCTATTAGTCACCTTTCATCCCTGTTTACATGCATATCCTTCTACTAGTCACCTTTCAGCCCTGTTTACATGTATAGCCTTCTACTAGTCACCTTTCAGCCATGTTTACATGTATATCCTTCTACCAGTCACCTTTCAGCCATGTTTACATGTATATCCTAAGACCAGTCACCTTTCACCCCTGTTTACATGTATATCCTACAACCAGTCACCTTTCAGCCCTGTTTACATGTATATCCTTCTACCAGTCACCTTTCAGCCCTGTTTACATGCATATCCTTCTACCAGTCACCTTTCAGCCCTGTTTACATGTATATCCTACTACCAGTCACCTTTCAGCCCTGTTTACATGTATATCCTTCTACCAGTCACCTTTCAGCCCTGTGTACATGCATATCCTTCTATTAGTCACCTTTCATCCCTGTTTACATGTATATCCTTCTACCAGTCACCTTTCAGCCCTGTTTACATGCATATCCTTCTACCAGTCACCTTTCAGCCCTGTTTACATGTATATCCTACTACAAATCACCTTTCAGCCCTGTTTACATGTATATCCTTCTATTAGTCATCTTTCATCCCTGCTCACACTTCTGTGAGCAGGCCTTTCTAATCGACCTGGCCCGGGTATCCTGGAAGGACATTGACCTCATCCCGTCAGTTGAGGATGCCTGGTCATTCTTAAAAGTAACTTCCTCACCATTTTAGATAAGCATGCTCCGTTCAAAAAATGCAGAACTAAGAACAGATACAGCCCTTGGTTCACTCCAGACCTGACTGCCCTCGACCAGCACAAAAACATCTTGTGGCGGACTGCAATAGCATCGAATAGTCCCCGCGATATGCAACTGTTCAGGGAAGTCAGGAACCAATACACGCAGTCAGTCAGGAAAGCTAAGGCCAGCTTCTTCAGGCAGAAGTTTGCATCCTGTAGCTCCAACTCCAAAAAAGTTCTGGGACACTGTGAAGTCCATGGAGAACAAGAGCACCTCCTCCCAGCTGCCCACTGCACTGAGGCTAGGTAACATGGTCACCACCGATAAATCCATGATTATCGAAAACTTCAACAAGCATTTCTCAACGGCTGGCCATGCCTTCCTCCTGGCTACTCCAACCTCGGCCAACAGCTCCGCCCCCCCGCAGCTACTCACCCAAGCCTCTCCAGGTTCTCCTTTACCCAAATCCAGATAGCAGATGTTCTGAAAGAGCTGCAAAACCTGGACCCGTACAAATCAGCTGGGCTTGACAATCTGGACCCTCTATTTCTGAAACTATCCGCCGCCATTGTCGCAACCCCTATTACCAGCCTGTTCAACCTCTCTTTCATATCGTCTGAGATCCCCAAGGATTGGAAAGCTGCCGCAGTCATCCCCCTCTTCAAAGGGGGAGACACCCTGGACCCAAACTGTTACAGACCTATATCCATCGTGCCCTGCCTATCTAAGGTCTTCGAAAGCCAAGTCAACAAACAGGTCACTGACCATCTCGAATCCCACCGTACCTTCTCCGCTGTGCAATCTGGTTTCCGAGCCGGTCACGGGTGCACCTCAGCCACACTCAAGGTACTAAACGATATCATAACCGCCATCGATAAAAGACAGTACTGTGCAGCCGTCTTCATCGACCTTGCCAAGGCTTTCGACTCTGTCAATCACCATATTCTTATCAGCAGACTCAGTAGCCTCGGTTTTTCGGGTGACTCCCTTGCCTGGTTCACCAATTACTTTGCAGACAGAGTTCAGTGTGTCAAATCGGAGGGCATGCTGTCCGGTCCTCTGGCAGTCTCTATGGGGGTGCCACAGGGTTCAATTCTCGGGCCGACTCTTTTCTCTGTATATATCAATGATGTTGTTCTTGCTGCAGGCGATTCCCTGATCCACCTCTACGCAGACGACACCATTCAATATACTTCCGGCCCGTCCTTGGACACTGTGCTATCTAACCTCCAAACGAGCTTCAATGCCATACAACACTCCTTCCGTGGCCTCCAACTGCTCTTAAACGCTAGTAAAACCAAATGCATGCTTTTCAACCGATCGCTGCCTGCACCCGCATGCCCGACTAGCATCACCACCCTGGATGGTTCCGACCTTGAATATGTGGACATCTATAAGTACCTAGGTGTCTGGATCGACTGTAAAACTCTCCTTCCAGACTCATATCAAACATCTCCAATCGAAAATCAAATCAAGAGTCGGCTTTCTATTCCGCAACAAAGCCTCCTTCACTCACGCCGCCAAACTTACCCTAGTAAAACTGACTATCCTACCGATCATCGACGTTGGCGATGTCATCTAAAAAATAGTTTCCAACACTCTACTCAGCAAACTGGATGCAGTTTATCACAGTGCCATCCGTTTTGTCACTAAAGCACCTTATACCACCCACCACTGCGACTTGTATGCTCTAGTCGGCTGGCCCTCGCTACATATTCGTCGCCAGACCCACTGGCTCCAGGTCATCTACAAGTCCATGCTAGGTAAAGCTCCGCCTTATCTCAGTTCACTGGTCACGATGGCAACACCCATCCGTAGCACCCGCTCCAGCAGGTGTATCTCACTGATCATCCCTAAAGCCAACACCTCATTTGGCCGCCTTTCGTTCCAGTACTCTGCTGCCTGTGACTGGAACGAATTGCAAAAATCGCTGAAGTTGGAGACTTTTATCTCCCTCACCAACTTCAAACATCTGCTATCTGAGCAGCTAACCGATCGCTGCAGCTGTACATAGTCTATTGGTAAATAGCCCACCCATTTTCACCTACCTCATCCCCATACTGTTTTTATTTATTTACTTTTCTGCTCTTTTGCACACCAATATCTCTACCTGTACATGACCATCTGATCATTTATCACTCCAGTGTTAATCTGCAAAATTGTAATTATTCGCCTACCTCTTCATGCCTTTTGCACACAATGTATATAGACTCCCCTTTTTTTCTACTGTGTTATTGACTTGTTAATTGTTGACTCCATGTGTAACTCTGTGTTGTCTGTTCAAACTGCTATGCTTTCTCTTGGCCAGGTCGCAGTTGCAAATGAGAACTTGTTCTCAACTAGCCTACCTGGTTAAATAAAGGTGAAATAAAAAAATAAAAAAATATCCTTCTATTAGTCACCTTTCATCCCTGTTTACATGCATATCCTTCCACTAGTCACCTTTCAGCCCTGTTTACATGCATATCCTTCTATTAGTCACCTTTCAGCCCTGTTTACATGCATATCCTTCCACTAGTCACCTTTCAGCCCTGTTTACATGCATATCCTTCTATTAGTCACCTTTCAGCCCTGTTTACATGCATATCCTTCTATTAGTCACCTTTCAGCCATGTTTACATGCATATCCTTCTACGAGTCACCTTTCAGCCCTGTTTACATGCATATCCTTCTATTAGTCACCTTTCAGCCCTGTTTACATGCATATCCTTCTACTAGTCACCTTTCAGCCCTGTTTACATGCATATCCTTCTATTAGTCACCTTTCAGCCCTGTTTACATGCATATCCTTCTACTAGTCACCTTTCAGCCCTGTTTACATGTATATCCTTCTTCCAGTCACCTTTCAGCCCTGTTTACAGGTATATCCTTCTACCAGTCACCTTTCAGCCATGTTTACATGTATATCCTACTTCCAATCACATTTCAGCCCTGTTTACATGTATATCCTTATATTAGTCACCTTTCAGCCCTGTTTACATGCATATCCTACTACCAGTCACCTTTCAGCCCTGTTTACATGCATATCCTTCTATTAGTCACCTTTCTATATCCTTCTTCCAGTGACCTTTCAGCCATGTTTACATGCATATCCTTCTACTAGCTACCTTTCAGCCCTGTTTACATGTATATCCTTCTACTGGTCACTTTTTATGTATAAACCCTCTTCAACCATTCCAGTACCCCTGCACATTGAATAAAAAATAAGGTACTGGCACTGACCTGTATATACTTGCATTATTGTGTTTCTTTAACTCTCATCGTAGTTCTTGTGTGTTTTTAGTTATTTCTTTTTTTATACTATTTTCTATTATTTATATTTTTATTATTATTATCACTATTTTTGGGAAAGAGCTCTCAAGGTAAGAATTTCACTGCACTATTTTACACATTTTATTTATTTATTTTTCACCTTTATTTAACCAGGTAAAGTAGTTGAGAACAAGTTCTCATTTGCAACTGCGGCCTGGCCAAGATAAAGCATAGCAGTTCGACACATACAACAACACAGAGTTACACATGGATGTAACAAAACATACAGTCAATAATACAGTAGAAAAAAAGAAAGAAAAAGTCTATATACAGTGAGTGCAAATAAGGTCAAATAAGGGAGTTAAGGCAATAAATAGGCAATGGTGGCGAAGTAATTACTATATGGCAATTAAACACTGGAATGGTCGATGTGCAAAAGATGGATGTGCAAGTAGAGATACTGTGGTGCAAAAGGAGCTAAATAAATGCATACAGTATGGGGATGAGGTAGATAGATGGGCTGTATACAGATGGGCTATGAACAGGTGCAGTGATCTGTGAGCTGCTCTGACAGCTGGTTCTTAAAGCTAGTGAGGGAGATGGGAATCTCCAGCTTCAGTGATTTTTGCAGTTCGTTCCAGTCAGTGGCAGCAGAGAACTGGAAGGAAAGGCGACCAAAGGAGGAATTGGCTTTGGGGGTGACCAGTGAGATATACCTGCTGGAGCGTGTGCTATGAGTAGGTGCTGCTATGTTGACCAGCGAGCTGAGATAGGGCGGGGCTTTACCTAGCAGAGACTTGTAGATAACCTGTAGCCAGTGGGTTTGGCGACGAGTATGAAGCGAGGGCCAGCCAACGAGAGCGTACAGGTCGCAGTGGTGGGTAGTATATGGGGCTTTGGTGACAAAACAGATGGCACTGTGATAGACTACATCCGGTTTGCTGAGTAGAGTGTTGGAGGTTATTTTATAGATGACATCGCCGAAGTCAAGGATCGGTAGGATGGTCAGTTTTACGAGGGTATGTTTGGCAGCATGAGTGAGGGAAGCTTTGTTGCGAAATAGGAAGCCAATTCTAGATTTAATTTTTGATTACAGATGCTTAATGTGAGTCTGGAAGGAGAGTTTACAGTCTAGCCAGACACCTAGGTATTTGTAGTTATCCACGTATTCTAAGTCAGAGACGTCCAGAGTAGTGCTGCTGGATGGGCGGGCAGGTGTGGGCAATGATCTGTTGAATAGCATGCATTTAGTTTTATTTGTGTTTTAAGAGCAGTTGGGAGGCCACGGAAGGAGAGTTGTATGGCATTGAAGCTCGTCTGGAGGTTAGTTAACACAGTGTTCAAAGAAGGGCCAGAAGTATACAGAATGGTGTCATCTGCGTAGAGGTGGATTAGAGAATCACCAGCAGCAAAAGCGACATCATTGATGTATACAGAGAAGAGAGTCGGCCCGAGAATTGAACCCTGTGGTACCCCCATAGAGACAGCCAGAGGTCCAGACAACAGGCCCTCCGATTTGACACACTGAGCTCTATCAGAGAAGTAGTTGGTGAACCAGGCGAGGCAATCATTTGAGAAACCAAGGCTGTTGAGTCTGCCAATAAGAATGTGGTGATTGACAGAGTCGAAAGTCTTGGCCAGGTCGATAAATACAGCTGCACAGTAATGTCTCTTATCGATGGCGGTTATGATATTGTTAAGGACCTTGA
The DNA here is from genome assembly GCF_023373465.1 of Oncorhynchus keta. Classification (NCBI taxonomy): domain Eukaryota; kingdom Metazoa; phylum Chordata; class Actinopteri; order Salmoniformes; family Salmonidae; genus Oncorhynchus; species Oncorhynchus keta. Next base: position 16,215,385 of record NC_068442.1, on the reverse strand, counting down.
GCGTGGCTGAGGTGCATCCATGACCAGCTCGGAAACCAGATTGCATAGCGGAGAAGGTACGATGTGATTCAAAATGGTCAGTAATCTGTTTGTTAACTTTGCTCTCGAAGACCTTAGAGATGCAGGGTAGGATAGATATAGGTCTGTAGCAGTTTGGGTCTAGAGTGTCTCCCCCTTTGAAAAGGGGGATGACTGCGGCAGCTTTCCAATATTTGGGAATGTCAGACAATACGAAAGAGAGGTTGAACAGGCTAGTAATAGGGGTTGCAGCAATTTCTGCAGATAATTTAAGAAAGAGAGGGTCCAGATTGTCTAGCCCGGCTGATTTGTAGGGGTCCAGATTTTGCAGCTGTCTCAGAATATCAGCTATCTTGATATGGGTGAAGGAGAAATGGTGGGGGCTTGGGCGGGCTGCTGTGGAGGGTGCCAGGCAGTTGACCGGGATAGGGGTAGCCAGGTGGAAAGCATGGCCAGCCGTAGAGAAATGCTTCTTGAAATTCTCAATTATAGTGGATTTGTCAGTTGTAACAGTGTTTCCTAGCCTCAGAGCAGTGGGTAGCTGGGATGAGGTGCTCTTATTCTCCATGGACTTTACAGTGTCCCAGAACCTTTTTGAGTTTGTACTGCAGGATGCAAATTTATGTTTAAAAAAGCTAGCCTTAGCTTTCCTAACTGCCTGTGTATATTGGTTACTAACTTCCCTGAAAAGTTGCATATCACGGGGGCTATTCGATGCTAATGCAGAACGCCACAGGAGTGTTTACGGATTTGGGGTTATATCTGGTAGGTTCATTGATAAATTGTGTGAGATTGAGGGCATCAACCTTAGATTGTAGGATGGCCGTGGTGTTAAACATGTCCCAGTTTAGGTCACCTAGCAGCACGAGCTCAGAAGATAGATGGGGGGCAATCAATATCACATATGTTGTCGAGGGCACAGCTGGGGGCAGAGGGTGGTCTATAGCAAGTGGCAACGGTGAGAGACTTGTTTCTGGAAAGGTTATTTTTTAGAAGTAGAAACTCAAATTGTTTGGGTACAGACCTGGATAGTAAGACAGAACTCTGCAGGTTATCTTTGCAGTAAATTCCAACACCGCCCCCTTTGGCAGTTCTATCTTGTCGGAAAATGTTATAGTTAGGAATGGAAATTTCAAGGTTTTTGGTGGTCTTCCTAAGCCAGGATTCAGACACGGCTAGGACATCTGGATTGGTGGAGTGTGCTAGGGCAGTGAATAAAACAAACTTAGGGAGGAGGCTTCTAATGTTAACATGCATGAAACCAAGGCTTTTACGGTTGCAGAAGTCAACAAATGAGTGAGCCTGGGGGATGGGAGTGGAGGTAGACACTGCAGGGCCTGGATTAACCTCTACATCACCAGAGGAACAGAGGAGGAGTAGGATAAGGGTACGGTACGGCTAAAGGCTAACAGAACTGGATGCCTAGTACGTTCAGAACAGAGAGTAAAAGGAGCAGATTTCTGGGCACGGTAGAATATATTCAAGGCATAATGTACAGACAAAGGTATAGTAGGATGTGAATACAGTGGGGGTAAACCTGTGTATATAGTGATAATGAAAGAGATATTGTCTCTAGAAATAGCATTTAAACCAGGGGATGTCACTGCGTGTGTGGGGGTGGAACTAAATTGTTAGCCGAGGCGTGTTGAGCAGTGCTAGAGGCTCTACAGTGAAATAAAACAATAGTTACAAACCAGAACAGCAATCGACACGGCATGGTGACGTTAGGGAAAGGCATGCATAGCCGGGTGATCATACAAGTCCAGTGCGTGGCTTCAGGCAGCTAGCGGCACGGGGCTAGCAGGCTAACAGAAAGGCCTTAGAGGGATGACGCGACGGAGGGAAGTCTGTTGTGGCCCCCTCGTGCAGTTACATCAGTGGACGGATCAGCAGGGCTCCATGTGGTAAACCAGGCCAATTGGCAAAATATGTATAGTGGCCAAAGAAATATGTCCGAAGGGCCTCTTAAGCCAGAAGTCCAATGTGCTTTAGACAGCTAGCAGGCCGCAGATTAGCGGCTGTGCGTTCAGGGGTCGGTAGCTGCTATAATTCCAGGTGGAGAAAAAAAAACATATCATAATAAAAGCTTTTAAAAAATTTAAAAAATAGGTTCAGAGCTTGCGGTAGGAATCCGGAGATATCGAGAACAATAAGTCCGACTAGCTCTGGTTTGAGTCACGCTGTACAGACTGGTGAGAGTTGTCCGGGATAAAGGTAGCTGATGACCGCTAGCAAAGGATAGCTGACTGCTAGCTAGTGGCTTCGGAATGTATTCGATGGGCCTCGTAAGCCAACAGTCCGTTCGTTGTGCTCTAGACAGCTAGCATTCAGGGGACGTTAGCTGCGAAGGTAGGAAGGTGAGAAGGTTCAGAGCTTGCGATAGGAATCCGGGGGTATGGAGAGAAAAATAGGTCCGGTATGCTATGGTTGAATCGCGTTATACAAACTGGCGAGAGCTTTCCGAGCTAAGGTTAGCTGATGACCGTTAGCTGGCTTGTTAGCTGGCTAGTTTATGTTGGAGAGATTCCAGTAAGAGGCAAAGAAAAATACGTTAGAGAAAAAGCAGGTCCACACCACATTGGGTGAGGCGGGTTGCAGGAGAGTATTTTGAAGTAAGGGTTTAGAAAAATATAAAAAGATATGGGAAGAAATATATAAAATATATATACAAATACATCTGACTGCTACGCCATCTTGGATTTCCGCAACACCTGTTGTGCATGTGGCCAATAAACTTTGAAACTAGAAACAAATCTGCAATGACAAATGGCAGAGGAGAATTGGGAGCAAAATCGCTGACACAGAGTTAGATTTAGATAGGAAGGGAATAGAGGATAGCCATTGCTGTAAGAATGTGGGGAGAGGGAGTTTCAATGTAAGAAATATGATTCATATAACATAAATCTCACATCTAACACTCCTAGGATAATGGACCGATGGAAAGAAAATAATAGCCTGCAGCAAAACAGGACATTTTGTGTTTTACTGAAAAGATTCCCATAATGATTTGAACTGGGGAATACCTGTTGATTTAGATTTAATCCATAAGAAAACAAAGCAATGCATCAGTAGAACCATGCTGAAAAGAGATGGTCTTCTTTTTAAGGTATCAGGACTGGTGAGCTGTAAGAGAGCAGGAGAGTCCCACTGAGTCACACGCTGGGACAAACCCTCCACAGGGGATAGGGATTGGGAAATAACATTCTCACAGCACTTCTTTAGATCCATAAAGACTGTGGGTGCATTCCCTAAGCAGTACTGTAATGCATGTGTGAGATACGATTTGTTTTGTTCATGTCGTTGGCACTCCCACTCCCACCTCCACTGTTTCTCATCTCAGTCTCAGCTGGAGTTGAGGCACAACACAGTGTGTGCCTATCTAGTCCCTCCTTCCCGTCATATCTCTTTCTAGCCCCTGCTCTTTTATGCAACCTCTTTCACATTTTCAATCAATCCCTCTATTTCTCCATTGGGGATGAGCACGGATATCCGAACGGACATTAGTATTCGATTACTTAGTGGGGTTCCGAGAGGTGTAGCGGTCTAAGGCACTGCATCTCAGTGCAAGAGGTGTCACTACAGTCCCTGGTTCAAATCCAGGCTGTATCACATCCGGCCGTGATTGGGAGTCCCATGGGGCGGCGCACAATTGGCCCAGCGTTGTCTGAGTTTGGCTGGGGTAGGACGTCATTGTTAATAAGAATTTGTTCTTAATTGACTTGCCTAGTTAAATATAGGTAACATTTGGGGGGGGGTAATAGGCCTATTTTGATCATGGAAAAAGTGTTGTTATAAATTCAATTAGATTTTCCTTGTGACATTGTTAAAGGATATACCATGACCTGTTACTTTTTGCGGAACACTATGGAGAAAAGCAGCCTGTCCTGTGTTTACCTCTCCCAGGTGCATTTGCATCATTCTGTCTGGACAAGAGTCACTTTTTTTTATTTATTGTGAATTTCGACTATATCCGAAGAAATGTGATATTATTCGAACAGTGAAATAATGTCAAATGCCCATCCGTATTCTGCATATTTGTTCAACTGTGCCGCTCTGCTATATCCATATGCTTTTCATTGTTGAATGTTGTCTTTCTCCATCTCTATTGTTTTCCCTCTTCCTCTTCTCTCTCCCACTCTCTATTTCTCTCTGCACTCTCTATTTCTCTCCTTTCTCTCTGCACTCTCTATTTCTCTCCTTTCTCTCTGCACTCTCTATTTCTCTCCTTTCTCTCTGTACTCTCTATTTCTCTCTGTACTCTCTATTTCTCTCCTTTCTCTCTGCACTCTCTATTTCTCTCCTTTCTCTCTGTACTCTCTATTTCTCTCCTTTCTCTCTGCACTCTCTATTTCTCTCCTTTCTCTCTGTACTCTCTATTTCTCTCATTTCTCTCTGCACTCTCTATTTCTCTCCTTTCTCTCTGTACTCTCTATTTCTCTCCTTTCTCTCTGCACTCTCTATTTCTCTCCTTTCTCTCTGCACTCTCTATTTCTCTCCTTTCTCTCTGCACTCTCTATTTCTCTCCTTTCTCTCTGCACTCTCTATTTCTCTCATTTCTCTCTGCACTCTCTATTTCTCTCCTTTCTCTCTGCACTCTCTATTTCTCTCCTTTCTCTCTGCACTCTCTATTTCTCTCCTTTCTCTCTGCACTCTCTATTTCTCTCCTTTCTCTCTGCACTCTCTATTTCTCTCCTTTCTCTCTGCACTCTCTATTTCTCTCCTTTCTCTCTGCACTCTCTATTTCTCTCCTTTCTCTCTGCACTCTCTATTTCTCTCCTTTCTCTCTTTCTCTCTGCACTCTCTATTTCTCTCCTTTCTCTCTGCACTCTCTATTTCTCTCCTTTCTCTCTGTACTCTCTATTTCTCTCCTTTCTCTCTGCACTCTCTATTTCTCTCCTTTCTCTCTGCACTCTCTATTTCTCTCCTTTCTCTCTGCACTCTCTATTTCTCTCCTTTCTCTCTGCACTCTCTATTTCTCTCTCTTTCTCTCTGCACTCTCTATTTCTCTCCTTTCTCTCTGCACTCTCTATTTCTCTCCTTTCTCTCTGCACTCTCTATTTCTCTCCTTTCTCTCTGCACTCTCTATTTCTCTCCTTTCTCTCTGCACTCTCTATTTCTCTCCTTTCTCTCTGCACTCTATTTCTCTCTTTTTCTCTCCTTTCTCTCTGCACTCTCTATTTCTCTCCTTTCTCTCTGCACTCTCTATTTCTCTCCTTTCTCTCTGCACTCTCTATTTCTCTCCTTTCTCTCTGCACTCTCTATTTCTCTCATTTCTCTCTGCACTCTCTATTTCTCTCCTTTCTCTCTGCACTCTCTATTTCTCTCCTTTCTCTCTGCACTCTCTATTTCTCTCCTTTCTCTCTGCACTCTCTATTTCTCTCCTTTCTCTCTGTACTCTCTATTTCTCTCCTTTCTCTCTGCACTCTCTATTTCTCTCCTTTCTCTCTGTACTCTCTATTTCTCTCCTTTCTCTCTGCACTCTCTATTTCTCTCCTTTCTCTCTGCACTCTCTATTTCTCTCCTTTCTCTCTGCACTCTCTATTTCTCTCATTTCTCTCTGCACTCTCTATTTCTCTCCTTTCTCTCTGCACTCTCTATTTCTCTCCTTTCTCTCTGCACTCTCTATTTCTCTCATTTCTCTCTGCACTCTCTATTTCTCTCCTTTCTCTCTGCACTCTCTATTTCTCTCCTTTCTCTCTGCACTCTCTATTTCTCTCCTTTCTCTCTGCACTCTCTATTTCTCTCCTTTCTCTCTGCACTCTCTATTTCTCTCTGTACTCTCTATTTCTCTCCTTTCTCTCTGCACTCTCTATTTCTCTCCTTTCTCTCTGCACTCTCTATTTCTCTCCTTTCTCTCTGCACTCTCTATTTCTCTCCTTTCTCTCTGCACTCTCTATTTCTCTCCTTTCTCTCTGCACTCTCTATTTCTCTCCTTTCTCTCTGCACTCTCTATTTCTCTCCTTTCTCTCTGCACTCTCTATTTCTCTCCTTTCTCTCTGTACTCTCTATTTCTCTCCTTTCTCTCTGCACTCTCTATTTCTCTCCTTTCTCTCTGTACTCTCCATCTGAAGGATATTTTCTCCTCAGTATGTAGCTCCTCTTATATATTTGGCTCTGAAAAGAAAAAGCTTCAAAGTGTATCTTTATTGTGATATGCCTGCATTTCCATGGTTATGATGGAATGGCCCAGTTGTGACTAATGGCCTCCTTATGGAGATGACAGAAGGAGATAAGTTGGATGTATGTGTATTCAGTCGATAATATTATACTGTATCATCATGCAGCTGCTGCTCCTCCTACCAGTCCAGTACAATCATGCCCTCCCGAGTTGCGCAACGGTCTAAGGCACTGCGTCTCAGTGCTAGAGGCGTCACTAAAGACCCTGGTTCGATTCCGGGCTGTATGACAACCGGCCTTGATTGGGACTCTCATAGGGCGGCGCACAATTGTTCCAGCGTCGTCTGCGTTATGGTTTGGCCGGGGTAGGCTGTCATTGTAAATAATAATTTGTTATTAGTTAAATAAAGGTTAAATAAATAAATAGATTGGAAAAACTGTCCACATTTAGTTTTCGTCAGCCAACAAGATGAGTAGGCCTACCGAACAGCAAAAGCACTAGTATATGTCAATCTACTATCCCCTATAGTACAAAAATAGACCTATTCTGCGCGGGAAATAAATATTCCAAACAGTCTGGGACAGTTGTGGGATGCGATCGAACTAACTTCAGTGATGAAGTGATCATTTTTTAACTGGCTTTTTCGCAGCAGTAGTCTACCATATAGTTCATGATGCATTAATAAGAGTTATGCCGGCAGCAGTGCAGTGTGTGTCAGAAAGAATACAACAGCATATCACATCCAGTGAAAGGATGTCAAGGCTTTTACAGGATGGAGGGGTAAACATCCTTGTCTGGTGCAATATTTCACACTATCAGTCTCTCAACTGAAAACTCACACATACAGATGCATGCACGCACACACACACAAACTCCATCTGCATCCATCTCTCCACATACACACACTTGAACGTGCGTGTGTGTTATATCTATGCCTGCGTGCTATACTGTATGTCTGTCTGTGCTATACTGTTTGTCTCTGTATGTCTATCTGTGTGTGTCTGCTATACTGTATGTCTCTGTATGTATGTCTGTGTGCTATACTGTATGTCTGTGTGTCTGTCTGTGCTATACTGTATGTCTCTGTATGTCTGTCTCTGTCTGTGCTATACTGTATGTGTCTGTGTGTCTGTGTGTCTGTGTGCTATACTGTTTGTCTCTGTAAGTCTATCTGTATGTCTGTGTGTCTGTCTGTGCTATACTGTATGTCTCTGTGTGTCTGTGTCCGTCTGTGCTATACTGTATGTGTCTGTGTGTCTGTATGCTATACTGTTTGTCTCTGTATGTCTATCTGTATGTCTGTGTGTCTGTCTGTGCTATACTGTATGTCTCTGTGTGTCTGTGTCTGTCTGTGCTATACTGTATGTGTCTGTGTGTCTGTGCTATACTGTATGTCTCTGTGTCTGTGCTATACTGTATGTCTCTGTGTCTGTGTCTGTCTGTGCTACACTGTATGTCTCTGTGTGTCTATGTCTGCTATACTGTATGTCTCTGTATGTCTGTGTGTCTGTCTGTGCTGTACTGTTTGTCTCTGTATGTGTCTGTGCTATACTGTATGTCTCTGTGTATCTGTGTCTGTCTGTGCTATACTGTATGTCTCTGTGTCTGTGTCTGTCTGTGCTATACTGTATGTCTCTGTGTATCTGTGTCTGTCTGTGCTATACTGTATGTCTCTGTGTCTGTGTCTGTCTGTGCTATACTGTATGTCTCTGTGTATCTGTGTCTGTCTGTGCTATACTGTATGTCTCTGTGTCTGTGTCTGTCTGTGCTATACTGTATGTCTCTGTGTCTGTGTCTGTCTGTGCTATACTGTATGTCTCTGTGTCTGTGTCTGTCTGTGCTATACTGTATGGCTCTATGTGTGTCTGTGCTATACTGTATGTCTCTGTATGTCTGTCTGTGTGCTATACTGTCTGTCTGTGTGCTATACTGTATGTCTCTGTATGTCTGTCTGTGTGCTATACTGTATGTCTCTGTATATATGTCTGTGTGCTATACTGTATGTCTCTGTATGTCTGTCTGTGTGCTATACTGTATGTCTGTCTGTGTGTCTGTCTGTCTGCTATACTGTCTGTCTGTCTGTCTGTCTGTCTGTCTGTCTGTCTGTCTGTCTGTCTGTCTGTCTGTCTGTCTGTCTGTCTGTCTGTCTGTCTGTCTGTCTGTCTGTCTGTCTGTCTGTCTGTCTGTCTGTCTGCTATACTGTCTGTCTGTCTGTCTGTCTGTCTGTCTGTCTGTCTGTCTGTCTGTCTGTCTGTCTGTCTGTCTGTCTGTCTGTCTGTCTGTCTGTCTGTCTGTCTGCTATACTGTATGTCTCTGTGTGTCTGTCTGTGCTATACTGTATGTCTTTTTTTTGTGTAGATACCCGTGTGTCATCCTTGCCTATATGTGTTCATTTCCAGGGCCGCGGCGGGCTGGGCTCCATCTTTGTGTGGGCGTCGGGGAACGGTGGTCGTGAGAAGGACAGCTGTAACTGTGATGGTTACACCAACAGCATCTACACCCTGTCCATCAGCAGCACCACCCAGTACGGCATGGTGCCCTGGTACAGCGAGGCCTGCTCCTCCACACTCGCCACCACCTTCAGCTCTGGGAACCCTAACGAGAAACAGATAGTGAGTCGTACTGACACACACACTCTCTTACACACACACACACACACACACACACACATCTTCCACGCATTTTCAGCTCTAGAAACCCCAATGAGAAACAGATGATGTGAGTCATCATTAGCAATCCCTCGAGGTCCAGGATGATCTTTATCACATACAACAAAGCAGAAAGTACAACATAAAACCGTCTCCTAATAATGAAGCATATCGAAACACCCACACACCCACTTCAACCTCAACCAGAAACATTTAGCAAGTACCTCTGATACGCACACACACACACCTCTAGGATCGCTCCAACACACATCAGAGGAAACCTCATAGAAACAAATTGACACTGAAACACAAACACACAGCAGCGTAAAACTCCACTTGAAACAGATAGTGATTCATTCCAAACTATTGACTAATATAGTGCGACTAATATAGTCACTATAGTGACTAATATGACTATAGTGACTAATATACCAAACTATAGTGACTAATATACACCACTCTTCCCTGACCACAACTAATATGAATCCTCCTGCAACTCAATGCTTTCTCCGCGTTCCTCCCAAACACACCAGAGGGCTGCTGCAGGTGAACAAACACGTCTCTCAGTCTGGCAGTGTCATTGTCTTACTCTGAGGTGGTTAACTGAAGGCACAATGCTCCAACTAATGCACTTCTGTTTTAGTAGTCGCATGCTGCTTGCTGTCTCAACAAGCAATCAATCTCAATGTTTATACTCTGTTATCGGTACGGTTACAAGACAATAACCAGTCACAATGTTTGTGACAGGACCAAGTTGCAGGTGGTGTTTCAGTTCATGGATTCAGTTCGTGGAAGACCCTCTGCTTTTGTGTCATTATTCCAGTGATGTAAGCTGTAAGAACCTGTCTTGATACCCTAAAATGAACGCCATCTCTTTTCAGCGTGGTTCTAAAGAGATGTGTTCACTAGACCGTAGTATTTTCAGTGTTCTGGGACATACAGTAGCTTGTAAGTTACACAGACACACACACACTGAGTGGGTTGATTAGCTAACGTTCTGCCTGTCATACCTGATGTGTCTTCACATTGCTCCATACATGCCTCATTAACTCTGCCTCTGACAACAGGTACAACACTCTGGACTTTGCTGTGCCTCCCCCTTTCTTCTCTATCATTTTTTTGTCCCTCCTGGGCAGAAGTCACCCAATGTCAAAATACTCACAACTCTTTATTTTGCATAGATAAGTAATGCGTTTAAATGAGTTGTTCCATTTGCATGTGAGATCAGCCCGTTTCTGTAGGAATCTATATGACTGTTATTTTTTCTTGTCTCTCTTCCCCTAGGTGACCACAGACCTGAGACAGAAGTGTACAGACACCCACACAGGGACGTCAGCATCGGCCCCCCTGGCTGCTGGGATCATCGCCCTGGCTCTGGAGGCCAAGTGAGTTACCTCTGTTTAGGGATGGGCGCGGTTATCTGGAAATCCGAACGGTCGTTAGTATTCGATAACTTGAGTGAGTGTTCTTTTTGGAGAATTTCTTTTTAGGCTTATTTTGACAATGTGGCATTTGAAATACTTTATTTAATAAAACAACACATTTTTGAATGTAGTTTTTTATAACCACCCGTTGACCTACTGCTGCGCGTTTAGCCCTTGTCTGCCCTGACATCAGTATGCTATTTCCACCCACTTCAAATAGCAACTACAGGGCGCATACAGAGTTTCAATTAGACCTGACAGATCTATGCAAAATTACTCACCAGAAACTATTTTTGTAACATAATCAGTTCTATCATGGCGAAAAACTATGTAGAAAAGCATCCTGTCCACTGTTTACCTCTGCCATGTGCATTCGCGTCATTCTGATTGGTCCAGAGCATGTTTAATTTTGTTTTGTTTTTTTACCCGATAAAAATCTATCATCTTGTAGGCTTTCGCTTCAACCCTAATCTAGCGCACCTGATTCTTATAATTGGCTGGTTGATAAGCTGAATCAGGTTAGTTACAACTGGGGTAGAAGCGAAAACCTACAGGAGGATAGCCCCCCCAAGAACAGTAGAACACCTCTGTTTAACTAGTCTCTCAGTAGAACATATAGTATCTCAATAGAATAAGACAACTGCCCTGAAAAGAATAGTGTGTGGTGGCTTGTGAGACTGGCATGGCCAGCCGGTGATCAGGTCTGTAGACTACTCCTATAGTAGCCTACATCTCTTTGTATCTCCTCCCTCATTATTGATAGGCTGTCAGATCCAGTCAGCTGTCAGTCCTCAGGCTCATACACTCTACATCTTCATTAGCGCATGCCTGGTATGTGTCCGAACTGTCCCCCCACAAACACTGTCACTGGGCAAAGACAAAAAGGTGTGTATGGTAGTATACGGTGCATTCGGAAAGTATTCAGACCCCTTGACTTTTTCCACATTTTGTTACGTTACAACCTTATTCTAAAATTGATTAAATTGTTTTTTCTCATCAATCTACACACAATTCCCCATAAAAAACAGGATTTTATACATTTTTGCAAATGTAGAAACAATTCCACACCGAAATTTTACATTTACATAAGTATTTACATTGGTACTTTGTTGAAGCACCTTTGGCAGCGATTACAGCTTAGAGTCTTGGGTATGACGCTACAAGCTTGGCACACATGTATTTGGGTAGTTTCTGCCATTCTTCTCTGCAGATCCTCTGAGGCTCTGTCAGATTGGATGGGGAGCATTGTTGCACAGTTATTTTCAGGTCTCTCCAGAGGTGTTCGATCGGGTTCAAGTCCGGGCTCTGCCTGGGCCACTCAATGAAATTCAGAGATTTGTCCCTAAACCACTCTGGCATTGTCTTGGCTGTGCGCTTAGGTGGATCAGGTTTTCATAAAGGAAAAAGTCAAGGGGTCTGAATACTTTCCGAATGCACTGTATGTACTGCATACTGGTAGTCATTGCAACCCTCCAGCCACTGCAGCCACAGAGAAGGGCGTTGTCAATGCAGGGAGGAAGTTTGCTTCAATATACAAAGACAATGAATGTCCAAACCCAATAATTCTCCACAAAGTGTAGATCACCTCAGCATTTCCTGAGAGAGAGCAATAATAACAGATCTGCCTGCATTTCTCCAGCAGATGGAATTCATGGAGATTGAATCATTTAATAGGGAGAGCGCTGTTTTTCCAGCGAGGTGACATTGAGTGGATGGAGGGATGTCCATTAATAACACATGAGTGTGAGACGTGAATGGTGACGGAGGGAGTGTATGGATGTGAAAGGTTGTTGAGGTGAGAGTCTGCTGCTTCCACTACCTCTGTCAAGCTGCGGAGCAGTTCTAGCGCTTCTATTTCTGCCTCTGCCCGGCGCAGGCAGCGAGTTGAGCTGTAAACCCATGTGATTCATGGTTTGATTATCTTTGCCCGCGGGCCTCCATTTCTCTGCTCACTCCAAAGGCATGAGCTCCCTAAACTTCTTGTCCTCTCTGCTCTACCTACCTACATACTGCCGCTCCCTGCTAAATCAGCTGGAGAGGTTTAATGTGGCCCTTCTATTTAGTGGAAGGTGACCCGTCCTGGCGTCCTTCAAGAACAAAACCTTTAGCAGCCCGGCTTGACGGCATTACTGACTGCTCTACGTGGGCTACTGTTCAGTACAGTACTCTGCTATACTACTTTAAGGTGTTACTGTGTTCTCTCACCATTAAACACCAGTGTTTTATGGCTGCCTTTTATTATGGTGCTGTTACTGGACACTGCTGATAAAACCTTATGGACCAGGTGCACGTCCATTTCACTGCTGTGTGTGACTGACATTGACATGTCTCTAGTGGTGTTTGTATCCACCTTTTTTGTGTTGCATGTCTTTCTTTCCTATCTGTCTGAACTATGAACCTGATGTGGACGGACATCTCTCTCTCTCTCTCTCTAGAAATGTCTCATAAACTCTCTTTTATTCTGACATCTCTAATATAAGAGTACATATCTTTCTCTCTCTGTATAGTATGAACCTGACGTGGCGGGACATGCAGCACTTGGTGGTGAGAACCTCTCACCCCGCCCACCTCAGCACTGACGACTGGAGGACCAATGGAGTGGGCCGCAAAGGTAACAGGAGAGCTCTCATTGGACATGCCTTGGCTGACTGAACTACATGATAAGTGGACACTCTGACTCTTTGGAACTTCACTCATGGTTTTTCTGTCTCTGTCAGTGAGTCATTCGTATGGGTATGGTTTGCTGGATGCGGGGGCCATGGTGGCTCTGGCTCAGAACTGGACCAGCGTGGGCCCACAGCACCAGTGTGTCCTCACCATGCTCTCAGAGCCGAGGGACATAGGTAGCCGGCTGCTGTTCAGTAAGACATTGGACTCCTGCTGGGGCAGACCAGAGTATGTCAACTCTCTGGAGCATGTCCAGGCCCGCCTCACTCTCTCCTACAACCACAGAGGAAACCTGGCTATACACCTCATCAGCCCCCTAGGGACACGCTCTACCCTGCTGGCTCCCAGGTACACCCTCACACACGCCTACTGTAGAAATACAAAGGAAACCTCATCAACCTCATATCAGTCTGATAGATACACCATCCTCCAGGTAAACATAAACATATTCACGGAATAACACAGTGTAGTGTTTGTCGTTTTTAATTTATGTTTGCTTGAAGTGCTGTGTATTTTTAGCAGCCGTTCTGGGAGATATTGTTTTTGAAGAGCCCTTCATGGTTTAGGATGGTTGCTATGATATCTATGTTTTTGGCTGTGAGCCCTAACTACTCTCTCTGTGTCTCTCTCTTTCTCCCCCTCTTTTCAGGCCTAAAGACTATTCGCCAGAGGGATTTATTGACTGGGCATTCATGACCACCCACATGTGGGATGAGGACCCTCGAGGGGAGTGGACCCTGGAGATCGAGAACGTCTCAGAACAAGGACACGACTATGGTAAGAGGACATCTGTGTACCGTCATACCCCTCCTCACATACACGGGAGAGGCTCCTCCCTCCTCTTTCCTCTCTCCTTTCCCTTCTCCTTACTTCAGAAGGTCTCTGCTGTCGTTTTTGTTACAGTCTCAGCACAGCAGGAGAAATAAGATGAGTGATTCTCTTTACTCCCTCTGCCTCCTCTTCATCCATATTCCTGTCCACACCATATCAGTTCTCTCTCTCGTTCTTAATCAGCAATTGTTCTCCTCTCCCTGTGTTTGTCAGTCAGTTCACCTACCTCTTCACCGTCATCATATTAGTATCTCTCTGACACTCACCCATTCTCTCCTCTTAGAGGTATTGAATTGTTCATTCCTTCTGTTATTCTTTCTCCCATGAATTTGAAATGTGTTCACCCTCTCTCTCTCTCTTCCTTTCTCCTCCACCCCTCCCAGGTGAGTTGAGTCAGTTTACTCTGATCCTGTACGGTACGGGCTCCAGCTCCAATAACCCCTCGTCTCCTGACTTCCCCCGGCCTTCCAACAACAGCTGCAAGACCTTCGACTCCCAGCAGATCTGCATCGGTGAGACTGACTGTCCAAGACACACAGACATCTGTAGCACTAAAAGATTCCAGATGGGATTAGAAGCCTCTTGGTGACACTCAGCATGTGGATGTGGGGTTCTGCATATGATGCAGGTTGGCATTTTTTGAGATGACTCATGTACTAGAGGCAGCTCTGCAGAGTGGTCACTAGCTGGCACAGCCACAAAGTTATCAAATCGGATTTTAAACCTATGCTTAACCTCCACCACACTGCTAAAGCCAGGTATACACAACACGGTTTTGGCCCCAATATAGTTTTTGAGATCAGAGACAAAATTCTTGTTGCCTACTCGGGGTGCGCGCTGGCCCCAACACTCGTTTAATGTGAGCGAGTAAGCGACACAATCTGATTCCATCTTTGAGCAGTTCCAGACATCCCAATATTTTCAAAAATGTTGGATTTTATCAGCACAAAATCTTCAATGCTCTTGCAGTGTGAGATGTGCAATGACAAGTTTTAAGAAAGGTGATCAGCAATAGCCTATGAGAGCTTTCAAAAAAAGTATCCAGTGAGATGATGACGTTGTTTCGCATCACACAAAATGTGTAGACTCTCGAGCAGGAGCGATGCATTTGTACTTGCCTTTAACCAAAGTGACAAACGCCTCTGACGTTCACAGGCAATGTTATTCAAATCAAAATGTTGACTAAATATTTTAACTCTGTATGGCAGGTGTGAATGTCTGACTGAAAACATTTTCGTGAGACATTGTGGTGGTATCGAAAATCCTCACGGCCAAGTGAAGAATCTTGTAGTGTGACACCCCATCTGTGCCACATCGTATAGTGTGCGTACCACTACTTTGGCAAGACAAAAAACCACAGGAAAGAGAGTCGTTTAATGTGAGAGGCTCAGCGATGTTAGGATTTTGAAAGTCGTGTAGTGTACACCCGGTTTTACCATAATGCCTAAACCTAACCTTAAATTAAGACCTAAACGCACATTTTTGCTTTCATACATTTCTACGATATAGCCAATTTTGACTTTGCAGCTGGCCCATCTAGCGAAACCACTCAGTTCTGCCTCCAGGGCAAGACTCATGACAATAAACATCAACCTGCACATATAACAGGAGTGTAAAAAGGCTTAATTCGTGGAATGTTTTTGCTTTTTTGTGTGTGGGTGTATATTCAAGCCTTTGTCCCCACTGAATGCTCAGAAAATCAGCACCTCATCCCCATGTGTGTGTATCATCTTGCTTTCTCAGTGTTTCTTTTTCTCTCACTCATCTCTTCCTCTCTCTCTTCCCCTCTCTACCCTTTCCAGAGTGCAGCCTAGGCTTCTCCCTGTTCCTGCAGGGTTGTGTGAAGCTCTGTCCCCCCGGCTTCACCACGGGCCCCCAGCTCCTCAACATGTCCCTGGACAACTGGGTGGACTTGTCCTCCGTCCAGTCCTGCCTGCCATGCCACCCTGCTTGCCTCACCTGTTCCGGCCCCGGGCCCAGCGATTGCCTCTCTTGCCCCCCTCACAGCCACCTGGTCCTCACCGCCTGCCTGCACCAGAACCAGATCCAGCGCAAGTCCCCCACTGGCCCCGACCTCCAGGGAGATGTGGGTGGACCAGGGGAAAGCCCAGTGGGGTTAGAGCAGGGGAGAGGTGGGGGAGTGGGGGAGCCTCCAGGACCTATCCTGGCCCTGTCCTCCCCTCTGGCCACCCTCCTGGCTGTGCTCAGCTGTGCCTTCATCCTGGCAGCCTTTGCCGGGGTCTTTTTTATGCTGCAGCTGCGCACTGGTGGCGCCCCTTGGGCCCGGAGGACCAAACTGCAGTCTGTGGAGACGGGGGGATGGGCCTCGGGGGGCTTCGGCCTGGGGCTAGGCTGGGAGAGGCAGGGCAGGGTATCCTATAAGGGGATCCCCACCGTGTGGGTTGACGAGGACCAGGTAACATTGGGGGGCTCTGATTCCGACAGTGAAGAGCTGAACTGCCACAGTGAGAGGACTGCCTTTATCAGGACACAGAGCTCTCTCTAGCCCCCTCTCTGACCCCTACATCTGGAGGAAACTCTCTTCAGAGGGTTTGGTCTCTCCAGCCCCTCCCTCTGCTAGAGCTCATGGGTCTGTAGTGTGAGTCTGGTTTAGGCATTGTCCCTGGCTAATAGACAGAGATTCTGATCCAGGGATGTAATGGCTCAGCCCAGCAAGCACCTCCTGGTCCACTGATTCACCCTCAAGCATTAATCAACTGAAAATGTTTTTGTTTTATAATGACTATATAGATATATATTATTTTTGTTGTATTTTTTGCTTTTAAACACTTGAATAAGATTATTTGCCCTGGCCCAAGGGTCTAGGTAAAGGTAAAGTACAGTTTTCACTATTATTTCCCATTGACCTTTAGTTTATTGTAGAAAGGCCAATTTCTGTATTTTGAAAGTTGCATATCTTGAAAACTTGATTGCTGTGACATGCAAAACATTTTGGGACTATATCAACAATGGACTAATGAAACAAAAGATAGTTTTGGGGTGGAGTTTTCCTTTAAGCAGATGTCAAAAGATATGTCCGTATGTATTAGTATACATGTGTGCCTATGTGACAGTGACTTTGTAGACAAGAACTGAATAGCCTCCCAACACAGTTTCTGATTGGATGAGGACCACAACAGGGTTTTATTTAATGTGCGAGAATGAGAGAAAGTTGCAGATTTGGGCACCGATAAATGCCTACATTTGAACGCAGTGGCTGTACAGTAACATGCTACACATGACGTCAGACCTCAAGCTCTGCGCTTCACAGCGCCGGATGGGTTTCGACTGACAGCGGTTCTGCACTTGAACACCGCACGCGATATGAAGTTGCCCCAATCTCGCTCACTAATTGGGCAACTTTTTTTGTTGACTGAGTGAGGGAAAGCTGTAAATTAATGACACTATGTATTTTGAAAGATGAGACGTTGAGGATTATAACTAAATACTGTTTTGATGTCATACAAGCAAGCCAAACACCCATGAGTCCAAATGTGTACTTCACATTTCCGTATATGATCTATATTTAAGGTACAGTTACAAGATCACATGGCGTCATACCCTGGGTTATTCTGAACAGGGACAATGGGTTGTGTTCCAAACAAAACAACTTCAAGTGTGCTTGCTCTAGTTCCTCAACGGCACATCTAGGAGAGCTCAAAACAGCAGCTTATAGTTGAAGGCTGTTCTTTGAGTCATATAAGTGCATTGAAATTACTTAGGAAACGTGCTTTGGAGAGGTGTGTGGCCACTTGGAGACACCAGTTAGTCCTCTCACTCTCACTCTTATCAGTAGTGCTAAGCGATTTTCGATGTCGGTTTCGATGTTTTTTTTTACATGAAATGCTCTATGCATTATGTAGGTTGAATGCTGTAACAACACAGAATAAAACAATTAATAAAATACAATGATGGTAGTGACTGCCCATTACTGTTTATCACTTATGAACCATCATTTATTCACATTACTTTAATAAAATATTTAAGTTGTTGTGTATATTACATTTGTTTCATTCCATGTCATCATCTCATCTCTATAGAGCTGCTGCCTATGCTGTCTGACAAAATCACTATTTTGTAGTTCTTCAAAGTAAATTAAGGCATACTTTTATGACTGCTGAATAGCAACTATCAATCACTTAGATCATGTATTTTCAGGTAGAGACACCACGCTAAACAACAGCTGCTCTCTAAATTCCCTCAGGATCGCGCATTCTTCTCTCTCCGGTAGCTGTCATTTAAGAAAGACCGACTGAACAAGTAGATGAGCAATGGATTATGGTGATTGTAGTTAATTTCCACGTTTTATGCGCTGAACTATGTAGGATATTGGCCAATTGGAAACCACAACTCCCTACTACATCACACAGTTCAGGCTGGATCGGAATTATCTCTAGAGAAACTGAGTGATGTGAGCATTGAGTTTACAGATACATTTTTTTTAACGAACGACTACGGTCAATTAGTTGTTTGAAAACTGAAAAATAACTGACATTTTGGTTAATCGCTCAGCACTAATAGACAGTGTAATGTTTTGATTCAGTCAGATGAACTGTTGTTTCCTCACCTTTCAGTCTTAGAATCTCCCATAATCTCCAAACTGTTCCTTTCAATTGCTTCCATGGTTATGCATATGCTTTTAATATTTATTCTGTAAGAAACCTTTCAATTTAGCCCTATCAATAGTCCCACGAGTGTAAGGGGTTAGGCCCAATGCAGACGTTTTTTCTCAATATCAAATAATTTTGGGGTAACAATTGAGTACATTACTGTGATAGTTTTTTTAACCATTTGATTGGGGGAAAAAATTGTTAGCAAGAGCAATTTCTCAAACAATTATTTTTCTCGGACTGTTTGGGAGTGGTCTAAGTGGGGAGAGGAAAACTAGCTGTTATTGGCAGAGGTTTGGAACGCTCATTCTTATTGCCTGGTGATGTCACCAGGCAGGCCAAAACTCCATCCCACCAAAACAGTGTCTTTTCAAACAGCTCTTACACTAAAAGGGCATTATCAACCTTTTTTTTTATAATTTCACAGTATTATTCCAATCTCGTAGTGTGGCAATATATATAAAACACAGGAGAATCACATTTTTGACTGCACTGGGCCTTCAAACACTTTTTTTGTGACACTTTTTCCTACCGTTTGTTTTTTGAGCTTCCTACTCTTCTCCATAATCAGTGGGCTCCAGCATTTCTTGATCAGCTAATAAAACCCCAATATAGACAACACATCAAAAATACAGCACAGACTTTCTTTGGTGTAGTCTTCAAGGTTTTGATAACTATTGAGCTTTAGCTTGGCAATATTGTCACCAACAGCTTACAAGCACTTAATACCAATATAGATAATTGTTGAAAGGCCAAACTTCTAGTATTGTGGTTTTGGGATGTAAGTAGAAAGCTCATGCATCAATCAGCAAACAGATACACTACAGAACAAGTGGGTGAAGGGATGGCAGGTAATGTTAGTCAGACACTTTTTTCATTTGCACAGTGGGTTACTTACAGAAGGATTACCAACCCTGCAGTACTGTGTTCCCATCTTTCTGATGTAGAAGATGAAAAAAAACACTTAACCCAAAGCTATTTGACCTTCTCAACATGTCTCTATTCTCTTGCTATCGGCAAGAAATAAGATAATTTTGTCTTCATTTTCCCCATATGGAGGCTCTATTGATTTTCAGGGTTTGTTTCTCTGCCAAGTCTTTATCAGTGGAAAAAAGATAATAGCTTTCTCTTGTTATTACACATTTCACATATTTTGACAAGCAAATGTATTGGCCTGCAGGTATTTGAGTCAGGCATTATTAAGTTATTTGTCAACTTTAAGAACACATATTTTGGACTGGTCTATACAATCAAAGCTCTTGAGTATTGTATGTGATAAGAACTGCTATGGTGAAATGTTTATAGATCAGTTACAGCATATTTTAAATAGATTGTATTTTCTATCCTTTTATATTTTATCCTTTTTTATTTAACTGATGTCAATATTGTGGGGATAAATGTCATGCTAAAATAAAAATGACTTTGTAGGTCATGTGAGATGAAAGCTGGTGTGTTGACCCATTCTGTGCTCTGTATCACCCTTGTGGAGCTCTGTTTCGGCGTGGTTTCACAGCAGTCAGCAAAAGCTTACAGACACTCACAACACACACGCCACTAATGCTTTGTCAGTGCCCGCCAGCGATACACAAGCCCACTTCCTGATATCTAGGGCTTCTGTCCTCTACCGTTTTCTCTTCCACTTTCTCCAGCTACCGGAAGAACATCACCACAACCCCCTAAGATACAATAACTTCCTCTCGTCCTAAATACTGCTGAAATACAAGGACATTAATATTTAAACTAGATTCATATGGAAAGTTTTGCGTGTCTGTAGGTTGTATTTGTGGAGTTCATTAACAGGAAATGTCCTCCATTCCCCAGTAGAGGGGAGCAGGTCTAAGATAATAGTACATTCTGAATGCACCCCATAATTAGATCTACAGGGAGAACCTGTGCATACCTTGCATGGAAAGTATGTGTGTTGAGTGAGTGAGCGAATTAATGTGTCTGTGCATGTGTTGAATCTGAGGAGATGGAGAGTCACTTGTCATTCACTGACCCATGTACTTGTGTGTGGGTGTGCTGTAGGGGTTGTTCAGTGGTCATTTAGTCTGTCTCTTTGTCGTTCTGCAGGGGGATGGAGGAAGGATCTACTGTAGTGGAGGGTATCTGGCTGGTTTGGATCTCCTGGAGGGGGCAAGGCTGGCAGGATGGATTCTGCTCCTGGCTATTAAGCAGATCCCCGTAGAACAGTCATGGTCTATGGAATACTGTTCACTAGTGTTTCAGTTAGTTTGCGAAGTTGGCCTTTTAAGCTCTTGGTTCAATTTGAGTAGTTCTGTAACATGCCTGTTTCTGCCAAGGAACAGAATACGAAATACTGGGCAAAAACATAGAAAATCAGGATAAAATGCTACCAGTCTAGTACAAAGACAAGCTACAAAATAAAGAATAAATAGTATCTTATCTACAGGATAAGATAAGGAATAGTATTACTGTTGTTAAAAAGGTCAGTCAAAAGGTCAAATTCTGTTAATCCAGAAATAAATCCCATCTGATAAAACGGATTACAATGCAGAGTGTTTTGTTGCCCCAGGATTCCTCCAGCATCATCTCTCCTCTCAGCCCTCTACCTCCCTGGCTCCATTATCCCCCTCCCATAAAGGCACAGCAGGCTCTCCTCTCTGTACTGTGGAGATCACCCTCAGGCCCTCAACCTGGTCTCAGAGCATTTTGTATTATTCTGTACGTAAATCTGAGGGACTCCATTTCGTATGACATATTACGAATTTGCAAAATGTACAAAATGTTACGAATTTGCAAACGTACAATATGTTACGAATTTGCAAAAGGTATATGTCAATCACCGTATTATTTTCGGAAGACTCAAGAGCCTTGGTTTCTCAAATGACTGCCTCGCCTGGTTCACCAACTTCTTCTCAGATAGAGTTCAGTGTGTCAAATCGGAGGGCCTGTTGTCCCACAGGGTGCAATTCTGGGGCCGACTCTTTTCTCTGTATATATCAATGATGTCGATGTCGCCAGACGTGTCCCCCTGCTTAAGCCAGTACATGTCCAGGCCCATCTGAAGTTTGCTTGAGAGCATTTGGATGATCCAGAAGAAGATTGGGAGAATGTCATATGATGAAATCAAAATAGAACTTTTTGGCAACTCGTCGTGTTTGGAGGACAAAGAATGCTGAGTTGCATCCAAAGAACACCATACCTACTGTGAAGCATGGGGGTGGAAACATCATGCTTTGGGGCTGTTTTTATGCAAAGGGACCAGGACGACTGATCCGTGTAAAGGAAAGAATGAATGGGGCCATGTTTTGTGAGATTTTGAGTGAAAACCTCCTTCCATCAGCAAGGGCATTGAAGATGAAACGTGGCTGGGTCTTTCAGCATGACAATGATCCCAAACACACTGCCCGGGCAACGAAGGAGTGGCTTCGTAAGAAGCATTTCAAGGTCCTGGAGTGGCCTAGCCAGTCTCCAGATCTCAACCCCAAAGAAAATCTTTGGAGGGAGTTGAAAGTCTGTGTTGCCCAGCAACAGCCCCAAAACATCACTGCTCTAGAAGAGATCTGCATGGAGGAATGGGCCAAAATACCAGCAACAGTGTGTGAAAACCTTGTGAAGACTTACAGAAAACGTTTGACCTCTGTCATTGCCAACAAAGGGTATATAACAAAGTATTGAGATAAACTTTTGTTATTGACCAAATACTTATTTTCCACCATAATTTGCAAATAAATTAATTAAAAATCCTACATCCTGAAATGTGATTTTCTGGATTTTTTTTTCACTCATTTTGTCTGTCATAGTTGAAGTGTACCTATGATGAAAATTACAGGCCTCTCTCATCTTTTTAAGTGGGAGATCTTGCACAATTGGTGGCTGACTAAATACTTTTTTGCCCCACTGTATTAGAAAATTGAAGAAGTTCAAGATGACGGTCAATCACCCTCGGTCTGGGGCTCCATGCAAGATCTCCCCTAGTGGGGCATCAATGATCATGAGGAAGGTGAGGGATCAGCCCAGAACTACACGGCAGGACCTTGTCAATGACCTGAAGAGAGCTGGGACCACAGTCTCAAAGAAAACCATTAGTAACACACTACGCCGTCATGGATTAAAATCCTGCAGCGCATGCAAGGTCCCCCTGCTCAAGCCAACACATGTCCAGGCCCATCTGAGGTTTGCCAATGACCATCTGGGTGATCCAGAGGAGGAATGGGAGAAGGTCATGTGGTCTGATGAGACAAAAATAGAGCTTTTTGGTCTAAACTCCACTTGCCGTGTTTGGAGGTAGAAGAAGGATGAGTACAACCCCAAGAATACCATCCCAACCGTGAAGCATGGAGGTGGAAACATCCTTCTTTGGGATGTTTTTCTGCAAAGGGGACAGGACGACTGCACCATATTGAGGGGAGGATGGATGAGGCCATGCATCGTGAGATCTTGGCCAACAACCTACTTCCCTCTGTAAGAGCATTGAAGATGGGTCGTGGCTGGGTCTTCCAGCATGACAACGACCCGAAACACACAGCCAGGGCAACTAAGGAGTGGCTCCGTAAGAAGCATCTCAAGACCTGAACCCAATAGAAAATCTTTGGAGGGAGCTGAAAGTCCGTATTGCCCAGGGACAGCCCGAAACCTGAAAGATCTGGAGAAGGTCTGTATGGAGGAGTGGGCCAAAATCCCTGCTGCAGTTTGTGCGAACCTGGTCAAGAACTACAGGAAACGTATGATCTCTGTAATTGCAAACAAAGGTTTCTGTACCAAATATTATGTTCTCCTTTTCTGATGTATCAAATACTTATGTCATGCAATAAAATGCAAATTAATTACTTAAAAATCATACAATGTGATTTTCTGGATTTTTGTTTGAGATTCCATCTCTCACGGTTGAAGTGTACCTATGATAAAAATGTCAGACCTCTACATGCTTTGTAAGTAGGTAAATATTTTCTTAACTCTTCTTGAACTGGACTGTTGGTTAAGGGCTTGTAAGTAAGCATTTCACGGTAAGGTCTACACTTGTTGTATTCGGCACATGTGACAAATAAAGTTTGATTTGACTCTGCAACTTGTAGATGCATTTGTTGTTTGTTTTGGTTATGTTTCAGAATATGATTCTTAACAGTTCTCTGTGGATGCTACCGTGATTACGGATAGTCCTGAATTAATCGTGGATAATGATGAGTGAGAAAGTTACAAATGCACTAGTATCATACCCCCCTCAAAAATGCTAACCTCCCCTCTTATTGTAATGGGGAGAGGTTAGCATGTCTTGGGGGTATGATATTTGTGCATCTGTAACTCTCACTCATTGTATCATTTAAAATCCAAAGTGCTGGAGTATAGAGCCAAAACAACAAAATATGTGTCACTGTCCCAATATTTACAGAGGACACTGTATAAAATAGTAAGCGTAATGTGGTAATGACACTGGGAGGCTGTTCTCTGATCCCATGTACCATGTCCTGTCAATGAGCAAGGCCCTTAACTCCCCAGAAAGAAGAATACCGGTTCGGAAACTGTATAATGTGGTCAAACCTCTGTCTGGAGAGCTACTGGGTGTGCAGGCTTTTGATTAAGCCGTTTATCAAGGTCCGGTTGAGCAGCTTATTTCTAAAAATGTGGTTTGTTTGGAGGGGGACAGGAATAAAAGACTGCACACCCATTAGCTCTCCTGGAGGATGGTTGACCACCCTTGATCTAAAACATTGTAACCAAATACATTTTTTGCCTTTTTAAATAATTTGCTCATTCAATATATCAAAAATGAAATGGTTATGGTAGGCTACAAATCTTTTTATTCAGCTGAAGCAAGCCCACAAATTTTCAGGAAATGTAGCTTTTCTAGTTCAGTCATTTATTTTAGCTACCTTAGAAGTGTTTACTTTGCATGCTGACTAGCATTTATTAAGTTACAATGTCCCATACATTAGATGCTTAAATCAACTGGAAGTATCTACAAAACAAGTTTAAGTCACTTAATCCAAAAGAAAGGCTACATCTAAAAATAAATCCTAATATTAATGTTCACGATTGACAAAATCTAATTATTTAGACAATGGCAAAGTGAATCGTTATTTTTGACAAAAATAATCGCTTAAATTAATCATATGAAATGTTCAAAAAAGTAAATTAACTTTGTATGGCTGCTATTTTTATTGACTTGGCCAAAGCTTTTGATACAGTAGACCATTCCATTCTTGTGGGCCGGCTAAGGAGTAGTGATTTCTCTGAGGGGTCTTTGACCTGGTTTGCTAACAACCTCTCTCAAAGAGTGCAGTGTATAAAGTCAGAAAGTCTGCTGTCTCAGCCACTTCCTGTCCCCAAGGAGTACCCCAAGGCTCAATCCTAGGCTGCATGCTCTTCTCAATTTACATCAACATCATAGCTCAGGCAGTAGGAAGCTCTCTTCCATTTATATGCAGATGATAGTCTTATACTCAGCTGGCCCCTCCCCGGATGTTGTGTTAAATGCTCTATAACAAAGCTTTCTTCGTGTCCAACAAGCTTTCTCTACCCTTAACCTTGTTCTGAACACCTCCAAAACAAAGGTCATGTGGTTTGGTAAGAAGAATGACCCTCTCCCTGCAGGTGTGATTACTACCGCTGAGGGTTTAGAGCTTGAGGTAGTCACCTCATACAAGTACTTGGGAGTATGGCTAGACGGTACACTTTCCTTCTCTCAGCACATATCAAAGGTGGAGGCTAAAGTTAAAATCAAGACTTGGTTTCCTCAATCGTAATTTATCTTCTTTCACCCCATCTGCCAAACTAACCCTGATTCAGATGACCATCCTACCCATGCTAGATTAGAGACATAATTTATAGATTGTCAGGTAAGGGTGCTCTCGAGCGGGTAGATGTTCTTTACCATTTGCTCATCAGATTTGCCATCAATGCTCCTTATAGGACACATCACTGCACTCTATTATACTCCTCTGTAAACTGGTCATCTCTGTATACCCGTTGCAAGACCCACTGGTTGATGCTTATTTATAAAACCATCTTAGGCCTCACTCCCCCCTATCTGAGATACCTACTGCAGCCATCATCCTCCACATACAACACCCGTTCTGGCTGTCACATTCTGTTAAATGCCCCGAAAGCACACACATCCCTGGGTCGCTCGTCTTTTCAGTTCGCTGCAGCTAACAACTGGAATGAGCTGCAACAAACACTCAAACTGGACAGTTGTATCTCAATCTCTTCATTCAAAGACTCAATCATGGACACTGTTACTGACAGTTGTGGCTGCTTTGCGTGATGTATTGTTGTCGCTACCTTCTTGCCCGTTGTGCTGTTGTCTGTGCCCAATAATGTTTGTGTGATGTTTTTGTGCTGCTACCACATTGTGTTGCTACCATGTTGTTGTCATGTTGTGTTGCTAGCATGCAGTGTTTGTTTTATTTTCACCTTTATTTAACCAGGTAAGAAATTTGAGAACAAGTTCTCATTTACAATGGCAACCTGGCCAAGATAAAGCAACGCAGTGCGACATAAACAACACAGAGTTACACATGGAATAAACAAGCATACAGTCAATAACACAATAGAAAAAAAGTAAGTCTATATACAGTGTGTGCAAATGGCGTGAGGAGGTAGGCAATAAATAGGCCACAGTAGCGAAGTAATTCAAATGTAGCAGATTAACACTGGAGTGATAAATGAGCAGATGATGTGCAAGTAGAGATACTGGAAAAGAGCAGAAAAGTAAATAAAACAAATATGGGGATGAGGTAGGTAGATTGGGAGGGCTATTTACAGATGGACTATGTACAGCTGCAGCGATCGGTTTGCTGCTCAGATAGTTGATGTTTAAAGTTAGTGAGAGAAATACACTGCTCAAAAGAATAAAGGGAACACTAAAATAACACATCCTAGATCTGAGTTTATGAAATATTCTTATTAAATACTTTTTTCTTTACATAGTTGAATGTG
This sequence comes from Oncorhynchus keta, assembly GCF_023373465.1. Lineage (NCBI taxonomy): Eukaryota > Metazoa > Chordata > Actinopteri > Salmoniformes > Salmonidae > Oncorhynchus > Oncorhynchus keta. The sequence goes on along the minus strand of NC_068442.1, from coordinate 16,189,167 downwards.
CTGACAACAAAATCACACAAAAATTATCAATGGAAATCAAATTTATCAACCCATGGAGGTCTGGATTTGGAGTCAACCTCAAAATTAAAGTGGAATACCACACTGATCCAACTTTGATGTAATGTCCTTAAAACAAGTCAAAATGAGGCTCAGTAGTATGTGTGGCTTCCACGTGCCTTTATGACCTCCCTACAACGCCTGGGCATGCTCCTGATGAGGTGGCGGATGGTTTCCTGAGGGATCTCCTCCCAGACCTGAACTAAAGCATCCGCCAACTCCTGGACAGTCTGTGGTGCAACGTGGCCTTGGTGGATGGAGCGAGACATGATGTCTCAGATGTGCTCAATTGGATTCAGGTCTGGGGAAAGGGCGGGCCAGTCCATAGCATCAATGCCTTCCTCTTGCAGGAACTGCTGACACACTCCAGCCACATGAGGTCTAGCATTGTCTTGCATTAGGAGGAACCCAGGGCCAACCGCACCAGCATATGGTCTCAAAAGGGGTCTGAGGATCCCATCTCGGGACCTAATGGCAGTCAGGCTACCTCTGGCGAGCACATGGAGGGCTGTGCGGCCCCCCAAAGAAATGCCACCCCACAACATGAATGACCCACCGCCAAACCGGTCATGCTGGAGGATGTTGCAGGCAGCAGAACGTTCTCCACGTCGTCTCCAGACTGTCACGTCTGTCACATGAGCTCAGTGTGAACCTGCTTTCATCTGTGAAGAGCACAGGGCGCCAGTGGCGAATTTGCCAATCTTGGTGTTCTCTGGCAAATGCCAAACGTCCTGCACAGTGTTGGGCTGTAAGAACAACCCCCACCTGTGGACGTCGGGCCCTCATACCACCCTCATGGAGTCTGTTTCTGACCGTTTGAGCAGACACATGCACATTTGTGGCCTGCTGGAGGTCATTTTGCAGGGCTCTGGCAGTGCTCCTCCTGCTCCTCCTTGCACAAAGGCGGAGGTAGCGGTCCCGCTGCTGGGTTGTTGCCCTCCTACGGCCTCCTCCACATCTCCTGATGTACTGGCCTGTCTCCTGGTAGCGCCTCCATGTTCTGGACACTACGCTGACAGACAGAGCAAACCTTCTTGCCACAGCTCGCAATGATGTGTCATCCTGGATGAGCTGCACTACCTGAGCCACTTGTGTGGGTTGTAGACTCATACCACTAGAGTGAAAGCACCGCCAGCATTCAAAAGTGACCAAAACATCAGCTAGGAAGCATAGGAACTGAGAAGTGGTCTGTGGTTACCACCTGCAGAACCACTCCTTTATTGGGGGTGTCTTGCTAATTGCCTATAATTTCCACCTGTTGTCTATTCCATTTGCACAACAGCATGTGACATTTATTGTTGCTTCCTAAGTGGACAGTTTGATTTCACAGAAGTGTGATTGACTTGGAGTTACATTGTGTTGTTTAAGTGTTCCCTTTATTTTTTTGAGCAGTGTATATGTCTCCAGCATCAGCGTGTTGCTGCCTTGCCATGTTGTTGTCTTAGGTCTCTCTTTATGTAGTGTTGTCTCTCTTGTTGTGATGTGCGTTTTGTCCTATATTTATAACACATTTATTTTTAATCCCATCCCCGCAGGAGGCCTTTTGCTTTTTAGTAGGCAGTCATTGTAAATAAGAATTTGTTCTTAACTGACTTGCCTAGCTGATTGTAAATAGCATGTGAACATTTAGAAAGCTGGCGGCAGAGGGTAGGGCTGCGTTGTTCGTAACTTGTTTTGTACATAATATTGCTGCTACCATCTATTATGACTGAAAAGAGCTACTGGACATCAGAAGTAGGATTACTCCCCTCAAATTGTACGAGGAGTCATTGAGTCGAACGCGAGAGATATACTATGGTCACCCGGTCAGTCCCAGATCCCCGTGAATCGCTGGAAAAGGAAACTTTAGGTTTCGTGGAAAGAGATCAAGATGCCTTGTGAGGATCAGGTGACAAATCTGCCCTTGCCTTCCATTCTGCTAGCTAAAATTCAATCGCTGGAAAATAAATGGGACGAACTGAAAGCATGTTTATCTTACCAACGGGACATTAAAAACTATAATATTTTTGTATCTTTATTGAACGAGGAAAGTCAGTTAAAAATACAGGCTACAGGGTTAACTGCCTTGTTCAGGGGCAGAATGACCACGTTTTACCTTGTCAGCTCGGGGATTCGATCCAACGCTCTAACCACTAGGCTACCTGCCGCCCCAAATATCTTATGTTTGTCGTCGTTCAGCCACGACTCGGTGAATAAGAACATACAGTTGGCAGGTTATACACTCTATCGGCAGGACAGAACAGCAGCCTCTGGTAAGACACGGGGCAGGGGCCTATGCAAATTTGTAAACAATAGCTGGTGCACAATATCTAAGGAAGTCTCAGGGTTTAGCTCGCCTGAGGTAGAGTATCTCATGATAAGCTGTAGACCACACTATCTACCTAGAGAATTTATCTGTATTTTTCGTAGGTCTACATACCACCAGAGACTGAGGCTGACACTAACACCGCACCTAACGAGCTGTATTCCGCCATAAACAAACAGGAAAATGCTCATTAAGAGGCGGCACTCCTAGTGGCCGGGGACTTTAATGCAGGGAAACTTAAATCAGTTTTTCTATCAGCATGTTAAATGTGCAACCAGAGGGAAGAAAATACTAGACCACCTTTACTCCATACGCATACAAATCTTGCCCTACATTTGGCAAATCTGACCATAACTCTATCCTCCTGATTTCTGCTTTCAAGCAAGAAGCACCAGTGACTCGGTCTATAGAAAATGTGGTCAGATGAAGCAGATGCTAAACTACAGGACTGTTTTGCTAGCACAGACTGGAATATGTTCCGGGATTCTTCCGATGGCATTGAGGAGTACACCACATCAGTCACTGGCTTTATCAAGAAGTGCATTGAGGACGTTATCCCCACAGTGAATATACGTACATATCCCAACCAGAAGCCATGGATTACAGGCAACATTCGCACTGAGCTAAAGGGTAGAGCTGCCACTTTCAAAGAGCGGGACTCTAACCCGGAAGCTTATAAGAAATCCCGCTATGCCCTCCGACGAACCATCAAACAGGCAAAGCATCAATATAGGACTAAGATCGAATCGTACTACACCGGCTCCGATGCTCGTCGGATGTGGCAGGGCTTGCAAACTATTACAGACTACAAAGGGAAGCACAGCCGAGAACTGCCCAGTAACACAAGCCTACCATACGAGCTAAATAACTTCTATGCTCACTTTGAGGCAAGTAACACTGAAACATATGAGAGCATCAGCTGTTCCAAGCGACTGTGAGATCACACTCTCTGCAACAGATGTGAGTAAGACCTTTAAACAGGTCAACATTCACAAGGCCGCTAGGCCAGATGGATTATCAGGACATGTACTGCTGGCAAGTGTCTTCCCTGACCTTTTCAACTTCTCCCTGTCAGACTCTGTAATAAACAACATGTTTCAAGCAGACCACCATAGTCCCTGTGCCCAAGAACACTAAGGTAGCCTGCCTAAATGACTACCGACCCATAGCACTCACGTCTGTAGCCATGAAATGCTTTGAAAGGCTCACATCAGCACAATTATGCCAGAAATCCTAGACCCACTTCAATTCCCATACCGCACCAACATATCCACAGATGATGCTATCTCTATTGCACTCCACACTGCCCTTTCCCACCTGGACAAAAGGAACACCTATGTGAGAATGCTATTCATTGACTACAGCTCAGCGTTCAACACCATAGTGCCTTCAAAGCTCATTAATAAGCTAAGGGACTGGGACTAAACACCTCCCTCTGCAACTGGATCCTGGTTGTAAGGTAGGTAACAACACATCCGCCATGCCAATCCTCAACACAGGGGCCCCTCAGGGGCGTGCTCAGTCCCCTCCTGTACTCCCTGTTCACTCATGACTGCACGTCCAGGCTCTACTCCAACACCATCATTACGCTTGCCGATGACACACAACGATGAGACGGCCTATAGGTAGGAGGTCAGAGACCTGACTGTGGGGTGCAAGGACAACAACCTCTCCCTCAACATGATCAAGACAAATTATATGAAAGTAGATGATTGTGGACGACAGGAAAAGGAGGACCAAGCACACCCCCATTCTCATCAATGGGGATGTAGTGGAGCAGGTTGAGAGCTTCAAGTTCCGTGGCGTCCACATCACCAATTAACTAACATGGTCCAAGCACACCAAGATAGTCGTGAAGAGGGCACAACAAAACCTATTCCCCCTCAGGACACTGAAAAGATTTGGCATGGGTCCTCAGATCCTGAAAAGGTTTTACAGCTACACCATCGAGAGCATCCTGACGGGTTGCTTCACTGCCTGGTGTGGCAACTGCTCGGCCTCCAACCGCAAGGCACTACAGAGGGTAGTGCGTACGGCCCAGTAAATCACAGGGGCCAAGCTTCCTGCCACCCAGGACCTCTATACCAGGCGGTGTCAGAGGAAGGCCCTAAGAATTGTCAGACTCCAGCCACCCTAGTCATAGACTGTTCTCTCTGCTACCGCACGGCAAGCTGAACCAGAGCACCAAGTCTAGGTTCAAGGCTTCTGAACAGCTTCTACCCCCAAGCCATAAGACTCCTGAACAGCTGCACAGACTATTTGCATTCCCCCCCACGCTGCTGCTACTCTGTTATCAATGCATAGCCACTTTAATAACTCTACCTACATATACATAATTACCTCGACACCGGTGCCCCCCACACATTGACTCTGTACCGGTACCCCCTGTATATAGCCCCGCTATTGTTGTTTTACTGCTGCTCTTTAATGATTTGTTATTCTTATCTCTTCCTTTGTAGGTATTTTCTTAAACTGTATTGTTGGTTAAGGGCTTGTAAGTAAGAATTTCACTGTGAGGTATGTATGTGATTTGTGTGCTGTATGCATTTTCTTTTAATACAGAAATCCTCTGAAGCCAACAGCCATGTGAGAAAATTTGTTTGAAAATTACTAGTTGTTCATTGTGGAATTGTACCATAGTTTTAAAGTGTATAATGAATACACAAAACAAATTAAGGTCTTGTCAGAGTTGAACTTACTGTCCCATGTTGATAAACAATCAGGTAGAAGGATTTTGTAACTACACACATTGACACATAGTGCATCTAAGTAGGCCTAGCTACAACCATTCTGTCCTGGCAGTCAATTCTGCTTTCCACAGAGGTGAAATACTTTAAATTTTTCCCTGACAGAAACTGCCTCCTGTGACCCGCTCTGTTGGCCTGGATGGCAATGCCTCTCATGCCTTGACTCATCCCTGCTCCACCCAGCTGTAGCCACATCACAAGGCTTTGTGAGGAAGTTATGGCGGATGCACATTGCAACCACTAGGGTATCAACCTTGCTTGGCAGTAGGTTTATTTTTTTGTAGAGGACCCTCCATCTGGCCGCAAGGATCCCGAATGCCTTCTCCACTGTCATTCTAGCTCGACAGAGACGATAGTTGAACATTTCTTTCTCGTAGCTGATGTTGTGCCCAGCTTATGGCCTCATCAGGTAGGGCTTTAGTGGGAAGGGAGTGTCCCCCACCATTGTGCATGGTATCTTTCCAAAATCTTCACCCAAAGGCAGAAAGGCATCTTGGGGCACCTGCAGGGTTTTTGACACCATTGCCCTTGGGGAGTTGGCATAGACTCCTCCGTCGCTGTTTCTCCCAAAATCCCCCACTTGAATAGCTGTGAAGCGGTAATTAGCATCCACAAGGGCGAAAGGTTCCTTTTTACAATTAAAAAAACAGCTCCCTGAGTTTGGTGGTCATGTTTTCCATCAACTGATCCCAAACAATTGGGAATGTCCAATTTTTCATTCAACTGTTGGGTAGATTGTCTCCAGATTTCCTCAGTGGGTCGTGGCAAATGAGTCGTCAGTATCCTCCTCTCTATGGCCTCACAGGTATCCATAATGCACTGCGACACTGTCTCGAATCCAAGACAATAGGTGAAGGCCAGGCTGCAAATAGTCTCCAGATGCCAAATACCTGTAATGACAAAATAAATGTTTTGTTATTGGTTAAACAATCAATTCTATTTTACTCTTCACAGAAGTTGAATTGTGCAAAACCAGATGGAAGTCCATCCGCGACACTTTTGTAAGGCACCTACGGAAGTCCCAGCCCAGTGGTTCTGGGGGAACCAATCAGAAAGAATGGAAATACATATGACAATATTGTCATTCTTGTCAGCCTGAACAACAGTCAATACCAACCACTAACAGACACGGCTCAAGACCAACCACTAACAGACACGGCTCAAGACCAACCACTAACAGACACGGCTCAAGACCAACCACTAACAGACACGGCTCAAGACCAACCACTAACAGACACGGCTCAAGACCAACCACTAACAGACACGGCTCAAGACCAACCACTAACAGACACGGCTCAAGACCAACCACTAACAGACACGGCTCAAGACCAACCACTAACAGACACGGCTCAAGACCAACCACTAACAGACACGGCTCAAGACCAACCACTAACAGACACGGCTCAAGACCAACCACTCCAGACACGGCTCAAGACTGGCAGCCAAGAAAAAGTAAACAGGTCAACTATCAAGATGTGGATGAAGAGCTGCTTGCATTTGTCAGGAAGCAAATCCCTTCTGCTCCTACCTCGGCGGATGAGGTATTTGTGCTCAGCCTTGTGCCAGAGCTGAAGAAAATAGGAAAAAACAAGGGATGTCTGAAAGTGCAACTACTATCATTGATTGTAAACTGGGATGACCAGCATGGAACACCTCTGCCCACCACCACAACGGCTCTTTGATGCTCCATATGGAAGAGTTGGACTGCAGCCTATGATGTACGGCCAGCCCAGGCATCAATACTCCTACTCACCAGGATCTAGGTCTCCAACACATAACTGGGATGCCCAGCAGGCAACACCAATGCCACCACCACGGCCTGCATTACTTACCAGAACCTAGGTCTCCAACACATAGCTGGGATGACAGCTTCAGTACATTCTCTCAAGAGAGCTGGGACAGAGGCTCACAGTCACATCAATAATGCCCTCCTGAAAGGCAGATCCCAGCCGTGTGCATACTTAGGCCTGTGTTCTGTTTTAGTGTTTTTAAAAAGGGAAACATTTATGTATGCACTATTTGCACTTTGTTGCAGTTATATATGCATTGCATCTTGCATTTAACTTTTTTTAAATAGTTTTCTGCTATTCAGTGGATATTGTTATTGGGAGGGATATGCCGTATTTGTTTACATGCCTTGCTGTGGCTGTTCATCTCACCTACAACAGGTGCACCATGCCTTGCTGTGGCTGTTCATCTCACCTACAACAGGTGCACCATGCCTTGCTGTGGCTGTTCATCTCACCTACAACAGGTGCACCATGCCTTGCTGTGGCTGTTCATCTCACCTACAACAGGTGCACCATGCCTTGCTGTGGCTGTTCATCTCACCTACAACAGGTGCACCATGCCTTGCTGTGGCTGTTCATCTCACCTACAACAGGTGCACCATGCCTTGCTGTGGCTGTTCATCTCACCTACAACAGGTGCACCATGCCTTGCTGTGGCTGTTCATCTCACCTACAACAGGTGCACCATGCCTTGATGTGACTATTAATGTCACCTTGAACAGGTGCACCATAAATCAAAAGCTGTTCACTAAACAAAGAACAGGTGCTGCCTTGCTGTGGCTGTATAATCTCACACAACAGGTGCACCATCTTCTTCCTGTAGATGTTGGAACTCACCTACAACAGGTGCACCATGCCTTGCTGTGGCTGTTCATCTCACCTACAACAGGTGCACCATGCCTTTTATGTGGCTGTTCAATAACTAACCTACAACAGGTGCACCATGCCTTGATGTGGCTGTTCATCTCACCTCCTGGTGTTGGTGCCTGCTGTGGCTGTTCATCTGGGCCTACAACAGGTGCACCATCCTCTTCTGTTCATCTCACCCAACAGGTGCACCATGTGATGTTGGCTGTTCATCCGTCCTACAACAGGTGCCCATGGCTTGCTGTGGCTGTTCATCTATGAGATGCACAAACTAGGTGCACCATGCCTTCCTGTCTGTTCATCTCAATAATTCAGGTGCACCATGCCTTGCTGTGGCTGTTCATCCACCTGTTTAACAGGTGCACCATGCCTTGATTGTGGCTGTTTATCTCTAATACAACAGGTGGTTTGCCTTGCTGTGGCTGTTCATCTAATCACCTGCCATCAGGTGCACCATGGCTTGATGTGGCTGTTCATCTCACCTAGATGTTCATCCCTACAACAGGTGCACCATGCCTTGCTGTGGCTGTTCATCTCACTGTAAAACAGGTGCACCATGCCTTGCTGTGGCTGTTCATCTCACCTACAACAGGTGCATTTCATGCCTTGATGTCACTGAAAATCTCAGGCTACAACAGGTACACCATGCCTTGCTGTGGCTGTTCATCTCACCTACAACAGGTTTGACCATGCCTATGATGTGACTATTAATGTCACCTTGAATAATTATAAAAAAATACATCAAACAAAAGAATCTAAAAGTATTACCTGAGTATACAAGACAAAATACCTGATCTATCTTCAAACTTAGATGTAATGGAACATAACAGACATCTTGGGCATCAGTGTGCTGGAGTAAATGCAAGGTAACCATAGTATACTGTTTTGTCCATGCACCTGTTTACAAATCAGTACAACCTTAAATAACTAACCTTTTTAAGAGTGAAGCTCGTCTTTTTTGGCTCTATTGGTGTCCTGTAGTTGGTTGCCTGCTTGGTGAGGTCTGGGCCAACAAAAGACAGTGTCCATCTCTTCTGCACTCATCCGGAACAAGTGATGTTGGGGCAATCCTCAAGAGCACTTGTTTATATACTGCACATCTATGAGATGCAACCATGCAACTAAAGATTTTCCTGTTACAGTTAATTCTAAAGAAACTTCAGTCAATTGAAATGAATTCATTAGTTTAATCCATGTTGTTTAGAAAAGCATGCATAAAGTATTTATTTTTGATTCAGTAAATGCATTGTTTATATCTAATACCAGTGTGGTTTGGTTGTGAAGTGAAAGAGACTGGCTAATTATAGTAATCAGCCTGCCATCATGTGTATTATTGGCATATGGGAGTCTGTACGAGGAAAGCACGTAGATGTGTAAAACTACAATTTGCATTTATGAAATGTATTAACTCCTGTCCTGGCATCACTACTGTAAAATATGCAATCATGTACTTACCCATGTATCGCAGTGCAATCAGAAGAATCAGAATACATTTCAACACGGTCACTGAAAAATGTAGCAGGAAAGAGGTGGAACATCGTCCCGCCCTTGTTTGGGTGTGGGCCAGAGTTTGAGCCTGGATTTCAGTGTGAGTGCCGTTCCCCTCACAGCTCCGTTTGCGGCACCATGGTCTTAAAAAAATACGGATCAAATTTCAAAAGGAAGCCAGTGGAGAACGGAACACAAAAAAACTGAAATAACTTGGGAAGGTTAAACCAGACAGACAGGGTTTGGATGAGTTGTAGGGCCATAATGGCACAGGCAGGGAAAAGCCCAGCCAACACACGATTTGCAAATAATCAAGACGGGAGATGACAAAGCCTGGATTAAACAGTTTTTGAATGAACTCTGAATGTTTATTGAACCTATAGGAACTATGACACCCCTTGATGTTAATTGATAACATGAAAAAATGTTGTCAACAGGATCACGCCAAGGTTCTTAGTCTGGGAGGAAATCACTCACTGGCACTATAGTTTATATACTGAACAAAATCATGGAATGCAGTCATGCCCAAGGAAAGGAGCTTCTTGCTGAGGTTCAGCTTAAGGTGGTGATCAGTCATCCACACTGATATGTCTGCCAGACATGCAGATTTCCGATGACTGCCACCTGACATGCATCTGTTGTTCACAAATACATTTTTATTTTAAAGGTAGGGGCGTGGATCAGAACTAGTCAGTATCTTGTGTGACCACCATTTGCCTCATGCAGCAAGGCATCTCTTTCACATAGAGTTGATAAGGCTGTTGATTGTGGCCTGTGGGATATTGTCCCACTCCTCTTCAATGGTTGTGTGAAGTTGATGGATATTGGTGGGAACTGGAACATGCTGTCGTACACGTACGTCGATGGGGCAGGATGGGGCCATGAATTATGATGAAACATGGTGATGGCAGGGGATGAATGGCACGACAATGGGCCTCAGGATCTCATCACGGTATCTCTGTGTATTAAAATTGCCATCGATAAAATGCAATTGTGTACATTGTCCGTAGCGTATGCCTGACCATATCCTCACCATGGGGCCCTCTCTTCACAACGTTACAAACTGCTCGCCCACACCGTTCCATACACATGGTCTGCGGTTGTGAGGCTGATTGGACGTACTGCCAAATTCTCTACAACGACATTGGGAGTGGCTTATGACAGATAAATCAACATTCAATTATCTGGTAACAGCTCTGGTGAACATTCCTGCAGTCAGCATAACAATTGCACACTCCCTCAAAACTTGAGGAATCTGTGGCATTGTGTTGTGTGACAACTGCACAAGTAGTCTTTTATTATCCCCAGTACAAGTTGCACCTGTGTAATGATCATTCTGTTTAATCAGCTACTTGATATGCCACACCTGCCAGGTGGGTGGATTATCTTGAAAAAGGATAAATGCCAGCTAACAGGGATGTAAACATGTGCACAAAATGAAAGAAATACAATTTGTGCATATGTAACATTTCTGGGATGTTCTATTTCAGCAATTTTTTTACATTTAACTAGGCAAGTCAGTTAAGAACAAATTCTTATTTACAATGACTGCCTAGTGGGTTAACTGCCTTGTTCAGGGGCAGAACAGCTTGGGGATTCGATCCACCAACCTTTCGGTTACTAACCACTAGGCTAACTGCCGCTGGGAAAAACATTTTACATGTTGCGTTTATACACTGAGTATACAAAACCTTAACACCTGCTCTTTCCACAAGGAGAATCCAGGTGAAAGCTATGATCCCTTACTGAGGCCACTTGTTAAATCCACTTCAAATCAGTGTAGATGAAAAGGAGAACGGTTAAAGAAGGATTTTGTCGAGACAACTGAGACATGGATTGTGTATGTGTGCCATTCAGACGGTGAATGGGCAAGACAAACAATTGAAGTGCCTTTGAACAGGGTATGGTAGTAGGTGCCAAGAACTGCAATGCTGCTGGGTTTTTCACACTCAACAGTTTCCTGTGTGTATCAATAATGGTCCACTACCCAAAAGACATCCAGCCAACTTGACTGTGTGAAGTGCTGGAGTCAACATGGGCCAGCATCCCTGTGAAATACTTTTGGCACCTTTTAAGAGTCCATTCCCCAACTAATTGAGGCGGTTTTGTTCTTCAACTCAATATTAAGGTGTTCGTAAATGTTTGGTATACTCTGTGTATTTTTCTTCAGTGTAGAAAGACAACAGTTTTATCCGTTCGATTTGGGTGGATTTATCTTTATTGCGACAAATTATGGAAACTGTTTTTCAAAATGATTATTGCAGAAAAAAGGTACGCGGAGTACGTGATGTCAACACAACTATGAAGCTCCACTACACATTTAATTCTAAATGCCGACTGACTGCTAAATCGATTTTTAAACTATAGAAAATGATGTTTCTTTGCAGGATCGTTTTCCCGACTTTAAAGAATGGCTGAATTGCTTTTCTGGTTGGATGGATGCAAGTTTCACCATGACATGCACACAATATTGTGAATCTTGTGTGTCAGATTTCTATAATAGTTTGCTTTACAAGCAGAATGATTTCCATAATAATCCTGTTTACACAGACACATCTGACATCAGGCTACCTGATGGGACCTTGATAAATGCAGAAAATCACTAATCAAAATAAACGTTCTACCACAGCGACCATGTTTCTGTGAAGATTATTAACAGCCTCAATGTAACAGTATAACTTCAGACCGTCCCCTCGCCAATACCCGGGCGCGAACCAGGGACCCTCTGCACACATCAACAACTGACACCCACGAAGCATCGTTACCCATCGCTCCACAAAAGCCACAAGCTCAGGCCTAGCCCTGATATCAGGAGCCTGCGGCAAAAAGTTTGATGAAACAATTGAGACTGAAATGAATAAATCAGACATATTTAAGGACTTCCGGGTCAAACCCAGAATCAGCTGTAACTTCAACAGTAAAACAAAGCTTAAAACAATGTTTGAGTGAACCCTGAACACAGCAAATGAATGGTGAAGTCGCTTCCGTAGACTTCTTTCTCCTCACCGCGCTATAAAAGCAATTTTCAGTTTTCCCTCTCCCCGCTCAGACCACTCCGATACAGTCCTAGTAAAATGATAGGTAAAAACCTATTTTTGCCCATTTTAAATGGAAACCTATTACAATAAGGTACTTAAATTGTTACCCATAAATGATTTGATATTGATATAAAAACAGCTGCATTGGTCCTTTAATAAAAGGTGTTAACATAAAGAGTTGGTTATAAGAGGAAAATAAGCAGTGGCAAAACACATTCCAAGTATCATATTTGATCTTTATTGTGTCTCCACCTTGTCTGCAATTGATTTCTATGCATCTTTTTTGAAACACACATCCAGGAAGAAACAAAAATTGAGGAAAACATAAAATTATTCCTTCATAAATTCCATCTTAAACAAAAAAAAAAAGTGCTACAACAAATCACATACAAAAGACAAGTCTACAGAGTGACTCAGACACAGACAGTAGGAAATAGAAGAGGAGAAAGGGACGACAGGGGAGAGTGCTGTACTAGGTACAGTGGTAGTGTCATGTCATGGTAGAACATATAATCAGAGGGAAAAATGCAACCTGAAAAGTGATGCAGGTACATTGGTAATCTGGTGGTCCAGTGTGCTGGTACTTCAACCACACCTCTGTTCTTTTGTTGTCATATCAATAGAGGAATTGGCTACAGCACATACTGTATAGAACCAGGCTAGTGCCTGAGCATTGTGGAGTGAAATGTTGGACCGTAGGGAAGTGTGTTCTGAGGAAGGAGTGTAAAACATCAGGGATGTAGCGAGGGAGGTATAACAGAGGACAGCAAGGTGGAGAAATATAAAAAGCCCAGAGGAAAAGTAGCATTGGACACTAGGCAGTGGAGGCTGGTGGGAGGAGCTATAGGAGGACATTGTTATGGATGGAATGGAATTTAAAAAAGGGACATATCAAACACATGGAAATGACATGTTTGACTCCGTACCATTCATTCCATTTCAGCCATACCAAATAGATCCTCCCACCAGCCTCCACTGATGCTAGAAGAGGCAGGGAAAAAGGTAGAGAAACATATAGTGAGATATGGCAGAGAGTGGCCCGATATCAACATAGTGCATCTGCTATTACTGATGATTTACCTTCACCACCAAAGACGTATGGATCAGAGAGTACCTTCACCCAACCAGGGTCAAGGCTATAGAGATGTTTTATGATGAAAGCTGATAAATAAATAAAAAAGACCACATATGCAAAAAGTACACTGGTTGTCTAAGTCAGCCCTGGAGGACCCCTGTTAATGTCTCCACATAATTAGGTAGTGAAGGTTGAACCACAGTCCTCCCTGCCTGGCTTTGAAACTAGGAGATAAGGAAGTATGCCGATGCTCCATCATCACAACACAGACTCACTAATATGACGATTAGCAGTCCAGTAGTATGAACCGAAACCTTGTTCCCGATACTGCACTCTGGGTCTCACTACTCCTCCGACATACTGCATCTTCACAGAAGTTTTCCACAGCAACATAACCATGTGTCATATGTTAAATACGAGGTATAGTCATCATAGTTGTATCTTCCACTGCATACAGGAGAGTACACAAGAACAGCTTTAGGAGAATTTAAATACAAACATAATTTAAATTCCATTCCAGGTCCTCCACTGCCAGCCAACTCATCAGGAAATGACAGCTTTGTCCACAGACCATCTATAAGCAGAGGGGGGTTGAAAGGACAGCAAGCCGTCCAGTTCATTCGACAATGATAATGATGGCTGACAAAAAAGCAGTGTGAGGATTGGGATGTCTGTAGTGTGTGTGATCTAGTCACCAGTCTGGTAGTGACTACAGAGTGACTGTAGTGACCTGACATACAGTATCTTACAGAGCCATAGCTACTGAGAGAGAGAGAGCGAGAACACATTCACACTGCGAGTCCACAGCTGCAGTCAGTCGGTTAATGCAGTCAATAGAAAACAATGAGCAGTGATGGGCACCTAATGAAATGAACAGTTCTCTAGTCCGCCGCAGGTAGGCTCCATCAGGATTATATATAGATTTCTTTTAACTGTCCACACCAAATAAAGCTTTAGAAATTGCACTCGTCGCCACGTTATTCCCAGGTCCTTATCCTTGTGATATTTACATTCAGTAGTTAGTCCAGGATGGGATACAAAAAAATAATCAAATGAAGTGATCTTAAAAACTGAAAACAAAGTATGTTTGTGTTACTTGACATCACTACTGCAATGCAAAGGCAGAAGACCGCCAGTATCTGTTCTGTGATAAAGACAGCACCTGTATTATCACAAGCACAAAAGGTTTCTGGTTCTGAGATTGTCTGTCTGTGTCTGCGACAGCCATCTTCTGCCCCCTGCAGATAGAGTCTAGTCATGAAGGCTGAATTTACAGTTCAGAGTGTGTAGTGCGTGTAGTGTGTGTGTGTGGTGCGTGGTGTATACACAGGTTGGACCAGGAAGCACCAGCGTGGCCACCCCTCTGTGCACTGGTATGCAGTTTTCCTATAGAATAAAACTGAACAGAGCAGGACCAGGTGGGACCAAAACTGGTCTGGGTGGGTCTGGTCTGGGCCTGGACTGGTGTGGAGGTGTGTATCTGGGCTTGGCTAGCGCAGTTTGAGCCTGAAGGCTGAGATCTCCATGGGCTCCAGGCTGACGGAGGAGTCGTTGGCCATAGGGGGGCTGGAGTACATCAGGGACAGCGACACGGGCTGGAGCAGCTGGAGGTCCAGGTTACGGAACAGAGACGACAAACCCAGCTGGAGGGATAGCCACAAGGAGAGAGATGTAGAGAGAGACAGACAAATACAGTTTGTGAAAGAGGGGTAGAGAGTGTGTGACAGAATAATCTTTCCAGACTACCATAATGACTCCAATTGCATGCGTGTGCAACCTACAGTACTATCCAGTTGTATCTGTGGTGAGCCATGTGTGTAACCTACAGTACTATCCAGTTGTGTCTGTGGTGAGCCATGTGTGTAACCTACAGTACTATCCAGTTGTGTCTGTGGTGAGCCATGTGTGTAACCTACAGTACTATCCAGTTGTGTCTGTGGTGAGCCATGTGTGTAACCTACAGTACTATCCAGTTGTGTCTGTGGTAAGCCATGTGTGTAACCTACAGTACTATCCAGTTGTGTCTGTGGTAAGCCATGTGTGTGGTTGAGGACCACTGACCTGTCCCTCGGTAGTGGTACAGTTGAAGCCGGGGTTGGGTGTCTCCAGACCACAGTCCAGACCTTTCCTATGCAGGATGAGGGCCGTGTAGGGAGACGGGGAGTGGGTGTCCTGCTACACGTCACACAAACAGCAAAGCAGAAACATATCAGCATCAATGGTAAACACACAGAATTATATCTTCCAGTATATTGACGCTCCACAAACAAGAGAATGTCTTCACTTCTAGTTACCTGGTGCTGGATGCTGCGCAGGTTGATCACGTGGAAGTCGCAGGGCAGAGCCCCTGTGAAGGGGGCGAAGGTGTGCAGGGGAGGGATGCCACGCTTCTTGGGCAGCACGGGCAGCGAAATCACCTCGTGGTTGAGGATGGCCGAGGTCAAGTGACTGAGCAGGGAGGGGAAACTGGTTGGTCCACTGTCCACCACCTGAGAGGCAGAGAAACACATCACAACAGACAACACGGGTCATATCTGACAACTAACCCCATCCCACCGTGCTTAGCTTCTGCACTCAACACAGCAGGGAAGCTGCAGAGCTGAAAACAATTATTTTAATTTTAAGCGCATATCCAATTCCAGGATGCTGCTATGGCAGACCTTTGAGCTACAGGGTAGAGGGCAGCTAAAACATAGGTTAAACTAAAGTGAAGAACTACAGCTATTGCACAGATTACACAGACAGACTACCAGCCTGCTACAGCTGGGTAGCAAGCAACCTCACTGTTGCCGTGGCACCGTTACCTCTTGAGCACCGCCTCTCAGAGTGATTGTGATGAACGAGTGAAACATGGAGGAGAGTTTGGCAAAGAAGCCAGCATGCTGGAGTGCAATGGAAGAGCAGACAGACAAAGATAACAAAAATAAATGAAAGGGGGTGACAAAAGAATGGAGGGACAGTGGTTAACAATCGCAGCATGAGAGATGAGACATTTTCAACAACTGCTGATAAACAGAATTCCTGGCTGACCCACTGTTTCCACTCAGACTATATTGGCTTCATTTGCTTGGATAGGACACCTATAAACAAGATGCAGGAAGTTCCAGTAACTTCCATCTGAGGACTCTAGACTGACTGACCTTGTTGCCAGTGGACCTACTCTCCAGTAGGAGGCGGAAGCGGTTGGCCGTCTTCTTGTTGTCCTTCAGTCCCTGGCCCAGGCCGCGGTTATCATCTTGCATCAGCCGCCGGTCCAGAATCACCTCCAACTGGCCTGAAGTATGGAAAAGCAGAGACATGCACATAGAGCTCTATCATAGATCCTGGATAGAATGCGATTTATGATTGACATTCCCATTGAGGACTTCCACCATTCTAACTGGGTGGGGATTCCTATGGGTTGGGAGCGTTCAGACAAAGATCATAGCATTGTCTTCTTCAAATTGGGTTGCCTATGGATGGTCAATTGCATTTTCCCTGCCTCTGTTGTGGTAAAAAGCTGAGGTATGGGCTGGAGTAATATAACCAAATTCATAGACAGAGCTAAAGATGCAAGGACTGGCCAAACTATGATATCAAAAAGGCTATATAGTGTTTGTTACATTCACTTAGTTTACAAACAATGGCTTAAGACAAGCTTATATTTTGGGTTCAACAGTTCAAATAAGCACATGAGGCATTTATAAGTGATATTCTTAAAGAGTCAATGGGTACATATCATTACTTCATAAATCCCAAAATTGATGTAGCAACTGCAGTCCTTCCCTACCGCTCTCTAGGCTGGTGGCACCCAGGGCCTGGGCAGAGTGCAGGGTGAGGCGGTGCTGGCTGTCCTGAATGTAGGCCTGGCTGGCGATTGGGTAGAAGTTGGCCTGCAGGGGGAGCTTCAGGAAGCGGCGTCGGGGCTGCATCTGTGGAAACATTACAGTATCGAGGTACATGTTGAAGCCAAAGGTCAGACATTCTATAGTGTAAAGTGTGTGTTGTGGTCTGACCTGGAATCCGTTGAGGTCTGTGTAGAAGGTGTCGTCATTCTGGATGTCAGTGACCAGCCGCATGGCCAGCTCCTTGTTAGACTGTTCTCTGATGTCCACCATGGTGGTGACATCCAGAGACAGACCATCCACACCTGGCACATTGTGTATGCGGATGGTCTGTTGGAAGTGCTGGTAGAAAGCCACTACCTCAGAGAAAAGAGGTCCCTCCACCACACGCACCACCGGAGGCTCCTTCTGACTGTAGGGCTGAAAGATGGAGAGACAGTGTGTTTCTCTAATGGTTAAGGTTAGGATTGAGGCAGGTTATTGATCCAAAAATGGTCTACATGTAACGTACTGTATCTCTAGTAGAGGTAGGAGGGTTTTAAAGCTTGCTCACCTTAGCCTTTCCGTCAGGCAGGAAGAGGTAAGCCCCGCTCTTATCCTTGGAGGACCGAGTACCATATGTCACAAACTGGATCTGAACCTTCAACTCCTGAGGGTCATCTTTGCGACGGATACTCTGCTCGAGAGAGACCGAACGAGAGACCATATTATACATTACACTTCAACCAACTGAGTCTGTGCTGCCTATTTGGAATTCATCAAATGAGAAAAGGGTCTTGGACAAATTTGATAATTTTAGTCAACTTTTAGGCTGAATTCCAAATCTGTTAGAGACCAAGCACAGTCAGTGGCTGCATCCCCAAAAGACAATCCAGGCCTTTGGCCAAAAGTACTGCATTACATAGGCTACTATCTTGGCTGCAGCCAGCCTTCTACCCATCCACGCACCTCCAGCAGGCCTGTGGTTCCTGAGAAGCCCAGTGTGAGGGACTGGGTGGAGGTGTAGAAGGGTTGTGGGTCTGCCGTCTGGGAGCGGAGGGGGAGGGGATCCACGGCGTGGGCAGTCTGCCCCCGACCAGACAGCCTCAGCAGGGTCTCAGAGCGCAGCGTCATGGGGGTGTCGGCAGAGTCATACAGGTGGAACACAGCCAGGCCCAGGGCAGGCAGACGCACCATGAAGGAGGCCTGTAGACAGGACAGAACACTGTTAAAGACAAACACGGCAGACAGACCGGGGCACTCATGCTGCACCTAATATAATCAATACATCTGTCAAATGAAGTACCAAGCAATGCCCATTAAGTAGCCACTGAGAGCACCACAAATTAAACCAGCAACCACACCTGGAAGACCTCTGCGCTCATCTGGCTAGCAGAGCTCCACTGGGCACTGAGCTGCACAGGGAGGGTCTGTCCATCCTCTGTGAGCACCCTGACCCTGGCAGAGTTCACCAACACTGTAACCACACACAGCCTATCCTGCTCCACCGGGTTGAATAGCACCAGGTACCTGACGGAGAGACAGGGGGATATCAGTCACAAACACCAGACCCATGAGAGACTGTAGTGGGGCAGAGTGGGGGGGGGGTTACCTGGGTCCTGACTGGTCCAGTTCAATAAGAGTGCGCTGGGGCAGGGAGTCTTGGGTGGCACGTCTGTCATCCTATAGGATAAGGATATGAGTATGCGATTGTCAGTTGCACTGATTGCTTACACTGGAGAAGCACTGAGTAGTAGATCACAACTCCTGTCAACCACAGAATCCCATTGGAAAGTGACAGACAAGAAAAGATAGACTTATATAAGCTATTGTAACACTGTTGTAATGCATTGTTAGAGAGCTCCATGTCATGAACAGGTTGACGCTCCCAGTCCTTCTCCCTCACCGTCTCTAGGAAGGGTTCTGTCTGGTAGAAGCGATACACATCCTTGTTCTTCATCACTAGGAAGTGGGCTGCGTTAATGATCACTCTCTTCAGGCCCTGCAGGGAGTGCAGTAACCTACAGGAGAGACAAAGGACCAAGGACACATCATCCTAATATTCTTGAAGTTTGAGACATGAGTGTCCTTTATCAAACCAGTCTCCCCAAACCAGGCACATCTCTATTCTGCATATCGCTTAGCTACTGACCTGTTACCGTAGTCAATGACCACGTTCTCCTTGGCGGTGCCTGTGATGGCATCGTGATGCTGGAAGAGGGCGACGGTACGCCTTGCGTCCGTCAGCAGGGTGTAGTCTGAAGTGGGGTAGCGGCCCTCCATGCCTGTGTGGCGAGCATGAGCCACGGCAAGACTGAACAGGATCTCTGCCCCCCTTGGGAACACCACACAGGAATAGTTTAACAAAGACAAGTGAACCTTTGACAGTGTGCATGACAGGTTTCCATCTTCCAATTATTTAGCTTTTGAAAACTACACACGTGGCTAACATTGTTGAATTAACAACTGAGAGTAAGGCTCAGATGCCAACCTGCTGTTTCACAGGTGTATTGAAGCCATGTCTGTCTGATTCCACCTGGCCTTACCGGAGATGGGACTCCAGCACGCGGTCCATGCTCTTGTAAAAGGGCCGGGAGGTGTAGTAGCCGCTCCAGTAGTGGTCCTCGCGGTCTGCGTACGCAAAGAAGTCCCCGCTCAGCACCGGGTAGTCTGGGGGTCTGGCACCCTGGGGCACATTGTTGGCCTTGTAAACCGCAGTGAAGTATTCGGTCAGGGTCCCAAACTGGGCCTGGACACATACAGGAACACAGGTGAGATTGATGTTTAGAGAGGACATTATTAGATTCAATCCAAAACTAATGTTCAATAACTAACAGACCAGAAGAGCCAGAGAATTGTGGGCTTGGTCTCTGACCTGCACGTGCATCTCGGGGTGAGAGTTCATGTAGTCAAAGAGTCTCTGGTAGTTGAGATACTGCTGGTCCCACTCCAGGGCCTTGTCGTAACGAAAGTCATCTCCTAGTGGAACCAGAACCACCTTACTGCGGAAAAGCTTGGACTTCTTTCGGTACTGGTCCAAGAGCAGGTGGGCCCTAGGGTGGAGAGGTTACACACAGATTAACATCACAATTGTGGCTTGTGGGTACCAGTATTACAGGATTCAAAACAATACATTCCTGAACAGTGCTTGCTTTAGAACAGTGGTTCCCAAATGTTTTACAGTCCCGTCCCCCTTATTAAAACATTCAATCTCCAGCTGCGTACCCCCTCTAGCACCAGGGTCAGCTCACTCTCAAATGTTGTATTTTGCCATCATTGTAAGTCTGCCACAAACACACACTATACAATACATTTATAAAACATAAGAATGAGTGTGTTTGTCTCAACCCGGCTCGTGGGGAGTGACAAAGGACTCTTATAGGACCAGGGCACAAATAATTATATAATACTAATCAATCATTTTGCTCTTTATTTAGCCATCTTAAATATAAAATCTTATTTGTTCATCAAAAATTGTAAATAACTCATCACAGATTAATGAGAAGGACGTGCTTGAAAGGATGCATATAACTCTGCAATGTTGGGTTGTATTAGAGAGAGTCTCAGTCTTAAATTATTTTCTACACACAAGTCTGTGCCTGTATTTAGTTCTCACGCTAGTGAGGGCCAAGAAGCCACTCTCACATAGGTACGTGGTTGCAAAGGGCATCAGTGTCTTAACAGTGCGATTTGCCAAGGCAAGAAACTCTGAGAGCAGCCCTATCCAGAAATCTGGCAGTGGTTTCTGATTAAATTAAATTTTCACAAAACCGCTTGTTGCAATTTCGATGAGGCTCTCTTGTTCCGATATCGGTAAGTGGACTGGAGCAGGGCATGAAAGGGATAACGAATCCAGTTGTTTGTGTCATCCATTTCAGGAAAGTACACGGGGAATTTCACACTCAGCTAACTCAGATGCTTCGCTATATCACATTTGACATTGTCCGTAAACTTGAGTTAATTTCACACAAAAAAAAAATCATACAATGATGGAAAGACCTGTGTTGTCCTTGTTAATGCAGACGGAGTAGAATAGAGCTCCAACTTCTTAATCATAGCCTCAATTTTGTCCCGCACATTGAATATAGTTGCATTGAGTCCCTGTAATCCTAGATTCAAATTATTAATTTGAGAAAAAACATCACCCAGATAGGCTAGTCGTGTGAGAAACTCGTCATCATGCAAGCGGTCAGACAAGTGACATTTACGGTCAGTAAATAACACTCTAAGCTCGTCTCTCAATTCAAAAAAACCTGTCAATACTTTGCTCTTTGATAACCAGCACTCTTCTGTATGTTGTAAAAGCGTTACATGGTCGCTGCATAATGCAGAAAATACACAAGAGTTCAGGGGCCTTGCTTTAACCTGTTAGTCCACTAGGGGCATTATTTCATTTTTGGATAAAAAGACGTGCCCGTTTTAAGCGCAATATTTTGTCACGAAAAGATGCTCGACTATGCTTGGAATTGATAGTTTTGGAAAGAAGACACTGACGTTTCCAGAACTGCAAAGATTTTCACTGTGAGTGCCGTTGAACAAAAGCTTCAGGCAAAACCAAGATGTTTGAGCGCCCAGGAAATGAACAGGATTTCTGAAGCTACGTTTTCCATGATCGCCTTATATGGCTGTGAATGTGACAGGAATGAACGGACACTTTCTATCGTTTCCCCAAGGTGTCTGCAGCATTGTGACGTATTTGTAGGCATATCATTGGAAGATTGACCATAAGAGACTACAATTGCCAAGTGTCCCGCACGGTGTCTGCTTGGAAATTGGTGCGCAAAAGTCAGCTACCAGTATTTTTCCATCTGAATCAGAGAAGAATGCAGGCTTCCAGGGACGGCATTTCAATGAATAGATATATGACAAAACACCTTGAGGATTGATTCAAACAACGTTTTCCATGTTTCAGTCGATATCATGGAGTTAATTCGGAAAAAAGTTTGACGTGTAGGTGACTGAATTTTCGGTTAGTTTCGGTAGCCAAATGCATAGTAACAAAACGGAACG
The DNA here is from genome assembly GCF_023373465.1 of Oncorhynchus keta. Classification (NCBI taxonomy): domain Eukaryota; kingdom Metazoa; phylum Chordata; class Actinopteri; order Salmoniformes; family Salmonidae; genus Oncorhynchus; species Oncorhynchus keta. The sequence continues at coordinate 16,166,987 of NC_068442.1, read as the reverse complement.
TTGTGTCCTACACAAGAATCTTTCAGGAAAAACTGGACATCTGCTATGTAACTGAGAGTCTCCTCATTGAAACATCTGAAGTTCTTCAAAGGTAAATTATTTTATTTGATCCCTTTGCTGGTTTTTGTGAATATGTTGCGTGCTAAATGCTAACGCTAAATGCTAAGCTAGCTATCACCACTCTTACACAAATTATTGATTTTCTCTGGTTCTAAAGCATATTTTGAAAATCTGAGACGACAGGATTGTTAAGAAAAGGATAAGCTTGAGAGCAGGCATATTTATTTCATTTCATTTGCGATTTTTAGAAATCGCTAACGTTGCGTTATGGTAATGAGCTTGAGGCTGTAGTAACGCGACCGCATGCGGGATGGGGCGGACTATGAGGTTAACAAAGTTAACCCTTTTCATTGTAAAACGTCTTTCAAGCTTTCAGGCATTCCCTTGGCAGCAAGAGCCTCTCGGTGGATGCTGCAGTGTACCCAAGTGGCATCGATAGCAACTGCTTGCACGCGCGTTACCACTCCACTATGTCTCCATGTCATGGCTTTTGTGTTGGTATCAGTACAGATACCAACACATCTTGACCACCAAAGTCCATTTGATGTTACAAAGCTGTCCAGTACTTTAAAAATATCCTCTCCTGTTGTCCTGGTTTCCAGAAGAGGATGTCTTCCTTAATTGACTCCCCATAAACATAATGAACATATACCAGGAGCTGTGCCAGGCCCGTCACGTCTGTTGGCTCATCCAATTGTAACGCATAGCATTCACTGGCTTGTGTGCGAAGCAGTAATTGTTTCAGAACATCCCCTGCCATGTCACTGATGTGCTGTGAAAGTGTTGTTTGAGGGAGACATTGTCTGAATACTTTATGGACTTTTCCCAGCCATATCCGCGGCAGCAGGAAGAATGAAGTCCTCCACAATAGTATGGGGCTTGCCTGTCCTAGCCACTCTGTAGCGCACCATATAAGACGCTTCAAGGCCCTTCTTATTAATGGTATCTGCTGCTTTTATACATGTCTTACTACTCAAAAGTAATCTTAATTGTCGCTCAAAAAACTCCTGTGGTTTATTTTTCAAATTGGTATGTTTTGTTTCTAAATGTCTACGCAACCGTGAAGGTTTCATCGAGTTGTGAGATAGTCCTTTTGCACATATAACACACAGTGGCTGAGGAAAGGCACTACTCCCAATATAAGGGAAAACCAAATCAATGTAGGTCTCATCATATTTGCACCTCTTCGATGGTCCAACATCCCTGTCTGTTTGGTGCTTTCCCGGGTTAGGGGACGACGGTAGCTCGTCGGCTGCATCATATTCACAACTGTCAGTGTCCATGCTAGCTGGACTAACAATAAACGTAGAATTACTGATGCTAGCATTGGATGTGCTTGTGGAAGCAGAATAACTTATGTCATATATAGGTGCAGGTGTAGTACTGCTGGTAGTAGCAGTACTACTAGTAGAGCTGGTATGTGTCTCTATTGACGCAGGCCTTACAACGAAATGAGCAGCAGCTACGTTTGGTTACATACGGACCGTTAAGTGGAATTCCCGCGAGAGAGTAACGGTTAATGTGATTGGATGTTAATTATTTGACGAGGCTACCTGTATTTGACATTGTGTTGTTATTTCACTGAACAGTAGATGGTTTAATTGTATTTGTGGCAGTAACGAGGCTACTCAGGCGAGAGAAACCGCACCAAAATGTATAGCCCCGCTGGAAAATATAAATGGACTGTTTGAAAACGTGAGAAATAATAATAATAATAATAATAATAATAATAAGTATTTATTATTTTAAATGTGAATCACATTTTTATTTGGCGTACCCCCGACGGTTTGGGAATATCTGCTTTAGAATATTGACATTATTGGCAATAGCAACGTTTCTGTTTAGTGACCTTCGTCAAAGCATACATTTAATGAAAAGGAGAAAGCTTGCAAGCAGTGTGCAGAAATGTCTTCTTTTGAAATGCATTACATATTCAATCACATCTCTTAGATGTGTGAGTGCATCCCAGTGCAATGCCAGTGTTACAGGACAATAGATGACTGTACATGACCTTAGAAAATGGATTATATATATAAAAAAAGACCTTTAATGGAAAAAGGCAATCAATAGATTTCAGTTAGAGAACTATTTTCTATTAGTCTCTCTCTGGAATATCTGCTTTGTAGAATTCTATGAGGCGTTTCTTTTTTCTACACAAAACTAGTGATTGACAAGCCAGTAGCATCTTTCCTGTATTTCTGCACCCACACCCCCTGTTCTACTGCAGAGCTCTGACATCTCCTCACCACCAATCCCCCACACAGTCCCTGTAAATGTTCCTTGACCACCCCCCCAGCAGTATGGTTTACAAGGCCCCGGGGAGACTCTCCCTGCTTGGCTCACCTCTCTGCCACGTTGGCCTCCACCACGGCCCGCGGAGGAACCTTCCAAGGACAGTTGACCCGGCCTCCTGGCAGCCTCTTAAAGTCGAACTGGCAGCAGATCTTGGGGTCCGGCCCGCATGTGTGTGGCACGTCATAACTGTAGAAGGGCATCATGTGGCAGAAGATGTCCGTGTCCGACTTTTGGTCTGGCAATACAAACAAAAGGAAGAAAATAGTTTACTTATTTGTAGTTTGTGAATATAAAAAGTGCAATGTAAATACAAGCAAGGAACACAGTTACTGTTCTTTGTTCAAACTATAAAATTGGCCATTGCCACATTTCCCACAAACTCAATTTGACTTTAAAAGACAGTCCAGAGTTGCAGCGCATTCCAGAGAGAAAAGCACATTATGGTGTAAATAGATGAGATGGTTTTCCTGGGAGCAGACCAGCCAGCCACTGACCCCAGGCCTGCCTCCACATGAATTCCAGGCTGCGGCTGGAGGCAAAGTGCTTCTTTATGGAGTAATGGACCCTCTGGATGAGCATGCTGGTCAGGTTGGCCCTCTTCAGCAGGTAGGGCATGGTGGCACTATGGCCAAAGGGGTCCACAGCCCAGCCTGACCGGGGGGTCACACCTACAGTAGGGCACAGCACAGGAGGGTTAACATCATGGAAAATACAACAGAGCATGGTGCACAGTTGATATGTCATCTTAAAAGGAACTCAAACAGGAACAGAAGACATAACTATGTCCAAAGTCATACAGGATTTCACACAATATGCACAAAAGGTGTCGTTGCAAAGTTATCCGCTCAGAGTTTGAATCAGTTTAACTTTCAAATGCTTCTGCTCCAAACCTCAGGGTACAAAGCCCCTTGCATGAATAAGAAAAAGTGTCTCGGAGAGGGCAGACGTGTCACTTACCCACGTTCTTCTCCAGCCACTGATGGCCTTCTATGAGCTGGTCGATCATGGCGAAGTAGTGAACGTTGGCCTCATCACTCATCACCCAGCCTCCAGTCACCATCTCCAGCTGACCTCCTAGGATTAGCCTGAGACATCCACACAGTAGGGAGATGAGAAAAAGCAAACTCTTACTCCGAGCCACTGCATTAACCAGAAAGCAGGCTATGTCAGGAGTATCTAGTCTCTATGACAAGGCAGATGTGAAGCACATTAGTTCATTACTGTAGATCACCCTGCTAATGTGGCCTGGCAGGTTGTTTACAGCCTGTGATAAGTGATACTGAAAATATACTGTTTTGCTAGTTAGGTAGACATTCACAGCTGGACGAGTTCCTCATTACAGAAAACAACTGAAATCAAATCTACCAAGACCGGCACTATTGACTCTTCCCCCATGTGGGCAATCCTCAAAAGACAGCTCAAATACTTTAAGGAAGAATCCATTTGGGCAGTAGTAAGATGCCTGAGAGCGAGTACTGTGACTGTGAGACACTTACTTGCGCATGGCTTCCTGCTTGTGCATGTCAGCACTCTCCCACCACTTGGCGAAATAGGAGATCTCGGACCAGATGAACTTCCTGCGTGGGTCCTCAGTCAACTTCACCAGCATGTTGTTGAAGATGTGCTGCGTCTGGTCTGTGTAGTACTTATCAAATGTCTTTATCCAGCCTGCCGGGATGGGAGACAGCAGCACAGAGGTAATGAGCAAAACAATACAGATCAGGAGAAACAGGGTCCTGTTCAGTAGGACTGGCAGTACTGACGCAAAACACTTCAACTGAAAACGGGAGTTCTTTATTGGAAAAGTTCCTGGGGTAGGCTTTGGCTACCTCCCTGATTCAAAGCATTTATGGGTCTACAAAATATGACCATGTATTGTACCATTTCCAATAGTATATTCTGGATTGTGCCATGACAAGATGAGGGGTAAGAGCAGGTCAGCAGTACAGTACCATACAAAACAGCTGTGCGGTATTAAAAATAACACCCGTTTTATTATTTAAACAGAACAGAAACTGTGCCTTACAATGAGCCACCTTGAATGCATTGTCAAAGGATGAGATGCATGTAGCAACTGATAATGTAATTTAATTTAACAACATTTGCATTTAAAATGTAATAAATGCTGATAATGTGATAAATTGCCAGTAATGTAGTAAATGCTGAATGCATAACTTAAAGTTTTTGCGTATGAAATCATTATTACATTATGCATTGATTATTACAATATAAAGTGGGATTTAAAAAAATACAAATGTAATAACAGTTTAAAATTGCTTTCTTTAATAGCATGCATTTTAAGCGTCACACACTTGAGGAACACTTTGCATTCATTGCCACAACAAACTTGCAATTTGAAGACACACCTTGTAGTCATGTGATTAGCCAAATTGTAATGATCACAAAAATATTCAACATTCAACACAACAAATATTCAATATTCAAGGAGTTTCACTCCTCCTTATCCCAGGACTGACCAAGCTCCTTTGCCTTAGAGTGCAGATGGAACCACTCATGTCAGACTGATTCACTCACACACACTAAACCCATTGGTTCGGTGCCAAAAACTGTGTTTTTTTCCACTACTGCCTTAAGTCCTCTTAAGAGCCTCACATATGGAAGTTCTACATAGTGAAAGGGGCCTTTTACCATTGCGTTGTCTGCAGGTCTTGTTATGACTCTACGCCAGTCCTGCCATTAGACCTACTTCACTTTACCTGCAGTCTTGTTAAACCTTAAAAGCTCTGGCCTGGCTTTTGGAGGACATCCCAGAACAAAAGAAAAAAACAGCTTTAGCGTGATTCACTGACAACAGTCCCAGTGGTCTCTCATAGCTCTCCGCAGACCCAAGACTAGCTGTGAACATTTACTCAGTGACACCTTAGTAATGAGTAAAGTCAATTCTAATTCAAATGGAAGCATAATGAATGGCCATTCCTGTTCTTGAGTGACAACCTGCAGGATCTACCACAGTCAACAAGTCAATAACTGTCAAGTTAGCTAGCGGGCCTCACACTGGCTGTAAATAAATCTAATGGAGCTGTCAATCTCCGGCTAAAATCAAATCTTGTGCCAAGTAACAGACATTCTAATCTAAAAATAGCCTAGACGTTGGCATTCTAATGTAATTATGTCACTCCATTTGTCAATCCTGTCATCAGCAGGTAATAGCAAAACATGAAAAATGTATAGAATTGTGGTAAGACCCAAAAAATAAAAGGTCTTCCCTGTCACTAGGCCTCAATCACACTTTCCAGTTTTGAAACAGAAAGGTAGATCTACTACCTGACCTCGTCCAATAAGAAACCCTAATTTTCATTATTCATTTCATAATGTTTTGCTAAGGTGTACTCTGAAGAAACTTGCTTTTGAGGCATGCCTCACCTGGGTCGTTGTGGGAGTGAGGGACCACAAACACCTGCAGAGGCTCACTGTCCCACTCCCCAGGCTCATAGGTGATCTCAAAGCCCTGCTTCCACACACCCCCATCCACATTGTCAAACTTCAGCAGGGAGTACACGTCCAGCATCTGGAAGACAACAGACCGAAGTTGGCAAAGTGGTGAGGGTGGAGAGAAGAGGCAAATCACATGAAATCGGTAATCTCTCACCTTAAATGTGTTATGTAGACAAGAGACAGTGTGTTAACAATTACATACGCATATGGCCTACTGATGGCCAACAGAACAATACCCAGAAAGTCCCTGGAGAGCAGCTCACCTGCAGGTCGGTCTGTCCACGGCGGCCCTGGGCAAACTGGCAGTCCTGGGGCTTGACAGAGAGGAAAGTGGGGCGTCCGTCGAAGGGCAGGACCCAGGAGCCGTTGGCACTGCGGAAAGGCAGCTGTCCGCTGGGGGACACAGCGCCGGTGTCAGTCAGCTCCAGGACAGAGTCCTTGATGTGGCTGATGATCTGGTGGTTCTCCTCCAGTAGCTGCTCCAGCTGTTCTATGCGGTTCTGCAGAACAGAGATCTGGCTCTAGAATGCAGGAGGAAAAAGGCCCCGGAAGGAAAATGGGGATGAACGTCACAGGAGGAGCTAAACATGGCAAGCAAGTCTATTTGGATGGATACACTACTTCACTGTCCCCTCCCCAAAGGAAACACTGTTGTGAAAATCCAGGTTGTTGTTCACTCAAGCTGTTGCAAATACGTAAATGAATAAATAAAAGCTAACCATTTATGGGTCCTATTTGAGGCAAATGCCAAAAAACAAGTTTAGGCCAACATGACAAAAATCCTGTCAGAAACAATTCAATCCAGGCTTCCTTATTTACACCGTTGCTGGAGCGGGTCTTCAGGTCACAAATATCAGCACAGCTGTGGTGGCTGGGCATCTCTACACATGGTGTGTTTATGAAAATAGCTCAATGCCTCTCAGAATACAGTACAAAATAAATGGATAAATTAATTATTTAAACATGTGTGCATCTCAACAATTAGGCCCTAGAGTATTATACGTTTGATAATTACAGCTTTGATGTAACTCAAATTCAAAGGAAAAGTGTTCATTAAACTTGAAAAAGGTACTGCCTCTGGCTTGAAACAGCACACAGATGTATCACAACAACGTGGTGTTTGATTGCAGACAAGGGTTGAGACTAACAAGCTTACTAGTGGTGCCATGTCTATAGATGTCTTACCCTTGGGAAGTTCCCGCCGCCGTTCTGTCTCCTTGCAGGGTCGTGTTGGACTCTGTCCAACATCAGGTATAAGGAGAATACTGCCACACAGAATATGGCTCCTCCACACACAGTCACCTGCTTCTTCAACTTCATCCTTTAGCCTGTAGAAAAGCCTTTTGAGGGGCAAAAATAAATAAATAAATACCTTGACTTGTAGTTCTTTACCTCCAAGATAAGCGGGAATGGTCCTTAGTTAGGACAGAGTGGAGTGGAGTCCTTGGAGTGCAAAAAGTGCCTGAAAGTGACCGGCAGGACCAGTGTCAGCAACAGTTCCCCAACCTTGCCTGCACTCCCTTAGACCTCCATTAACCAGAACAGTCAGGGGCGGAAAAGTTGGCAGAGAAGGTGGATGTAAGGGTGTAGGTGTGGTGAGGGACATAGGGTACTTAAATCAGCAATAGCTGGCAAGCAGTCGGTCAGCTCCGGCCAAACCACAGCCGGGCTCCTTCAAAGTGGCCCTTGTGCTCCCAACCATCCAAACCTGAGATTTGCGGAGGAGGGGGAAAAAAAACACAAAAAAACAAGCACTAAACAGCGAGGGCTCAAACAGGGAGCCTACTGTCTCCCCAGCATGGTGTCTGTGTGTGTGTGTGTGTGTGTGTGCAATCCTTTGGTCCAGTCCAACTCCCTGGGCTGTGTCTAATTCTTTAGCACTGGCAGAGTCCCCTTTCAATCTGGTTGGCTGCCAGGGCATAGCCATAACAGTAAGCACATGGCTTCAGTGGTGCGGAGAAACAGGGGTGAATGAAGAACTTGGCTACAGGTACCACCAGCTCTTTTGATAGTATTTTTCTCTTGGCTCAAAGCACTCCAGTATGACACAAATGTCACTACGATGCTCTCTTTGACAAAGCCTAAGCATATCAACAATGGCAAAAAAAGACACATTTCCTTGGTCACATTTGCATCATGTTTAAATTATGTCCTAGGGTTCTTTTCTGAGGTTGGAGGGTAATAATGTCAGTTTAAGAAAGCATGGCCAAAACAACTATGTAATCCTGCATTTAGTACTCAGTAAAATACTGTATGCAAGTGTGTAGGAGAGGGGAGTCACAGACAGATCTTGATAAAGAATGTATACCAAGAAGCAAAATAACCATGCTGAGCCCAGTGGCCTGGATTTCAGGACGCTTGCTAGCTAAAGAAAGACAGGTGTTCCTCCTTTCAACAGCAAATCCTGTATGATCATAATCCTATCAACTAACAGGCTGTCAGTGACAGCCTTGCCATGGGGATTTGTGATGATAAGACCCAATACTTACACTGGCTGCAAAACAACTAAATGGTTCCCAATTCAAAAATGATGTGTTGGGCCATCTGTGCATGATGACTAAACCTCTCCTAACATGGAAATGACAGGCTCCAGTGATATTAGCTAAGTAAAGTATTCTGCCTTTAATATAAATGAGCTTGCAATCTTTGCTAGGAAAAGTCACTGTTGCAAGCTCCACATTTTGCAATACATAAATCACTACATGAGGATATCAGACTCCAAAGACTAGATTTGATTATTTCCCATGTGTGAGCTTGTAAGAAAAAGATGGGCCACTGACTGCTGATTCCCCTTCATCAATACAGATGATGGAAACCGACGTGGTAAAGAAATATCAGTTTGTGGAAATGTATCCTTGTTTGTCGAACCTGTAAATTTAAACAGCAGCAATCAGTGAAGTCAAATAAAGCTCCGGAATAGTTAATGGTGATTTCCCCGTGTGTGGGATGAGGTGTGAAGCAACAATAACATGGCAACTCAATAATTCTTCATCTTTCAAGCAAATGAGTATCAATATAGCTAGCTAGCTATAAAGATCTAGTGACAGTGACAAATATATTTTTCGATGCTAGCTTTACTGAGAGAATCTATGCATACTCACGTTACCCCTACCTATATCTACAAATTAACACAATTACCAGTACCCCTGCACATTGACTCAGTACAGGTATCCCCGTTATTGTATTGTGTAACTTTTATTTTATTTATTTTTACTTTAGTTGATTTAGTAAATGTTATCTAAAAACTATATTTGCTTAAAACTTAAAAAGTATTGTTGGTTAAGGGCGTGTAAGTAAGCATTTCACAGTAAGGTCCTGTTGTAATTCGGCACATGTGACAAATAAAGCTTTCATCGGATAGTCAATGTCATTGTATTTTAAAATGAGCTAGGTAGTTCCAAATAGGATACCATTCATACACAGGCATAAACTATGATTCATGCAGTCATGCCTGACAGACAGCTAGCTATATTAGCTAGGATCTACAATGACAGGTTGGGTGGATTTGCAACAATTTGAGTGTACCCTAGTGTACATACGTTTCAATCTGTGCTGTGAGTCAACTCAACTGACATTAGAAAAAAAAATAATATTACATTGCATCAGCTAGCATCATTTGAATGAACAATCTACATCACCATGGCAATCCAGCATCAATTGATAGAACATTCCAAATTACCATTTAAATTATTGCATCGCAATACCTGGCAGTCACTGCGAGTGTACCTATGAGTTTACCAGTCAACTTGTCAGGGTTAGAGCGTCCAAGTCCGTTCTATTTCTATGGGTAGGCATTTCTCTGTTACCATAACAACTTAGCTAGCTAGTTAGCCTGTCTGTTTCATTTGCGCCTGTTAGCTAGCTAGCAGGTGCTGTTACATTACTGCATTAGCAAGCTTGCTTCAGCAATCCTTTTGCCACTGGAGTTTGCACTCATCTCTGACTGACTGACAGCTGCTGGGCACAATCACACGGCTCAAACACTGTAAGGTTTGCTAGCTAACGTTACGTTAGTTATCTGACTACACAACCAGTTAGCTAGCATTAGCCTGGCTACCAGTAACAGGCTAGCTAGCTCAGTGTCAAAGAAATCAACCTACCAGTCAGAGTCAAATCATCCCGAATATCTGTTTTCGGGACACATAAAATACATTTACGTTATGATGCCCGTGGACGGTTATCCATAGCTACCGAATGGTTTTCTGTTTCGCCGTCAGCAATAGATTGGATATGCGTGTCAGAGACGAAAGAGGAACCGAAATATCCCACTCCCTCATTTTTTTTCTTTCAATGAGGTGAGGAGGAGGAGTCTACCGACGTGTCCATAAGCGACTTCAGTCACCATTCATTTTCTGGATTCAGGGTCATTCAAACATCGTTTTAAGCTTTGTTTAGCTGGTGACAGTTACAGCCGATTTCGGGATTGTATCGATTCTCTCTCCTTAAATATGTGTTATCTGATTTATTCGTTTCAGTCTCTGAAACTTTTAATCAAACTTTTCGCCTCCGGCTCCTGATGTCAGGGCACAAAACAAGTCTCCTGAATTAGCCTAGTGCGCCCAGCTATATCCTTCCCGAGTTTTCCTTGGCTAAACTAGCTGGCTAGCGGAACTATGCTAATCCTCACTGCCAAACTTCATAAATACTGCACCCTCAACTTCAAAACTAATTTGCTAGTTATACAATAATTTATCAAATAAATTCGCTGGGAAGATCTTGAAATTATGTACTGTAAGAAAACGGTGGCGAAGGACATCATTACTACTTAACGCGGATCTAAGTTCAGTTTTGAGATCCACCGGCATTGACGTAGTGTTAGCTGGACGTTTCTGACTGGTCTTGGAACTGTGACGACGGGCAGCCTATCCCTGCTTGGCTCTATGGGCAAAGAAGTGATTCTGCCAACACAGACAGATATGTACCACAGGTTGGTGGCACGTTAATTGGGGACGACGGGCTCGTGGTAATGGCTGGAGCGGAATCAATGGAACCGTATCAAATACATCAAACACATGGTTTGATGCCATTCCATTCGCTCCGTTCCAGACGTTATTATGAGCCGCCCCCCCCCTCAGCAGCCACCACTGATATGTACAGTCTTGTACCCTTAACCTTTTTTGTACCCTTAATCTTATTTGATTTAAATCTGACTTTATTAATATAATGCGTAATCCTAGAATGACATGAGAAAATAGAAATTCTACAGATCACAATGACTACGATGAATGGGTAAATTACTTCCGGACAGGAAGGGTCAACAGATCTCCTCCTGCTACTCTGAGGGGACATACTTTTCACGCCACTACAATACAAAGTGATTTTTGCAAACTCACCCTTTCCCTAACCTTAACCTCAGACTCCTAACCTGCTACTAAAAAGTCACTATGGTATCGAAGTGGCATGAAAATAATGCTTCCCTCTTCTATGGGAGAGCACCCCTTAACCTCTTACAGTGAAATAATACCATGCTATTGTTTGTGGAGAGTGCACAATTATGAACTTGAAAATGTATTAATAAACCAATTAGGCACATTTTGGCAGTCGATACAACGTTTTGAACAGAAATGCATTGGTTCATTGGATCACACTAAATCGAAAACTTTGCATATACACTGCTGTCATTTTGTGGCCAAAATCTAAATTGTGCCTGGACTGGAATAATACATTATGGCCTTTAACCTCACACTCAACGTCAACCAAACTAAGGAGATGATTGTGGACTTCAGGAACCTCAGGAGGCTGAAGAAATTCGGCTTGTCACCAAAAGCACTCACAAACTTCTACAGATGCACAATCGAGAGCATCCTGGCGGGCCATATCACCGCCTGTAACGGCAACTGCTCCGCCCACAACCGCAAGGCTCTCCAGAGGGTAGTGAGGTCTGCACAACGCATCACCGGGGGCAAACTACCTGCCCTCCAGGACACCTACACCACCCGATGTTACAGGAAGGCCATGAAGATCATCAAGGACAACAACCACCCGAGCCACTGCATGTTCACCCCGCTATCATCCAGAAGGCGAGGTCAGTACAGGTGCATCAAAGCTGAGACCGAGAGACTGAAAAACAGCTTCTATCTCCTGGTCCTTCTGTAGCTCAGTTGGTAGAGCATGGCGCTTGTAACGCCAGGGTAGTGGGTTCGATTCCCGGGACCACCCATACGTAGAATGTATGCACACATGACTGTAAGTCGCTTTGGATAAAAGCGTCTGCTAAATGGCATATATTATTATTATATATATTATTATTATATCTCAAGGCCATCAGACTGTTAAACAGCCAACACTAACATTGAGTGGCTGCTGCCAACACACTGACACTGACTCAACTCCAGCCACTTTAATAATGGGAATTGATGGGAAATTATGTAAAATATATCACTAGCCACTTTAAACAATGCTACCTAATATAATGTTTACATACCCTACATTATTAATCTCATATGCATACGTATATACTGTACTCTATATCATCTACTGCATCCTTATGTAATACATGTATCACTAGCCACTTTAACTATGCCACTTTGTTTACATACTCATATCATATTGTACTCGATACCATCTACTGTAGAGCCTATGCTGCTCTGTACCATCACTCATTCATATATCTTTATGTACATATTCTTTATCCCCTTACACTGTGTATAAGACAGTAGTTTTGGAATTGTTAGTTAGATTACTTGTTGATTATTACTGCATTGTCGGAACTTGAAGCACAAGCATTTCGCTACACTCGCATTAACATCTGCTAACCATGTGTATGTGACAAATAAAATTTGATTTAATTTGATTTGACAGGAACTGACCATTTATTTTAACGTATTCATCATCTTTGTTTTAGCCTAGCGTGATTGATTGAGACCTGCAAAGCTTTGTGGGATGTACTCAAAAGCCAATGATTAAATAACCATCTATATCTTAAATCGATTTTTATGTGCACAAGTTGTTACATTATGATGAACTTTGTGAAATATGTTTTGATAACATTTGGTCCATCTGAGAATGTGTTCTTTTGTTCAATAAAAAATATCCTTCATTTTTATTATATTGCAGAGTATTATGACATAAACATATAGCAGAGTGCCTGACTATTCAGCTAATTATCTACTAGTGATGGATGATGACTGGATTGGGAGGAAGGTTTGGATAAAGAATGTAGGGATGATAAGGGACCAGATAGGGAGGTAAACAGGACATGCAAGGTTTTGCCATGTTACAAGCAGATCCCTAGGTGAGCATTCCCTGTGGAATGCCAGGTAAGTTTCCTGCTCTACATCATACATAAGCCACACGAAGCACAAACCACAGGCAGGGGAATACTGTGGACTTAAACCAGGTAAGGCTCTCCACTTTATCCTTCTATCTTAATTAAATCCTCTTTATCTTTAACTCTGCCTTGTTGGAAAAGGACCTGTAAGTAAGAATTTCACTGATAGTTTACACCTGTTGTATACGAAGCATGTGACAAATAAAATGTGATTGATTTAATTTGTAATATTAATTAAGTCACCTATTACTAACAATTGTAACTAACAATTGTCTTACATATCTTATATGAAACTATTGGCAGAAATCCTAATGAAGTAGGGTGTGGAGCTATGCTGTGTGAGGCCTACTCTGACCACTGGGGTGGTCACCACACAGGGTTCCACTGTCCCCGCCTCTCTGACCCCCCTGACCTGTCCTTCTGTTGCTGGCTGGGAGAGGGTTTGGGGCTCAAACAGTGCTGCCCACGTTCCCAGTACCACAATAGCATGAACAGCAGTCAGACAGGGACCAGAGTGAACTCCAAAGAACCTGTTTACAGGTTAGTAACCATACTCACCTAAACCTGTAGGCTAGTATGGCTACCCTAGGAGAGCAGAACTTTCTATCCAGCATTTATGTTGTGTTTTTCCTTAGATTGAGTGAGCGTATGGTAGGCTTTTTGGTTGATACAACATACTTCACACCCTATACTTGTTGCTTTTGTGGAAATATAAGCAAAACTGACACTTCAATAATTCATTAAACAAGCTGTTAGGAATATATTAGAGACAGATGGTGTTGTTTGTGACTCATTTCAGCCTTGGAACACTTATGGGCTTTGATCATATTGATATTTCCTGTGTTGTTATTTTTGCATTGTTGTTATGGATGTTTATTTATTTTATTTTTTGTGGGAAACTGATCAAATCAAATTATTATCCTAAACTTTGGGCACTGTCTGCAAAAATGACTTTCATGGAAGCATCATAGTCATTGACCACTGGAAAGCTTGGCTCTAGTTCTTCATGAGAGCTTTCTGTTTTGATTACAATACAGCTACAGGTCCCTGTTCCAGACTGTGGTTCTGCTCTATGGGTCCTTGGTACTGGTCCTGATGCTTGTGGACTTCCTATGGTTCTGTCGTGCGCGGGGTCTTTCAGTAACGGCAGCTCTTACGAGGCATGTCACGTGTCCCCGTTGGATCTCTAGCCTCCTCTTCCCGTACAGCAACAAGACACAGCAGCAGCTCTACTGCTACCATGGCAATGGGAGGGACTCACAAGTCCTAGGTGAGCACAAGATCCCTCAAGACTCCTCTTGTCTCTAAGGTAACAGAGGACACCGACAACAGTGAGGCAATTTGGCTGACCCATTAAAGACTGAGAGTGTCCTAGGGGAGAAATGTCCATGCCAAGTTCTACATTTGAGCATTTGAATACCTTGATGACCATCAATTTAAAACAACAAAAAACTGGATAACATACATACACTATGGCATAACAGGGTGTTTTCGTGCATATGGATCACACCAGAGTATATAGGGATAATGAGTGATCATAAGATATCTTATGGTTTTGCTTGTATATTTCCAATGTGTATAGTTTTAATAGGTACATTTATTCCCATCAGCACCAGATTTATTAGGATATACAGTGAATCAGTAAACTACTTTGTCTCTATACTGAGCAAGAGGGCTCATAATGCCCTGCATTGGGTGTCTACTTCAGGTAAATGTATGGAACATTAGATGATACTGTATGATATCTATGGTCTGTCTTTTGTCATCCTTATCATAATGAAATACAATGCTTTATACTAAATAAAAGTTAACATTGCAGCTCTAATAAAATCAATACTTGGTGAATCTTTTTATTTAGGGATGAATCTACATTTTCAGAATGATTACCTGGAGTAAAACGGGGGGGAGGGTCATGCTTTTTCAATTTCAGTGAATTGGAGGGTCATATAATTTGTAATTGATGAAATGTCAATATTTCTCAGTGTTTTAGAATAAGTTGCTTATTAGGCTATATATTGATGTGTGCCAGATGCTGCCCCTCATCTCTGATTCTCTGATGGGCATGCAATATCAAGTGTGCCTATAGGCTATTTAGTGTGGTCTCAATAAAATGATCTATAGGCTACGAAGTGCATTATCGGAGAAGCACAGACCAAAGTTATATTTCTAATAATAGCTGCTGGGATAGTGTAAATACAACTAGGCTGCAGTACACACTGCAATGTATATTCCAATCCTGAGCCCCCCTGACCTCCTGAACTGCCACAATAGGCCTACACAGCACAGCCAAAAACGTGTTTTAGCAAGAGCAGAGCAGGACAGTCAAAGGCTTCTTTCAAAAATGATCTATTAGGCTTAGTCCAAAAAATGCACATCCTAAGCATAGACTTGCCTATGAGAAGGATTGCGCGAAAATGAGGACTACCGGTAAACTTTGATAGCTTTCTATACTATAATTTATTTTATTAAAAACAATATGTTTGTTGCCCATGATGTAGGCTATTTATCTGAGTTATTGACCTCACAATAATCCAGATTCAAGTAATTTACATTGGGGTTCTGAACCTTGAAGCAGCAGTCGCAGCACAATCGATCGGGAATGGACGCTGGAAATAAGCATAATTCAAAAGTGTTCATTTTAATTAGACTTTACTAAAAAAAAAGTATTTGTGTTGGAGCCTATTTCTTCACATTTAAGAAGTAAAAGATAGGGCTACCTGTTTGACAGACAAAATTAGGCTACAGGCTGCTATATCCATAGATGTGTCAGTCAATTCCTCCACCCACCACGTACTCTTTTAACAGCCTACCTCCATGTCAGTGAAAATAGCCTTTCTCCAGGCTTTCAGTGAAAGGCTGTTAAGTTAAAACCAAGACTCGAATTGAGGGGTATGACATATGCCTACTTTTGAATGAAGAACATTTCAAAAAGCACAGGTCTATCCCTTGTTAGTTTATAGATTTAGAATAAAATAAAACGGATCCGATTATATGAAATGATAACAGCGCTTTGGTCGGTGATGCTTTATGCTAGAAACAAGCTGTAGAATACCCGCGAAAGACGTGACTCTGATGGATATGGGAATGTCATTGTTTCATTTCTTTGACATTAAGAGGCTGAGTTACAACCTTCTATACATGAGGAGACAAAAAAATAATTTTCTTGGGAAGTAATCTAATTCGGTCTATCAAATGATTGTACTTTCTGTACAATAGAATATGTTTAAACGCAGACAGCTTTTAGGAAACACGTGTGACCTCTTGTTAGGTTAACCTTACATTTTTCTGTGTCGTTAGGCCTTCTCTGTCTGGGGTAGAAAGGTAGGACCTAACTGTTGAAGGTACTGTACCATGCTCTGATTTCTAATGACGTCTCAGATATACTTATTTTCAAACAGTGACCGTTTTGTTGCAAACGAGTCCCATTGATTTGACATTGGGGAAATATGATAAGACGAACACATAGCCCTACCACCCTGTCCATTCTTCGCCTGTAATTTTGGTAAATTGTTTGATATTAAAAAAGATTATGCCCAATATGCAAATTTACGCAGAATTGGATGAAATGTTTTTATAGAAGGCCATTTGTTTCTCGGAACTGCAAATACGATGATAGATTCCTGCAATGCTTTTACTATAAAGTACATTTCCACCCCTACTCTTGTCCACGATGGTACGGAACCCATAACCTTCTGGCTGGCCCACAGCCATGTGCTCTATCAAAACTCCTGCGTTGCCATGTAATGCATACAGGACAAAGAACCGTTTCTAAAACGGCATACCCAAGGCTCTGGTCTGTCCAAGAAGTGAGTGTAAACAGTAGACATATCCACTTTGTTTTCATTATTATTTTGAGTATAGGGCAGGGTTACGTTTTTGTTTCAATAGTTCAGGGAGGGTTTAGGTAAAATATATTTTAATGAATGGTGGGCCATCCGTTTTAATTTAAGAGAGATCCAACTTTCTCCATGTAACGTTCACAACCTTAGTCTTTGTGTTTGTTATAACGGGAGTTGGGCTAGTTGGGACATTGAGGATCGTGAAAACCTCCTCATATTCGAACTGTCACATACAAAAAAAAACGATAAATAAATATATTGAACAAAAATATAAACACAACATGTAAAGTGTTGGTCCCATGTTTCAGGAGATTAAATAAAAGATCCCCAACATTTTCCATATGCACAAAAGGCTTATTTCTCTCAAATGTTGTACTCACATTTGTTTACATCCTTGTTAGTGAGCATTTCTCCTTTGCCAAGATAATCCATCCACCTGACAGGTTTGGCATATCAAGAAACTGATTAAACAGCATAATCATTACACGGGTGCACCCTGTGCTAGGGACTATAGGTTTGGAGGGAGTGTGCAATTGGCATGCTGACTGCATGAATGTCCACCAGACCTGTTGCCAGATAATTGAATGTTCATTTCTCTACCATAAGCCACCTCCATGTCATTTTAGAGAATTTGGCAGTATGTCCAACTGGCCTCACAACCGCAGACCACATGTAACCAACCACGTCAGCCCAGGACCTCCACATTTGTCTACTTCACCTGCAGGATCATCTGAGACCAGCCACCCGGACTGCTGATGAAACCGAGGAGTATTTCTGTCTGTAATAAAACCCTCTTGTGGGGAAAAACAAATTTTGAGTGGCTGGGCCTAGCTCCCCAGTGGGTGGGCCTTGCTCTGAACTGGGTGGACCTATGCCATCCCAGGCCCACCCATGGCTGCGCCCCTGCCCAGTCATGTGAAATCCATAGATTAGGGCCTAATTAATTTATTTCAATTGACTGGTTTCCTTACATGATGAACTATAACTCAGTAAAATTGTTGAAATTGTTGCGTTTATATTTTTGTTCCGTAGTTTTCCTGCAGGATTCTGTTATTTTTTATCACTTAATGGATTTAGTAAGGCACCGGGCTTTGATCTGTATTTCATTTGAAAAAGACAACTACATATCCCTATATTATAGCGCTTAATTTTTTTAATGAATAGTAATGTAATAGTAATGTAATAATGTCACATCTTGAGGTTAGGCCTTGTTCAGATGCTTTGCACTCACTTTATCAGTCCCTATGTAAAAACCATTGACAGTAGGACTACTGGTCCAATTCATAACATACCTGCAATGAAAATGTAACCAAATAAAGCGCTTAAGAGATAAACGGGCAAGTGTGAAAGCGTATAGAGATTCTCTGCCTTATTTGGTCATGGACCATGTGTAGAGGGAGGGGCCACTCCATAATCGTCATCATCGTGCACCCACAGGAAGAACTTCATAAAGTACTGTCACAAACTAGCGCCTGTAAAAGCAGAGAAATCAATTAAATAAAGAAACACATATGCAGTGAGAAGAGTCTCATTTATCGTCAGAGTATATCGGCCAGAGAAGGAAGTCATGAGTGTAAACGGGAAGGAAAAGGTAAGAGATCGCCAGTAGCAGAGTTGAGTCCTATTGCTCTGTGGGTTTCTTAGCTAGGTAACGTTAGCTTCCCACTAGCTGCGTTCACGTACTGTTCCACAAATGTGTTGGTCGGGAATGTCTGAGTTTCCTATTTCCGATTTATTTGAATGCAGCATATCTAGAGGGCTGAAAGGGTTGTCAAAATATGTTCGTTACTCAGAAAATACGGCCGGTATGTACTTCTAAAAAAAAAAAAGTATAAATAAACATTTACAAGCAACCGAAAAATGCACATTGTCGATACCTAACGCACATATACTGGGGCAACGTTAGCTTACTGTTTAGTCTGATTCAGCAGGCTGTAATACACCATTGATTTGTAATACAGATTGAAACTACACAATATCGTGTAAATATTCCTTACAAGTCAGAATGTTGAATAAAATGACATTTCAACTTACTCTACCTGTTGGCTGTGCGGCTTGTCCTTCAGCTGCTCGATATTTGAGAGGAAATATCCACAGGAAAGTATGGTTAACCCTGACATGTCAACTTCACTACCGGTGCAATAAAATGTAGGGTAAATAATACTTTCCTATGGATATTTGGTCTCGGCCATCTGAAGGACAAACACCATGGACAACCTGTAGAGTAAGTTGAAATGTCATTTTATTCAACATTCTGGTTTGTAAGAAAAATGTACACGGTGTTGCAGTCATTAGTTTATCATATGTACAAATTAATTGTGTATTACAGCCTAATGAATCTGACTGTTAGCTATTTAGGTTCATCCACAGATTGAAGATTTAACCACATGCTACTACGACAATACCTATATGCATTTGGTCTTATTCTGGCAATTTGACATTTTATCAGTATTTTTACTTACCATTATGAACAAGAGCTGGGCCATGCACCACTAGTTAGTACAGTTACTCTACATTTGCATCTAACCATGTACAGTACCAGTCAAAAGTTTGCAACCACCTACTCATTCAAGGGTTTTTCTTTACTTTTTACATTGTAAAATAGTAGTGAAGGCATCAAAACTATGGAATCATGTAGTAACCAAAAAATATTTTGATTAAACAAATCAAAATAGATTTTATATTTGAGATTATTCAAAGTAGCCACCCTTTGCCTTGATGACAGCTTTGCACACTCTTGACATTCTCTCAAACAGCTTCACCTGAAATGCTTTTCCAATAGTCTTGGAGTTCTGACAAATGCTGAGCACCTGGCAGTCCAACTCATCCCAAACCATCTTAATTGGATTGAGGTCGGGGGATTGTGGAAGCCAGGTCATCTGATGCTGCACTCCACCACTCCCCTTCTTCAAAATCAAATCAAATTTGATTTGTCACATACACATGGTTAGCAGATGTTAATGCGGGTGTAGCGAAATGCTTGTGCTTCTAGTTCCGACAATGCAGTAATAACCAACGAGTAATCTATCCTAACAATTCCACAACTACTACCAAGTGTAAAGGGATAAAGAATATGTACATAAAGATATATGAATGAGTGATGGTACCGAACCGCATAGGCAAGATGGAGTAGATGGTATAGAGTACAGTATATACATATGAGATGAGTAATGTAGGGTATATAAACATAAAGTGGCATAGTTTAAAGTGGCTAGTGATACATGTATTACATAAAGATGGCAAGATGCAGTAGATGCAGCAGTTTAAATGAGTACAGTATATACATATGAGATGAGTAATGTAGGGTATGTAAACATTATATTAAGTGGCATTGTTTAAAGTGGCTAGTGATAAATTTTTACATCAATTTCCATCAAATCCAATTATTAAAGTGGCTGGAGTTGAGTCAGTATGTTGGCAGCAGCCACTCAATGTTAGTGGTGGCTATTGAACAGTCTGATGGCCTTGAGATGGAAGCTGTTTTTCAGTCTCTCGGTCCCTGCTTTGATGATGCACCTGTACTGACCTCGCCTTCTGGATGATAGCGGGGCGAACAGGCAGTGACGCGGGTTGTTGTTGTCCTTGATGATCTTTATGGCCTTCCTGTGACATCGGGTGGTGTAGGTGTCCCGGGTGGTGTAGTTTCATCATACTGCCTGATGGTTTTTGCAACTGCACTTGAAGAAACTTTCAAAGTACTTAATGTTGGATTTCTGAATTGACTGACCTTCATGTCTTAAAGTAATGATGGACTGTCATTTGTCTTTGCTTATTCGAGACATATCGACTTGGCATTTTACCAAATAGGGATATCGTCTGTATACCCCCCTACCTTGCCACAACACAACTGATTGGCTCAAACGCATTAAGAAGGAAATAAATAACAAAAATGAACTTTTAACAAGGCTCACTTGTTAATTGAAATGCATTCCAGATGACTACCTCATGAAGCTGGTTGAGAGAATGCCAAGCTGTGGGTACTTTGAAGAATCTCAAATATAAAATATATTTTGATTTAACACTTTTTTTTGGTTACTACATGATTCCATGTGTGTTATTTCATATTTTTGATGTCTTCACTATTATTCTACAATGTAGAAAATGGTACAAATAAATAAAAACCCTGGAATTAGTAGGTGTGTCCAAATGTTTGACTGGTACTGTATGTAAACGTGTGGTTGAGAGTAGCATGCTGGATGGCAGTGGGTGAAGGGAGTTACCACAGGCGTTTCAGAAATTGAAAGAAATAAAGGACCACCTGAAGGGAGGCACTCTTTATTGAGGCAAAGTGCCTCCAGATGACACGAGATGGGAAGAAGGTAGATAGCTTTTCAGGGCTACAACTGGTACCGTATATTCCATATGACCATAATATTGTGGAGAGAAGTTGGATGATAATAATATAATAATAATATGATGATCACGACAGTATTGTGCCCACTATCTGTACATCTTTGATCCAGGACCCTGGTGCCCTGAAGGAAGAGGGGAATACCCTGTTCAATGCAGGGGACATGCAGGGAGCTCTGTGCTTTTACACCAAGGCTCTCAAATTGAGCCACAGCCAGGCGGAGAGTGCTGTCCTGCACCGCAACCGCTCCGCCTGCTACCTCAAGCTAGAGGACTACACCAAGGCTGAGGCTGATGCCTCCAAAGGTGGGAGAGTGCAGAACAAACCTGTTGATGTTGTCATTCACCAATGAAAAAATAATATATACTACATTTGACAAAGTAGTGTTTCTCTCTCTCTCTCTCTCCAGCTCTTGATGCTGACCCTGGTGATGTGAAAGCCAGGTTCCGGCGGGCACAGGCCCTGCAGAAGCTGGGTCGTCTGAACGAAGCGTTTCTGGACGCTCAGAGGTGTGCACAGATGGAGCCCACAAACAACACATTCAAGGAGATGCTCAGACTGCTGGGAGCACAGAGCCAGAAAAAGGTGACGAGCCAGCAGAGACTATGTAGTTCTGATGAAGTCTCTACAATGTACCCAGGAGGTCCAAGGCCATAATGAGGATTTATTTTCTCTCCCTTGTAGTCAGTTCAGATGTCCTCCACAGATGCTCGCGTTCAGCAGATGTTCTCTCTCCTCCTGGACCCCTCAGCACAGCCCTTGGACAGACAGAAGGTAAAACAATCACACCATACACACATAAACACTGACTACACAAAAGCGCACTCTGGCATGTTTTCAGCTTTGATGAACCTTACACCTTGTGATCTATTTCTCAATGGCAGGCTGCTCAGAACCTGGTGGTGCTGTCTCGTGAGGAGGCGGGAGCCGAGCAGATCTTCCGTAACGACGGGGTGAAGCTGATCCAAAGTCTGCTGGGCTCCAATCAGGAGGAGGTGGTCCTGTCTGCTCTCAGGACCCTGGTTGGCCTGTGTACTGGCCATCAGTCCAGAGTAAGTATTGGTCATATCTGTGTTTCTCCATATGAAACACTAGACATGATTTAAATAAAGAATCTAGCGACATTGCATTCAACCATGACCATATTCTCCAGACCATGGCCATAGTGAACGAGCTGGGCATGGAGCAGCTGTGTGGGGTGATGGGCTCTGGGGCGTCTGCTGTGTCCCTGGCTGCCTGTCACCTGCTGCAGGTGATGTTCGAGGCCCTGACAGAGGGCATGAACAGGGAGATCAGAGGGAAGGACGAGGCCATACTGCCTGGTGAGATGACATGTCTTCCGGTTACAGGTTGTGGCTTCTCGATAACACGGAGATAGAAAAGAAAGGTGACTGACTTAAATATACTTGTGTGTGTGTGCCGTACAGAGCCGTCTCGCGAGCTGCGCTCCATGCTGCGCCACCTGGTGGAGATGATGCCAGTGAGCAGTGTGTCCGGGCCGGGCCGAGACAGCGCCATCAACCTCCTGGTCAAACAGGTGCCCCGCAAGTCCCAGAGGAACCCAGACAACTCTCTCACACTGTGGGTCATAGACCAGGGTAAGAGACAGACTAACTTCCTCACACTGTATGGTAGAGACCAGGGTATGGTAGAAACAGAGCATGTTGTATTTTCCTCTTTGGTGGATGCAGCCATTCTGTCATGCAGATGAGGCTCACACAGTATTGTATAGTATTTTGAATCCGATGTACATGTAAATAAGTCGAGGTATTATATCAACCATATCTCTGTTCTCTCCTGTGCAGGGCTAAAGAAGATCCTAGAGGTAGCAGGAACGGTCCCTGAGATGTCTGAGGGACCTCCTCTCACAGACAACTCCCACATGAGCTGCTCTGTGCTCCTCAGCAAACTCTATGATGACCTGAAGAGTGATGCCGAGAGGGAGAACTTCAATAAACTCTGCGAGGAATATGTCCAGTGAGTGTTTGGTCCTGTCTTGATTTTCTAGTCTGTGTTGATTGTGATTGTGTCTCCCACCAGGTTGCATCGTCATGTCTTGTAGGTTATTGAATTGTGAACATCTTTTTATTTTCATTGTCGGTACAAATCCAAACAATCTGCGTGTGTGTGTGTGTGTG
Source organism: Oncorhynchus keta (assembly GCF_023373465.1). Lineage (NCBI taxonomy): Eukaryota > Metazoa > Chordata > Actinopteri > Salmoniformes > Salmonidae > Oncorhynchus > Oncorhynchus keta. The sequence goes on along the minus strand of NC_068442.1, from coordinate 16,143,578 downwards.
TGTGTGAGAGAACTACTCTGATACCTTTACTGCTATTGTTCTGTGCAGGCATCACTTTGGCCGCCCCGGCCTGGAGAGTAAGCTGCGCGCCATTCAGACTGTGTCTGTGCTTCTGCAAGGACCCAGCGACGTGGGCAACAGGACCCTGGAGATGTCGGGTATGATGGATGCGGTCATCTCTCTGTGTGCCTCGGAGGTTGTGTGTCACCAGCAGGTGGCGGTGGAGGCTCTGATCCACGCTGCAGGCAAGGCCAAGAGGGCCTCGTTCATCACAGCCAATGGCGTGGCACTGCTCAAGGACCTCTACAAGAAGAGTGAGAACGACCAGATACGTGTTCGAGCGCTAGTGGTGAGGGTTCAGCCAATAGCTATAGAACAATACTATACAATTGTTATATTGTCTATGGTTCAGCTAAACTCCCAACACACTAGGCCAATTGTCCCATTGGAATAACAAAAAAACATTGAAATAACTAGTGACAACTGAAAAAGTATGTGTGTTTTACAGGGTTTGTGTAAGCTGGGCTCAGCTGGGGGGACAGATTTCAGCATGAAGCAGTTTGCTGAGGGATCCACACTGAAACTGGCCAAACAGTGCAGGAAGTATGTGACCTGTGTTTTTTTTTCAAAGTGTGTAACTTAAAATGTAGCTTGTTATTATAGAACCAGTCAGATGATGTACCTCTTCCTGTCCCAGGTGGCTGTGTAACGAGTCTCTCCCCCCAACGTCTCGGCGGTGGGCCATTGAGGGCCTGGCCTACCTCACCTTCGACGCTGACGTAAAGGAGGACCTAGTTGAGGACAGGAATGCCCTGCAGGCAATGTTTCAGCTAGCTAAGGTAAGCTTACCCCCCCAATATCAAAGTAAAATCAGCCAATATGATTGTTACATCGTGACTTTTTATATCATGAGGCTATATGTTCCTCCCAGCCTCCCTTAGAGATGTAATGGTAACTAGTCATTTCATTTGATGTGATGTGATGTCTGATGGCGGTGTATTGTGTCCCTACAGTCAGAGGATAAGACTGTACTGTTTGCAGTGGGCTCTACTCTGGTGAACTGTACTAACAGCTATGATGTGGACAAGCCTGACCCTCAGATGGTGGAGCTGGCCAAGTATGCTAAACAGCATGTACCAGAGGAACACCCCAAGGTACTGCACTGTGTGTGTCAGGGCCGTGTTACCCAAAGGTACTTCTAGACATCCAAACCTCACTAATCACTGGGTCTCGACTAGAGGTGTAATGGTACACGTATTAGTACCAAACCGGTCAGTACTGGGACCTCGGTTCAGTTCTCATTGTGAACCCGAATGAATACATTACAACAAATAAAAACACTAGGCCATGTCTCTTGAGTAAATCTGAGCTGGAAAACATTTTAAGGATATTAAAACAGAGCCAATGTGAAAAAATGAAATCTTAATTGCCGCATTTCAAACTGTCCTTTTGTGAGGTGCACCCGGGAGCTATTTCTCCGGTGGGGTCGATAAACCAGAAATGGAGGATCCTCCATCATCGTTTAAATCTCCAGTTTGTTCAAATTTTGGCTTCCCAGTAGATTACAACAACGATGGACAGAGAGTTGTGGATATAACGTGAACGGTCCTCCAACTGGTAATTACTAGTGGGAAAGTCGTTTATCATCCTGAGCACCCACTTCTTCCATATGGTGACCTCTGATGTCACTAACTAAGGAAATTGTCCTATAACAGCATTTTCGGCAGTTAAATGTTACAAAATATTATTTAGAAAAAACAATCTAATGTGGTTTTTGAATTCAAATTTTGTTTAAACATAATAGCTGTACTTTTTAGTTCATGGTTGACGTCGCATTAGAGTTCAAATCACATGAATGACTCCAACTGGTATTTACGACTTCACAACTGGTAAATTCCCACCTCCCACATGGTTACAAACGCAGCAGCAGTGTAAACTTTAAAGGCCCAACATAACAATCCTGTCACAACAGACCATGCCAGGAACATTATGAATGGCATTTTATTTTCCTCCTGTACTGAAACTGAATCGACCAGTGATATGTACCGAAGCGTGGGTTTGGTGAACCGTTACACCCCAAGTCTCGACACGGAATATTCCTCTAATTAGGTTATTTTTATCAGCTCTTGTCCCAGATTTTATTTTATTACTTAAACCTTTTAAACCAATAAGTCCCATTGAGGTCAAAGACATCCTTTATTAAGAGAGAACTGGCCAATAGAGTAACTGACCAAGATAGCGAAGAGATTGCCCCACTGACTGTCTGTTTCAGGACGCTCACTCGTTTGTGGAGAAGAGGTTGATGAAGCTGCTGGAGGCAGGTGTGGTGTCTGCTCTGGTGTGCATGGGGAAACAGGAGAGTCCCGCCCTTACTGAGACCTGCAGGGAGTGCATCGCCAGGTTTGTCTGTCTTATCTTCCCTGGCTCTAGCCTAATAATACTCTTTCCTCCCCATTAACAATGCAGTCTTTTCCCCCTGTGTGTATCTTTCTCTGCAGGGTGTTCTTGGCTCTGGTGGAGAGGCAGGAGGACAGGGGCACAGTGGTGGCACAGGGTGGAGGAAAGGTGAGACCATCCTCACGTCAGTTATGTCTAAACACACCACCTTTCTTACTTGATTTAATTGACCAGTAAAATGCATTTAATGATGCTGTCTTGCCAGGCCCTTCTCCCTCTGGTGTCTGAGAGTACTGACGTCGGGAAGACCAAGGCAGCACAGGCCCTTGCCAAGATCACCATCACATCCAACCCAGAGATAGCCTTCCCTGGGGAGAGAGTGAGATAAACGCCCTATCCTGCTCCACTGATGAGAAATAAATATGTTTGTGTGAAGATCTAGTAATAAGATATTGCTGAGCCTGTTCAGATTTCAATCCATGGTGGTGCTCTCATGTAAACTCCCTGATTCCTTTCTCGTGTGTGTGTGTAGATCTATGAGGTGGTGCGTCCCCTGGTCAGTCTGCTCACCCTAGACTGCACCCTGCTGCAGAACTTTGAGTCTCTCATGGCCCTCACCAACCTGGCTGGTATCAGCGAGCGGCTCAGACAGAAGATCATCAAGGAGAAAGCTGTACCCAAGGTAGAGGGTTACATGTTTGAGGAGCACGAGCTGGTCCGCGCTGCAGCCACAGAGTGCATGTGTAACCTGGTCCTGAGCACTGAGGTGCAGCAGCTCTACGTGGCCACGGGGAATGACCGTCTGAAGCTGCTGGTGCTCTACAGTGGAGAGGAAGATGAGAGGCTGAGGAAAGCTGCAGCTGGAACCCTGGCCATGCTGACTGCAGAGCAGCCTGAGCTGTGTGCCCGCATCCCTGGAACGGTGATGCATCCTCCCTCGAGATATATATATACACACACACACACATAGGTTCAATTGAATATACTGTACCAGACAACTTTCCTTTACTATTTCTGTCCAGAGTTTGACATTACTTCCCTCACTCTGATTCCAGACCAGTCACTGGCTAGAGATCCTTCAGGCCCTGTTGCTTAGTGACAGCTTGGAGCTGCGTCACCGTGGAGTGGTGGTCATGCTGAATCTAATGCAGGCGGAGAAGAGCCTGGCCGAGACGCTGATGGAGAGCGAGGCGCTGGAGATCCTCTCCGTCCTGGCTAAATCCACAGAGCAGAGCTCCATCTCCAGAGCAGCACAGCACTGCCTGGATAAAGCCATTGAGTACGGCATCATCAAGAAGCCAGAGGAAGGGGGAGAAGGAAATGAGCCCTGAGGACAGTATGGAAGTGTGTGTGTGTGTGTGATGCTACAGGAGAAAAGACCTAAGATGATTGTTCCACTGCTGTTCTGTGTGAGGTGTGTTTAGTAGAATAGGAGGCAAGCGGTTTTGGTGTTTGAGGGCAGTAGGCTTTGCTGGTTTCAGTTTGAGGGCTGATATGCTTGGAGTTGGTGAATGTTCATAATGAATCTTGAAGGAAAAAACCTGCACTCACCTAAATATTATGTTTTAATCAAAAGAATTAGCAGCCTTTTCCTTCAAGTATATATATGCCTTTTCAAACTGCCACCCAATGACCTTTTGTCTCTACAAACATTTGAGCACACCAATCTCTTTCAATCAAAACAGATCTCCCAGTCCTGGGCTAAAGAGGACACATACATGCTTCAACTGATGTGCCACCTTCCACTCATGGATGATTCTGTTTGATGCTAGAGGCACAATGCATAGCCAACAAGAGTAACACAACTTAAACAACCAAATATAGTACTTCATGCATTCATCACAAGTCATTCCTTTATCTTGCTGTACTTGTCTATTGACTTTTATATTCCAATACATGTATTTCCTTAATGTTTGCAACACAATATGTATGTTATGATTTACTTGCACCTCATATGGATCATTGTTTTTATTTGCTTTTTCTTTTTCCACTACATTTCCAATGTCTTGGTTGTTTTTAAACAACCAGCATGACCCAGTTAGAAGGCTGGCGGACAAAAACTGTTGCTATGTAAAGTCAGTGATTATTCATGAACTAATCCATTGTATCAAATGTTTTCATCACTAAAGACTGCATCGAGACCACTGAGGTACGAGACTTGTTTGCCCATTGTTTAAGGTCATCTACTCATGTTCACATATGCCGATTCACGGACCTATATCCGGGTTTATTTTTTATTTTATTTAACCGGGTAGGCCAGTTGAAAACAAGTTCTCGTATACAACTGCGACCTGGCCAAGATGAAGCAAAGCAGTGCGACAAAAGAGTTACACATGGGATAAACAAATGTACAGTTAATAACATAATAGAAAGATCTATGTACAGTGTGTGTGCAACTGTAGTAAGATTAGGGAGGTGTGGCAAAATAATTACAATTTAGCATTAAACCTGGAGTGATAGATGTGCAGATGATGTGCAAGTAGAGATTCTAGGGTGCAAAAATAAGTAACAACTTGGGGAATGAGGTAGTTGGGTGGGCTATTTACAGGTGCAGTGTTCGGTAAACTGCTCTGACAGCTGATGCTTAAATTTAGTGAGGGAGATGTAAGTCTCCAGCTTCATTGATATTTGCAATTCGTTCCAGTCATTGGCATGAATTGGACCAGCATTGGACCAACATCACATGCGCACAGACCTCGTGATGTTATCCAAAAACATGGCAGATATTGGATGAATATAAAATATCTTTGGTTGCGAGTGATGGAATAAAATCTCCCTCAGCAATTTTATGGGGGAATAATTCAATGGATGCTTTGTGCACAAAGGTGATGACTAAAGTGTCTTGGTTTTCAAATCTGACTTCTCTATGTGGCCGTCAATGAAAATTGTATTTCTGGGCCGGGCGTTAGTTAAACCGAAGTACTGAAGCAAATGTGTAGGAGCAGTCGAAATCGTGCTTCTAGACCCGAACCCTGGCCCCTTTGTCTAGACCAGAGAAAGAGGCCCAACAGCGGAAAATGTGTCTCCCTCCAGCAGGTGGCGTTTTTTTCATTGTTTAGAATGGAGTTCAATGAGTGTCGAATTTCGTCAACCAAAAATGATTATTTGGTACGTGAGGTTTAGTTGATCGAATATACATTTCGTAATGCTTAAGTTATGAGTAAGTAAGACATGTGACATCCCGAAAACGTTTAGAGTTCTCCAGATGGCTTTGCATATTCATGGTACGACGCTAGTAGCATAGCATGTTTAACAAATGTGCTAATGTTTAACAAATTGGAAACAAGTATATAGAAATAATATACAAAAGACATTTAAGCCATTACATGAATACAATAACAAAAAAAGCTGCAACGCTGTTTCTGGGTGGTCATTACTATATATATATTTAAACTTCATATAGTGGTAGGCATGATAATATTTATGAATACTTGTTAATAAGTAGGTGTGTGTGTGGCAACATCAAAACTTTTTTTCCCCAACAGAAATAAAACCATTCTAATAAGGCATGACATAAGGTATAGTATACAACATCCTGTTGAAACAAGGCTCTTATAGCTCTATTGTTGAAGGGACTAAAAGAAAAACAAAACTTTCCTATTGCTGGGTCAACAGGGTTAATTGTAGGTATGTGCTGAGGGTTATGTCACATTCCTGAATAATAAAGTAACACCTGAGGGAATGGCATCTAAAACAATTGCTAAATATTTAGGTTTTACAGGGTCCAGAGCATCAGATACACGGGCTACATATAGAGGGGCGCTGTTTCGCTCGCTCGGATGCTTTCTCTGATGAAGGCAAGATGCAACCATTTCAATTATTTTACCGGGTTACAGTTTATGTAACAGGGCATCAGTCAGTCGAAATAAATTCATTAGGCCCTAATCTATTGATTTCACATGACTGGGAATACAGATCTCAAATCAAATTTGATTTGTCACATGCGCCAAATACAAAACACGCTGACCTTACAGTGAAATGCTTACTTACAAGCCCTTAATCAACAATGCAGTTAAGAAAAATAAGTCTTAAGTACAAAAAAAGAATTGAAGAGCAGCAGTAAAATAAGTTGCGATGCTATATACAGGGGTTACCGGTACAGAGTCAATGTGCGGGTAAAACATTGGCTAATAGGATTGATGGTAAAGGCAGATTACCGCTCGCTCACATATCTGCCCGGGACAGTTGAAAACGGGATTCATCCATGAAGAGCACACTTCTCCAAAGTGCCAGTGGCCATCAAAGGTAAGCATTTGCCCACTGAAGTCGTTTAACAGCGAACTGCAGTCAGGTCAAGACCCTGGTGAGGATGATGAGCAAGCAGATGAGCTTCCCTAAGACGGTTTCTCACAGTTTGCACAGAAATTATTCGGTTGTGCAAACCCACAATTATCAGCTTTCCGGGTGGCTGGTCTCAAGACAGTCCCACAGGTGAAGTAGCTGGATGTGGAGGTCCTGGGCTGCTGTGGTCACACGTGGTCTGCAGTTGTGAGGCCGGTTGGAAGTATTGCCAAATTATCTAAAATGATGTTGAGGCAGATTACGGTAGAGACATTATCATTAAATTATCTAGCAACAGCTTGAGTGGACATTCCTGCAGTCAGTATGCCAAATGTATGATCCCTCAACTTGTGACAAAACTGCACAAGTGGCCTTTTATTCTCTCCAGTACAAGGTGCACCTGTGTAATAATCATTCTGTTTAAATCAGCTTCTTGATATGCCACACCTGCCAGGTGGAAGAATTATCTTGACAAATGAGAAATGCTCACTTACAGGGATGTAAACACATTTGTGCCCACAATTTGAGAGAAATACACTTTGTGCCTATGGAACATTTATAGGGTCTTATTTCGGCTCATGAATCATGGGACAAACATTTTGCAGGTTGTGTTTATATTTTTGTTCAGTGTAGAACATATATTATTTATGTTGTCTACCTGGACTGCTGTATGCTGTTTTGGTGGTGACAGCACATGTGAAGATCAAGAGGTGATCAGCAACGAGGTGTTCATCCACCAGGGTCACTCATTCATGTGAGGTCAGTAAGATCAGCTGTGGGTCGCGCCACACTGCGGCAGTCACAAGTAAGAGCCCTTCACATCAGCGTCCTCAAACTGCTAATTTAGAAATATAACATTATATTCTAATGTAATTTTCTGGTACGGGTGATCGCTACACTTGCGGCTGGGGTAAGCTTAAAAAATATTAATGATTAGAAAATGTCACCTGTTCTTGGTGGCTTCAAGTAGGTCTAAGCATTGCATAAAGTCATTATGAATTCCAAAGTGCAATACATATCCAGGAATGGAAAGACATGGCCTTTCCTCATAACCACGGCTACAAGCTCTGCTTGTATCACTGTTTCAGCTGAATATGGCCAGCTGGGACAGGGGACTATGAGCAGCTCAGACGAGTCAAGATGAGTAGAGTTCTTCAAGAACCAGAGGCTGCGTGTGGTGGATGTAGTGTTTGGGCCATGGAACACTTTTGTTTCTGTTATCAAAGAGGACCCCTCTCCATCCTGACACATATCCTTTATAACTAAGGACTACATGGAATGGAAAAACTGTCTGTAAGAGTTGAGCACTAAGGACAGTGCATATTTTGATCGACTAGATCAGGGCTTTTTACAACCCTGTTACTGGAGCGACCGTCCTGCAGCTTTTCAGTCCAACCCTAATCTATCGCACTGGATTCTAATGATTAGCTGGTTGATAAACTGAATCACGTTAGTTACAGTATAACTAGGGTTGGAGTGAACATACAAGAGGGTAGCTCTCCAGGAACAGGGTTGGAGAGCCCTGGACTAGATATTCATGGTTATTTAAAATATTCATTGTTATTTTGATGACCAATTTACCCCTTTTACCAAAGAGCACCTTCTATCTACCAAAATGTACTATCGTGTACCTTAGTAGCACTTCCCTTCCTCCTCTCTCTACTATTCATGGTTATTTGTTCAGATAAATTAAAAATTTTAAAATGACAAAATCAGTGACTAAGACTTGATTACTTTTATTCTAGATATTTAGATTGAAAAAACACAGTTAGAGGGCTCTTATCGCATATACATTATGTAAAAATACATTATCAAACATAATAGAAAATATTAATCTACAAAGAATTTAAGGCAAAATCAAAAAATATATATTATTACAATGGAGAAAAAAAAAAGATCTTCTGAGTATTAATAGGACAGAGAATCCAAGGCATCCATATCCTGGCATCTTATTTGTCGACTTCACAGAACAATCTTAAAAGAACTAGAGAACAACACAGAGCATTAGAGGGAGGCTCATAGGTGCAATGAAGAAATTATGAAGAGTATTCTAATCAGATTTGTACTGACCTGACAAAATCTGGTGACCTTGAGATGACGTGTTGGAACTCTGACAGATTCACAGTTCCATCTTTGTCTATATCAGACTCTTCAAGAATCTGCAATATTGTAAATAAGTATTTGTTTTAGCCTTGGAGACTGCAAACGGAGACCTGAAAGGTAGACTCAGTGAGAGGACCATAGATCATACTCAGCAATGCAATTTCCTGCGTTGAGACAGTATTCAAATTTGCCACAGCTTCCCAGTTTATGGTCTCCCCTGAGGCAGTGCCACATTGGAAAGAACCAGGCAATAGTGGCCTTAATCTGTTAACTCACATTGCTGATGAGCTGCCTCATCTCTTCAGTGGTAAGCCTTGTGTCATCCGTCTCACCAGTCAGACAGTTCACCAGCTTCTCCAGGTCCCCACCATCCAGAGTGCCATCATCATCAAAGTCTGAACAGACAAAACAATACCAATACAACATTTTCACCAGCCCCCCAAACTGCCAGACAACAATGAATACACTACATACATATACAGGCCTAAGAAAGTCTCAATTGTATTACCAAAAATGCGGAATGCGTAGTGGGACTTGATTTCCAGTGTAGCTGAATCACTGAAGGCACTCAAGAGATCAAGGAAGTCCTCAAAGGTGAGACTTCCATCTTTCATATCAGATGTTGAGAATACGTGACAGATCCTTTTTCTGAAAGGGTTGGACTAAAGGGTGGGGACAGAACATAAACATTAAGTCCAATGCTGACATTTTTCTCTGTCAAATCACTTCTGGGCAAACAATAAGTACCCTACTGTTTTAAATTCAAATGGCCAAAAATATTTTCTTAGCAAAGAGAAATCTCTCAAACAAGAATTTTGCTAGGACTGTCAGGGTGGTCTGAGTGGAGAGGGTAAAACTACTAACTAATTTACTGCTTGGTGAGGTCACCATGGAAAGGCCAACACTCCATCCCACCAAAACAGGCTGACATTTCAGGTAGTCTTTTCAAACAACTTACACTAAAAAGGCATTATCACTATCACAATATTATCCCAACCTCAGTATGGAAATATATATAAAACACAGGAAAACCACATTGTTCCTTGAGAAGGGCCAGTGCAGTCAAAAGTAAATCAAACATTTGTTAAGATGTTTTTTTTACTAAAAATAATTTGCTCGCTGTATTAGTAATTTAGTATAATTTTAATTGCAATCTTGTCACCTTGAGTTCTGGCAGTGAAAGGACTTTCTCCATGGGCACTCGCGGGGTGGGGATGTTTCTGTCCTCTTTGGAGAGGAGTTCACTGAATCTCTTGTGTGCCCTAAAAAAAACATGCATCACAACCTCCACTCTGCCTGTATGGATGTTGATTGCTCAACAAGTCTCTTTCGCAATAGATTTACAATGACAAACCTTTCCAACCTCGTTCAAACAGTTACAGTAAATTAATCTTGCCTGTCAAACTTCCTTGTAAATTAGACTTTAGTACTTTGCGTAAGTAAGGATTAAAGTTGACAAGGAAGTTTGTCACTGGCAAGATGGAGCCTATATATTTACTATATGATCAAAAAGGATATTGACAACAATAGCATCTGCGAATTGAAATAATGGGGAAAAACGCTAGTTACTTACAGAATAATTTCTTGCTTTGTAAGAAACGTCAGCTCCTGGAGGGGAAGAGTTGGTGCATTATTTGCAAATACACCACACATTCCAAATTGATATAATTATGCCTCAACTTCTTGCTTTTATCAGTGTCGTGTCACTTGCAATGCGCTCAAGAAGTTGTCCTACCAACAACGTCATCAAAAACTGACAATACACTTGAGAATTAATTTAAGACAATTAATTCAAGCCGAACAGCGACTCTTTATGAGGGCATAAACGATATAACTAAATAGCTGGCTAAAAACAACTTGGTTAGTTTTTAGATATCGCGTTAACTAACTAACTAAGTAAGCTATTTGTTAACCTAACCACGTTACCAGAAAGTACAATGACCAACAACTTGTGGTGTAACGTTACATTGGCTAGATAGCTGTCTTATTTCACCTGATATTCTGAGAGCAGATCCTTCCTTAATTGACTTGCTGTTGTTCCCATGTTTTTGTTTTTTTCTTCTGTTTGTTATTAGCTAGCCAACTTCAGAGAAAGAACACTTTCTGCTTCGATAACTTTCCGAAGCAGCTGGCCACTTCCCTTTTCTGAATCGACGAAATATACCATAGTAACAAGATTTACATATTCCACGCAAACACACCGCCAGATGGCGATCACGTGCCTCAATACAAATCGCTGACGCAGGAAGAAAAGCAGAGCGAAGATGGATCCTATCCACATTGACTTACAGTTTACGTATTTTTCCTTCAATTATTTGTATAAATCCTGAATAAATACAGGTCATTGACACTTTTCTACTATTACGTGGAAAACTTTTATTAAAAAAAATCAGAAATGCTGAGATCCGGAAGTACTTTTTAGTGTTGTTGCGGAGACGCTGATAAAATATGCCATGTTTTTAGTTGCTTCCTGTTAGTTGTGGTAAATAACGTGGTTAAACTACTTATAGATTAGCGGTTAGGTATCGATTTTTACATAAACTCAACAGAAATGTAATTTATTTTCTACGCTGCTGATTCAGATAACAGTGCGTTAGCTACATGCTATTTAACTTGAGATAAGACTCGGCGTTGTCACTTCATGCCATTCATCTCATTGTTGAAACGTGATACATCGTGCCACGTAACGTCTGGGTAGCTACCGGTGCTAATATTTACTGCAGACCAAATGGAGGACGGAAAATCGCCAACACGTTTCGTCTACTGTAACCGAGATTTTGCTGACCATGTTTGCTGGTCTGGATGTGGTGACCGAACTGCCTCGATGTCTAAATTTGACACGACAATTCAAGCCGGATGGACTGACAGGATGGAGAGGGGGCTGTTCCGTTATCACCTGGGCGACTTGGAGACAAGAATTTTACCTGGGCCGGCTCGGTATGTGGCCCAACTGAATATTCAAAGAGGGGTAGAGCGAAGACAGCCCCAGGAAATATTAAGCATCAAACAAAACTTTGACACCAAACAGTTCAACTTCAACAAAATCAATCCAGAGGAAGTCATTTTTGAGATGAGTAAGCAAATTGAGCCTACGTCGCAACCCAAAGGTGGGGGCCCCTGTAAAGAAAATGGACACCCATGTGATGAATTCTGTAGAATTATGGTGATGGTCAATGTTAGCCCATTGGAATTTGGTCACTGTTTATTAGTTCCAGAGCCCACCCAGTGTTCACCACAGGTCCTGACCCCCGCTGCCATCCAAATCGGAATCGAATCTGTGCTGCTGAGTTCTGACCCGGGCTTCCGCGTGGGATTCAATAGTCTTGGTGCGTTTGCATCTGTCAATCATCTCCACCTTCATGGATACTACATGAAGCAGGAGCTAAACTTAGAAACTGCTTCAACCCAACCCTTAGTGCCAGAAAAGGGATTTTACCGTCTGAGAGACTTCCCCGTCGGCTTTATGTTCTACGCTGAAATGGATGACCTTGAGAAAGTTGTCTGTGCCATTAGTCAGGTCACAAACTCATTGGTGGAGAGGAACAAGGCACACAACCTGTTTTTCACTCGAGGCTACCCACCTGGGAAGTCTGATGTGCGTGCCAGGCGTGGTGTGCGCATTGCCGTGTGGCCTAGGAGGTCCTGCTTTGGTGCCAAAGATGAATCTGCCTTCAATGTGGCTCTGTGTGAGCTGGCTGGACATTTACCATTCAAGAACAGACATGACTTTGAACACAGCACTGAAAAAGATGTGATGGCCATCATTCAGAGGTATCTGCTGCCTGACCAACAGTTTCTTCAGTTGGAACAGCAACTTACTGCACATTTACAGAAAGACATTTAAGCTTGATTTACCTGGAAGTGAACAATTGGGTTTATTATATTTCATGGGCATTCAAGTATAACTCAACAAGTCTCAACTGAATAAAACATACTTGAAATCGTAGTTTAAAACAAATCATTTTTCAGATGTATTACCACAAACACTGGCGTAATGCAGATCCTGTGTTTTTAGAATGTACAACTGTCCTGTATAGGATACCTGAACCTGCATGACAGGAGCGGTCCTCCGAACCCAAATAATATGCGCCTTTGTGCATACATTTATTTTGTCCCCCCACACCAAACTCGATCACGACACGCAGGTTAAAATATCAAAACAAAACTCTGAACCAATTACATTAATTTGGGGACAGGTTGAAAAGCATTAAACCTTCTATGGCAATTTTGCTAGCTAGCTAGCCAATTTGTCCTATTTAGCTAGCTTGCTGTTGCTAGCTAATTTGTCCAGGGATATAAACATTGCGTTGTTATTTTACCACAAATGCACAAGGTCCTCTACTCGCCAATTAATCTACACATAAAGCTGTCAACCGAATCGTTTCTAGTCATCTCTCCTTCCAGGCTTTTTCTTCTCTTGACTTTATATTGCGATTGGCAACCTTCATAAATTAGGTGCATTACCGCCACTGACCTCGTTTGTCTTTGTCACCCACGTGGGTGGGTACCTGCTTCTATAAACCAATGAGGAGATGGGAGAGGCAGGACTTGCAACGTGATATGCGTCACAAATAGAACTGACTTCTATTTTAGCCCTTGGCAACGCAGGTGATAATTGAATAATATAGATTTCTAAATGTATTTTGCAACGCGACGCAAGCGGTGTGGTCAGCCTGTTAGCTTCCAAGTACATATGGAAATTAAAAAGGTTTATGTATTAATGGCTTTTGAGGGTTACTGTCAATGATTTATTACTTTAAATATTTTTTACATCCATGACAGGCGCACAGGTATGTCAGTGAGCATAAGTAGCTTACTTCCTTTCCTCCCCACCATATTAGAATAACTTCACAAACAATTTTAGGCCTCACAGGTTGCAAGTTACTCCTCTCATCCAGCATTAGGACTACACTGATCTAGGTGAGAAACCAGGGGAGGACCATCCTCAGTGAGTTTCATAAAAATTGTGAAACATTAAAAGTTATCCTTTTTAGATACAACTACTAAATATAGTCACAGGTCACCAAATAGTTGATGAAAACATTGTTTTTCAAGGAAGATCTACAGTAGCCTCAGCAGCACTGTAGGGCAGCACCATGGTGTAGCTGGAGGACAGCTAGCTTCTATCCTCCTGGGTACATTGACTTCAATACAAAACCTAGGAGGCTCATGGTTCTCACCCACTTCCATAGATTACACAGTAATTGTGACAATTTCCAGAGGACATCCTCTAACCTATCAAAGCTCTTGCAGCATGAACTGACATGTTGTCCACCCAATCAATGGATCAGAGAATGAATCTAGCACTGAAAGCATAAGGTACAGCTAGCTAGCGCTGTGGTGCATAAATGTGGTGAGTAGTTGACTCAAAGAGAAAGAAAATAGTTGAACAGTTTTGAACAAATTAATTTCTTCCAAAATTGAGAAGCGAGAGAACTAGCTATTTTAGGTTGTATATATTTTTTACTTAGCTAGTGAATGCAGCTAGCAAGTTTAGCCTACTCAAACAGAGAGGGATGCGATGTTAGCTAGCTTGCTATGGCAATCCAACACTGGAACTTCAAGGTAAGCTTTTGGTTTTAGTAATTTATTGCCACCAGGGCATGCCGGTGTAACTTAATAATAATAATAATAATATATGCCATTTAGCAGACGCTTTTATCCAAAGCGACTTACAGTCATTCTAAACTGATTTCTGACTGTACTGAATGATAGTTTACTAATGTGTTAGTCCTGGTATGTTGACTATGACGTGACAACCATGTAGGCTGTGTGTAGTGGTTAGCGGTCTTGATATGAAGGTTTGGCTTGGAATGTTTTTTTTGCCTGGTCACAGACAGCTGATGTGTTGTGCACTGAAGCCCACAGGCGAAGGGAAAAAGTGAGAGGAGAGCACGTAGATAGTTGCGAGAAGGAATGATATATATACAACGAGCAACGTGATCATGCTGTTTTTATGTGGCTTCTATGAAAGTGAACTGTGTTTTGGTGTGATCAGGGGTGTATTCATTCCTTCAATTCTGATTTTAAAAAATGTTTCTTAAATACAAGCAAACAAAACGGGGATAAACATACATGAATTTGTCCAATAGAAACTTATGTTTCCAACTGTTGGGACTAATGATTACACCCTAGATCAGCTAGATGCAGGCAAGAGTGTGCAAGGCGGTATTGAATGTGTCACTGTGCCTTACCTTGATTGCTTAAAATTATCTCGACCAGTGCACATGCGTTGTAAACTTTAAGTCATAAGCTTTGTTTTAGCAATGAAATGATGGGTACAGGGAAAATTTGAGCATCATTTAGTAGCCTAAACCTATCGATGTTACATTGGGTGCTGGGTGAATGAAATATGAATGACAGTCATCCAATATGCTGTAATATAAACAAGGCCTTGCTCCTAAAAAAAGTATCATCCTCTCTCATCTTAAACGGCACTGACCACCACTCTGAGCAAAATAGTTAACAGTGGCCTGCGTGGGCCTTTTGGAAGTTCATGCAGCCCCTGTCAATTAAATATTTACTCCAATCATTGCACTCTTACACATTTTCCCCATTGTGACTTTTATTACAGAACATTGATACGCTTCCTGCTCAGTGTGGCTTCTCATGTGCACAATCAGATCCCTATTGCTAATGAATCATTTACTACAAACATCATATCTGCAATGTGAGTTTTGATGGGATGTTTCATACTTAAAGTGGCCCAAAAACATTTCCCACATACCACAAATAGGTTATTTCTCCTTCGTATGAGTTTGCATGTTTCATTAATGAACCCATGTAGTGGAAAGATTTTCCATACACTACTTTCTACACACTTCTATGGCAAAGTGCATTGTCATTTTGCCTGGGTGATTTCAGATTGGGCAACACTGGATTTCTTACCCTTAGTGTTTATATGGGAGCTTTGTCTTTACTGTTCATGTTTTCTTTGATTTTACAGGCTTAACCTGAGGTCCTCCAATTCCCATCCTATCCATGTTTTTACTCTTGAGCTGCTGAACAGTATGGATTCCCTACAGAGATGGGCTGAGAATCACTAGTTGGTTCTGATACTCTGTAGTAATCTCCACCAGTTTCTGTTTGTGCAGTTGAGGTGATGGGTAGAGACTCTTCTTTTCCATCATTTTGGGCATGATAAAGATTTGAGTGCAGAGTTGGATCCTCACAGTCATATTCCATAAAGGCAGGAAAGAACATGGGAGTCTTTGGTATCATCTTCCAGTTCTTGAGGCTGCTCTTCACACTGACTGGTTCCGAGTTCTTCCTTTATCTGTGTAGGCTCTGGGTCTTCCTGTCCCAGGCTGGGGCTCCACTACTTCACACAGTGCTGCTGCTCAGGGGGAACCTCTCCAGAGACTGACTGTTGACAGAGGATGTCTGGAGGCAAGTAGAAAGGAAGGACCTGAGATGTAGAAAAACCGTAAGCCTACAATAGGAAATTCAGACAAACGACATAGCTATGTACGTGTAAAAGCTGTGTTATTTTTCTATAAACTTCCATACAATAAAGGTTAAATAGACTAACATTATCACAAACCTGCTCGGGGGGTTCTACTAAGCTATATGGAATTGTTTTAAGGTCATACAAAGGATAATTTAGCTTTTTGATTTGGAATTTTATGACCACTTGCAGTAACAACAAAAATATATTTTTAAAAAATATATATTTTTTTGGTTGGCCTTACTGCCATTAGCCCATACAAACGGATACAAATATCTGAGAGATAAGAAAGATCAGGAATAGTTTTTATTTTTTTACATGTATTTAACCCCCTTTTTTGTGCATTTGACAGACTCCATCTACACGGCATTCAGACCCCTTGACTTCTTCCAAATTGTTACGTTACGGCCTTGTTCTAAAATGGATTCAATAAAAAAAAATCCTCAGCAATCTACACACAATAACGATAACAGGTTTTATACATTTTTGCAAATGTATTAAATAAAAAACATAACTTATTTACATAAGTATTCAGACCCTTTGCTATGAGACTCAAAATTGAGCTCAGGTGCATCCTGTTTCCATTGATCATCCTTAAGATGTTTCTACAACTTGATTGGAGTCCACCTGTGGTAAATTCAATTGATTGGACATGATTTGGAAAGGCACACACCTGCTATGTAAGGTTCCACAGTTGGCAGTGCATGTCAGAGAAAAAACAAAGCCGTGAGGTCGAAAGAATTGTCTGTAAAGCTCTGAGACAGGATTGTGTCGAGGCACAGATCTGGGGAAGGGTACCAAAACATTTCTACAGCATTGAAGGTCACCAAGAACACAGTGGCCTCCATCATTCTTAAGTGGAAGAAGTTTGGAACCACCAAGACTCTTCCTAGAGCTGGCCGACTGGCCAAACTGAGCAATCGGGGGAGAACGACCTTGGTCAGGTAGGTGACCAAGAACCCGATGGTCACTCTGACAGAGCTCCAGAGTTCCTCCTTGGAGATGGGAGAACCTTCCAGAAGGACAACAATCTGTGCAGCACTCCACCAGTCAGGCCTTAATGGTAGAGTGGCCAGACGGATGCCACTCTTCAGTAAAACGCACATGACAGCCCGCTTGGAGTTTGCCAAAAGGCAGCTAAAGGACTCTCAGACCATGAGAAACAAGATTCTCAGGTCCGATGAAACTAAGATTGAACTCTTTGGCCTGAATGCCAAGTGTCACGTCTGGAGGAAACCTGACACCATCCCTACGGTGAAGCATCATACTGTGGAAATGGCAGCATCATGCTGTAGAAATGGCAGCATCAAGCGATGCTCCCCATCTAACTTGACAGAGCTTGAGAGGATTTGCAGAGAAGAATGGGAGAAATTCCCCAAATACACGTGTGCCAAGATTGTAGCGTCATACCCAAGAAGACTCGAGGCTATAATCGCTGCCAAAGGTGCTTCAACAAAGTACTGAGTAAAGGGTCTGAATTCTTATGTAAATGTAATATCAGTTTTATGTTTATAAATTTGCAAACATTTCTAAAAACCTGTTTTTGCTTTGTCATTATGGGGTATTGTGTGTAGATTGATGAGGGGGGACGACGACTATTTAATCCATTTTAGAATAAGGTTGTAACATAACAAAATGTGGAAAAAGTCAAGGGGTCTGAATACTTTCCAAATGCACCGTAATGGTTACTCCCCTGTGAGTCCTCATGGGACCCGTCAGATTAGTGCCAGTCCTCAAACATTTGTCACAAAAACAGCAATGGTATGGTTTTTCACCTGTGTGGATCCTTGTGTTGCTTTACATTTACATTTACATTTAGCAGACGCTCTTATCCAGAGCGACTTACAAATTGGTGCATTCACCTTATGACATCCAGCGGAACAGCCACTTTACAATAGTGCATCTAAATATTTTAAGGGGGGTGAGAAGGATTACTTTATCCTATCCTAGGTATTCCTTAAAGAGGTGGGGTTTCAGGTGTCTCCGGAAAGTGGTGATTGACTCCGCTGTCCTGGCGTCGTGAGGGAGTGTGTTCCACCATTGGGGAGCCAGAGCAGCGAACAGTTTTGACTGGGCTGAGCGGGAACTGTACTTCCTCAGTGGTAGGGAGGCGAGCAGGCCAGAGGTGGATGAACGCAGTGCCCTTGTTTGGGTGTAGGGCCTGATCAGAGCCTGGAGGTACTGAGGTGCCGTTCCCCTCACAGCTCCGTAGGCAAGCACCATGGTCTTGTAGCGGATGCGAGCTTCAACTGGAAGCCAGTGGAGAGAGCGGAGGAGCGGGGTGACGTGAGAGAACTTGGGAAGGTTGAACACCAGACGGGCTGCGGCGTTCTGGATGAGTTGTAGGGGTTTAATGGCACAGGCAGGGAGCCCAGCCAACAGCGAGTTGCAGTAATCCAGACGGGAGATGACAAGTGCCTGGATTAGGACCTGCGCCGCTTCCTGTGTGAGGCAGGGTCGTACTCTGCGGATGTTGTAGAGCATGAACCTACAGGAACGGGCCACCGCCTTGATGTTAGTTGAGAACGAAGCTTTCAGATGTTCACTCTGAAACGAGCCTATGCCACAATCAGGGCAGACATATGATTTCTCCCTTGTATGAGGCCTCATGTGCACTCTAAGTTGGGAACAAGTGCTGAATGAGTCCTTGTGTGCGCTGTCAGATTTAAATTCCTTACAAAAACATTTACGATAAATGTTACACCTAAACTTCGCTGTAAGGTGCATTTGCAGGTGATCTTTCATACTTTCCGAGGACTCAATGCATTTTTCACACACACCACAAGGATGTTCTATATCCATTGTATGAATTTTCACATGATTCACTAAAGAACACATGTAACGAAAAGACATGCCACACACCTTACAATGACAAGAAGCATTATGACGTTGACTGGGTGATTTCAGATTGGATGACTGTAGAATTCCTACCCTTATTATTGACACAGGAGCTTTGTCTTTTTACTGTCCATGTTATATTTGATTTGCTGGGCTTAAAACCTGACTGAGGGACTTAACTTTCCACCCCATTGACTGCAGAACAGTCTGGATTACTGCAGCAAGAGAATGACAGTCACTGGTTAGTTCTGATACTATGTAGTCCTCTTCATAAGGTTCTGTATGGATCTATTTAGTTGAGGTGCTGGGGAGAGATACCCTTTCTTCATTAACTTAATGTTGACCACGATAAAGATATGAGTGCAGAATTAGGTTCTCATCACAGTCACTTTTCACACAGGCAAGAGTGAATATGGAGTATTTGGTATCATCTTCCAGCTTTGGAAGCTGCTCTTCCCACTGACTGGTCCTGAGCTCCCCACGTTCCTCTGTAATATGTGTAGGCTCTAGGTCCTCCTGTCCCAGACCAGGGCTCCACTCTTGCACACAGTGCTGCTGATCAGGGGGAACCCCCTGATCACCATGGAGAGTGAGCTGCTGGAGGTCTGGATAAAATGACAATGTAAACGTCATGAGTCGCCAAGCGTAGACTGCAATCACAAAACACAATACACAGCATTAACATTGAAAACACAAAAGCTGATATGAGTTGCCCAATAAATACTGTACATTTTGTAGAGTAGTCGAACTAGACAAACTAACGAACCTGCTATGTGTAGCCTGATCTCAGGTTTAATAACAGCGACTTCAAGCAGCCTTTGCAGACAGTCGTTTTCCTCATTTGAAGGGGAAAGTTCTTCCTGGTACTCAGTTTGCGTTTTATTCAACTGCCCAGAATATCTCATCAACAGAACTGTTAATCGCTCGTTGAGAAAAACCCGTAACAACTGTATTGAATATTTTTTGTGATAACGTGTGCTCTACCCATGCCCGTTCTGAAAACAAAAGGTGAACACTGCACGCTATCCTGATCTTGCAGTAGCAAGCTAGGTATTGCCGCCACCACGATCAAAGCAAAGCTACAAACAAGACAACCGGGGTGCGTTCAGTTCATTTCAACGTGTGCTACGTTGCGTGACAGTTTGAGGTGCGTTTGCTCCCGTTTGGTGGGTGTGATCACTTGAAATCGCAAAACTCGTGCAGCACACAGCCCACAATCTCTCTCGGGCCCCTATAATCACATCGGTATCAAACTGGTCGTTCAGTACAGTATCGTTTCCGTTGAATTAAACATTCAATACCGTTCTGTCGTACTGAACGCACCCCTGATCCCATGGCAACGGTGCACGGAACATTAGTTGCTAAGCAACATTGTAGTGAAAGTTATTTTTTTGCTAGCTGCTACTAGTCAAGTGACCTAGCTAGCTATGAAGTTCACCCACACTTTTCTTGCAAGTCAAGACGTGTTTTTCATTCAAAGGTTTGGGGTTTTGTCTAACGTTATTTGCTGTTAGGAATGTTCAATAAAATGTGATAATATCTGAGAAGCTGTAACCAGTTACCACTTGTTGTTGTTGGTCCAAAGTTCTGTTCCTAGCTAAGTAATGTTAGCTAACTTAGCAAGCAACGCGTGAAAACTAACTTCTGTGGGAATTCTCTTTTGCAGTTCCACCCAGGATGTGCCCAGCATTGAAGACAGAAACAGAGATACTGGTCAGTGCTATAGCAAGTTAGTTAGATGAGAAACATTTTAACATGAGGCGTTGTACAATATTTGAAGCCATAGGCTATATTATTTTATTACAAAGTATCCTATGCCAACAAAACACAAACGTGATTGTTGTTGTGATCAGGTAAGATTGTACTTTTAACGTTACTAGTCAGGACCCGGTTTCCCGATAGCGATGGAATTTCGTGTTTTAATTATGCATATTTCCTACAGAGGCAGAATATGTAACATGCGTTTCACAAAACACCACACAGAGAGATTTGCTGTGCGTCGTTGGAGCATGATGTGTCGATCCTGATAGGATAGAAAGAAAGGGAGCGCTGCTCTCGGATCAGCTTTCTCCATTTAAATCTTTCCTTAACATTATCATTATTTCACAGAACTGACGAGGGATCAGCTCCTAGAGATATATAACTACCTACGGCTCTAAATATTGAGGTGGCTTATTCTAATGCTTACCCCCCAAAAAATGCACTGAATCGCCGATTTGCCACATCATTGCACACGTTAGGCTACACATCATATATTGAGACCAATTACAGACCTTACCCGAAAAGTATAAAATATAACTAAATTGATTGAACAGGAAATGTATTTCAATATGATTAAAATAAGCCTATAGCCAACTGTTTATGTTAATGCATCATCTCGGTTGCTTGTTTTGATTATTTGCAAAGACACTGGAAACTTTGTTTTCTAGTCAACTTTGATCGGAAGTTATCAGCGGTCACAGAGAGATGGGTAAAATCATGTGATTTCATGTTTAGCTGTTCTACGAATAGTCTGAGGCGGGTGTTAGATTACGAGCGTTTTCAAGTGCAACGTTAATAACGATGGATTTGGGAATGTCTCTGAGATTTAACGATGCTCCAACAAAGGTTCTAACGATTCATTTAGCCATAAGATGCTTTTGGGAAACCGTACCCAGATGTTTTACGGTTACTCACATATTTACAGTATTTTTACAAAATGATTACAATAATTGCAGTAGTCTATCACCTAGCCTGCTAAATGCAAGCTTCATCTGATTTATTCTAAGAGGACATCAGAGAATGCCTATGAGAGACTCATCCTGCACCACCTACAGCACTATGGACTCTTTACAAGTAGGTTGGCACTTGGCAACCTGACACAATTACTGGAAACTCAAGAGGCTTCCCTTGCATCATTTGTTTACATAAATGTTACTTGGTGAGACCTGACCTACATCATTCCACTCTCTGTCAAATTACCATGCAATTTAATCCTGCAAATCAATCAATTCAAGGGCACCAATCTTACCCCAACAAACAAGATGCCATTATGACCTTTTATACAGTAGTTGAGCATAGTACATGAGATTGTGCTACTGCTACTCTTGCCATATTAGCCAGTTATGTAACATGTTTACATACACAAATAAAATGTTTATGCATTCTTTGCTATAAACCAAGAAAAAAAAACATTACAGTGCTTCCCTCAGAAATGTCAATTCTCTCCTCTCAGGCACAGATAATTATTTCCAAGGCAACCTCTTAAGACAAAGATGGAGGGATTCCCACCACCCTGGCTCCAGCCACCCAGGGACCCACTCCTCTGACAGCAATAATTCCAACATGGAGGATGAGGAGCAGGAGCCTGGCAGGAGGGCATGTAAGATGAGAGCCACAATATGGACATGCAAAAAAGGACAAACATTACATTTACATTTAAGTCATTTAGCAGACACTCTTATCCAGAGCGACTTACAAATTGGTGCATTCACCTTATGACATCGAGTGGAACAGCCACTTTACAATAGTGCATCTAAATCTTTTAGGGGGGGTGAGAAGGATTACTTTATCCTATCCTAGGTATTCCTTAAAGAGGTGGGGTTTCAGGTGTCTCCGGAAGGTGGTGATTGACTCCGCTGTCCTGGCGTCGTGAGGGAGTTTGTTCCACCATTGGGGGGCCAGAGCAGCGAACAGTTTTGACTGGGCTGAGCGGGAACTGTACTTCCTCAGTGGTAGGGAGGCAGGCAAGAGGTGGATGAACGCAGTGCCCTTGTTTGGGTGTGGGGCCTGATCAGAGCCTGGAGGTACTGAGGTGCCGTTCCCCTCCCCTAACAATGTACTCTTCATCTGGATAGTAGTAGGGTAAGGGTTTTTGTTAGCGGTGTATAGTTGCTAAATGGTTCAAATTGGATTTGTGGTTAAAGTGTTAAGCAAAGCCCACAAGTTTGTGTCATGGGCAGATAGTGATGACTGATAAACAAGAGGGCTGGTATACCTTGTTGTATTTCACAATAGAGCGTGATTCTCAGGCTTCTCCAATGCTGGGTCATGTTACTTTTGGATGTGATGCAGCAGTGTAATCCAGTTGATTTAAAGCAATCCAGTCCACCTGCTCCATGTAATACCTTGATTACAGGATACAGAGGGCGGTGTCATTTTAGTCATCTTTTAAAGCCCTGTCATCCCAAAAGACCAGATTAGATCTCTATTGAATGCCTCTGCTAGTTACGGTTAAGCATCTTATTATTAGCTTCTACTACCATCAACCGGCTCTTTGTTTTTCTCAGCAGGATAGATCAAATATTATACATATAGTGCATTCGGAAAGTATTCAGACCCCATTACTTTTTCCACATTTTACGTGAGAGCCTTGTTCTTAAATTGATTAAATTATTGTTTTTCCTCATCAATCTACACACAATACCCCATAATGACAAAGTGAAAACAGGTTTTTAGAAATGTTTGCAAATGTATTCAAAAACAGAAATACCTTATTTACAGAAGTTTTCAGACCCGTTGCTATGAGAATCGAAATTGAGCTCAGGTGCATCCGGTTTCCATTGATCATCCTTGACATGTTTCTACAACTTGATTGGAGTCGACCTGTGGTAAATTGACCTGTGGTCAATTGATTGGACATGATTTGGAAAGGCACACACCTGTCTATATAAGGTCCCCAAGTTGACAGTGCATGTCAGAGCAAAAAACAAGCCATGAGGTCGAAGGAATTGTCCGTAGAGCTCCGAGACAGGATTGTGTCGAGGCACAGATCTGGGGAAGGGTACCAAAATAAATCTGCAGCATTTAAGGGTCCCCAAGAACACAGTGGCCTCCATCATTCTTAAATGGAAGAAGTTTGGAACCACCAATACTCTTCCTAGAGCTGGCTGTCTGGCCAAACTGAGCTATCAGGGGAGAACAGCCTTGGTCAGGGAGGTGACCAAGAACCCGATGGTCACTCTAGCAGAGCTCCAGAGTTCCTCTGTGGAGATGGGAGAACCTTCCAGAAGGACAAACATCTCTGCAGCACTCCACCAATCAGGCCTTTATGGCACATGGCAGCCCACTTGGAGTTGCCAAAGAGCACCTAAAATATTTTCTGGTCTGATGACACCAAGATTGAACTCTTTGGCCTGAATGCCAAGCGTCACGTCTGGAGGAATCCTGACACCATCCCTATGGTGAAGCATGGTGGTGGCAGCATCATGCGGTGGGAATGTTTTTCAGCGGCAGGGACTGGGAGACTAGACAGAATCGAGGGAAAGATGAACAGCACAAATAACAGAGAGACCCTTGATGAAAACCTGCTCCAGAGCGCTCAGGACCTCAGACTGGGGATAACGTTCACATTCCAACAGGGCAACGACCCTAAGCACACAGCCAAGACAACACAGGTGTGGCTTCGGGACAAGTCTCTGAATTTCCTTGAGTGGCCCAGCCAGACCCTGGAATTGAACCCGATCAAACATCTCTAGAGAGACATGAAAATAGCTGTGCAGCAACGCTCCCCATCTAACCTGACAATGCTTGAGAGGATCTGCAGTGAAGAATGGGAGAAACACCCCAAATACAGGTGTGCCAAGCTTGTAACTTCATACCCAAGAAGACTCGAGGCTGTAATCGCTGCAAAAGGTGCGTCAACAAAGTACTGAGTAAAGGGTAGATGTAAATGTGATATTATGTCAATGTAATATTTCAATTTATTTTTAATACATTTGCAAAAATGTCATCATGGCATATTGTATGTAGATTGAAGCAGATAATTTTTTAAAGATTTTATCCATTTTAGAATAAGGCTGTAACATAACAAAATTTGGAATAAGTCAAGGGGTCTAAATACTTTATACAGTGTAGACATTGTTAATGTTGTAAATTACTGTTGTAGCTGGAAACGGCAGATTTTTAATGGAATATCTATATAGGCGTACAGAGGCCCGTAATCAGCAACCATCACTCCTGTGTTTCAATGGCATGTTTTTTAAATTAATTTTTACATTTTTTATTTCACCTTTATTTAACCAGGTAGGCTAGTTGACAACAAGTTCTCATTTGCAACTGTGACCTGGACAAGATAAAGCACAGCAATTCGACACATACAACAACACAGAGTTACACATGGAATAAACAAAACATAGTCAATAATACAGTAGAACAAAAAAACAAAAAGTCTATATACAGTGAGTGCAAATTAGGTAAGATAAGGAAATAAATAGGCCATGGTGGCGAAGTGATTACAATATAGCAATTAAACACTGGAATGGTAGATGTGCATAAGATGAATGTGCAAGTAGAGATTCTGGGGTGCAAAGGAACAAGATAAATAAATACAGTATGGGGATGAGGTAGGTAGATAGATGGGCTATGTACAGGTGCAGTGATCTGTGAGCTGCTCTGACAGCTGGCGCTTAAAGTTAGTGAGAGAGACATGAGTCTCCAGCTTCAGAGATGTTTGCAGTTCGTTCCAGTCAGTGGCAGCAGAGAACTGGAAGGAAAGACGACTAAAGGAGGAATTGGCTTTGGGGGTGACCAATGAGATATACCTGCTGGAGCGGGTGCTATGAGTGGGTGCTGCTATGGTGACCAGTGAGTGAGCTGAGATAAGGTGGGGCTTTACCTAGCAGAGACTTGTAGATAACTGGTAGCCAGTGGATTTGACGACAAGTATGAAGCGAGGGCCAACCAACGAGAGCCTACAGGTCGCAATGGTGGGTAGTGTATGGGGCTTTGGTGACAAAACGGATGGCACTGTGATAGACTGCATCCAGTTTGTTGAGTAGAGTGTTGGAGGCTATTTTATAGATGACATCCCCGAAGTCGAGGATCGGTAGGATGGTCAGTTTTACGAGGGTATGCTTCACAGAACAGCGCAAACTGGCTCTAACCAGAATAGAAAGAGAATAGAGAATAGAAAGAGAAGTGGGAGGCCCCGGTGCACAACTGAGCAAGAGGATAAGTACATGAGAGTGTCTAGTTTGAGAAACAGCCGCCTCACAAGTCCTCAACTGGCACTTTCATTAAATAGTACCCGCAAAATACCAGTCTCAACCTCAACAGTGAAGTGGCGACTCCGGGATGCTGGCCTTCTAGGCAGAGTTGTAAAGAAAACGCCGTATCTCAGACTGGCCAATAAAAAGAAAGATGGGCAAAAAACACAGACGTTGGACAGAGGAACTCTGCCTAGAAGTCCAGCATTCCGGAGTCGCTCCTTCACTGTTGACGTTGAGACTGGTGTTTTGCGGGTACTATTTAATTAAGCTTATAGTCCCACTAAGCGCAAACCAGATGGGATGGCGTATTGTTGCAGAATGCTGTTGTAGCCATGTTGGTTAAGTGTGCCTTGAATTCTAAAAAAGTCACTGACAGTGTCACCAGCAAAGCACCATCACACCACCTCATCCATGCTTCACGGTGGGAACCACACATGCAGAGATAATCTGTTCACATACTCTGCGTCTCACAAAGACACGGTGGGTGGAACCAAAAGTCTCACATTTGGACTCCACAGGTCTAATGTCCATTGCTCGTGTTTCTTGGCCCAAACAAGTTTCTTCTTATTGGTGTCCTTTAGTAGTGGTTTCCTGGCAGCAATTCAACCATGGAGGCCTGATTCACGCAGTCTCCTCTGAACAGTTGATGTTGAGATGTGTATGGACTGTGTGAAGCATTTATTTGGGCTGCAATTTCTGAGGCTGGTAACTGTAATGAATTTATCCTCTGCAGAAGAGGTAACTCTTGGTCTTCCTTTCCTCATGAGAGCCAGTTTCATCATATCGCTTGATGGTTTTTGCAACTGCACTCGAAGAAACTTTCAAAGTTCTTAATGTTGGACTTAATGTTGGATTTCTGAATTGACTGACCTTCATGTCTTAAAGTAATGACGGACTGTCATTTCTCTTTGCTTATTCGAGACATAATATGGACTTGGCCTTTTACTGTTAATTGAAAGGCATTCCCGATGACTACCTCATGAAGCTGGTTGAGAGAATGCCAAGCGTGTAAAAAGCTGTCATCAAGGCAATGGGTGGCTACTGTGTGTTATTTCATATTTTTGATGTCTTCACTATTATTCTACAATGTAGAAAATAGTACAACTAAAGAAAAGCCCTTGAATGAGTAGGTGTATCCAAATTTGTGACTGGTACTGTATATATATACATATGGTGGTAGTACATGCCAGGTGCACTGGTTTGAGTGTGTCAAGAACTGCAACGCTGCTGTTTTGACTTACACTACTGTTGCATTTATGTTTTTCCTGTACATAGGTATATTTTTGTCATGAAATTCTATCACCTTTTTTTGTGATGCAGTGATGTTTTCTATCTATCCCCCAGTCACCTTGCACCTGGGACAGGCCCTCAGGACCAGGCAGCTGGTGATAGATTTTGACGGGGAGCGTCCCATCCCCCGGCTTAGGGAGCCCCTGGACCTGTTTGCCATCCCCTCCACCCCTTTCCAGGGGGTCCGCTGGCCCATTGAGTATGAGGTCTTCAAGGAAGCCATACACCACATAGGTACATACCACTGAACTGTATATGCTGTAACAAACACTAAGTGTTGTTTTGACCTTTGCAGTGTTTTGAACAGTCCAGAGCTTTCCATTACAGAGTTCTGTTTCTCAGTGGGCTCCACATTTTTTAACTATTATACAGTATCGTGTTAATCCAAATTGAAATGTTATTGTTATTGAAATACTGTATATTGCTGTGTTCTAGAGTGGGACCCTCCAGACCCAGAGCTGTTCTACCAGCCCACGGGCCATGAGAGGGCCCCCATGCCTGTCGGGGAGGAAAAGGGGAACATGGTTTACTGCATTGACCCAGGTAACCCTAACTCTATGTCAGTAACCCTAACTCTATGTCAGTAAGGTATATAGTGGTGCCCTTAGTAGGCTTTCATTTTCTGACAGTGTTACCTCTCTCACCTGTCCTTCTAGCTCCTGTTCTTATTCTTTACCCTGTTTAGGCACAAAGACCTCCTACTTCACCTACTCTCGTGTGGGAGGAAGCCGGGGGCCCATCAAGAGCTCCACCTCTTGTGCCATGCATCAGGACAAGTCCACCCTGGCCTTTGAGTCACGCTTTGAGAGCGGCAACCTGCAGAAGGCAGTTCAAGTGTGAGTCTACTGAGCCTGTATAACTGTTTAACCTATTTACAATTTACAAATTGTTGCTAAGTTGCAGGGAGGGTAACTGTGTGTAGGGAAGAATCTTTCCTTCTCACTCTCTTTCTATCCCCCTCTCCCCCTTACACAGCGGTGTCCATGACTATGAGCTCACCCTCCGGACCGACATGTACACCACCAAGCACACACAGTGGTTCTACTTCCGGGTCAGAAACATGAAGGCGGGGGTCACCTATCGCTTCACCATAGTCAACTTGATGAAGGCTAGCAGCCTGTACTGCCTGGGCATGAGGCCTCTGCTCTACTCTGAAAGAGCCGCCTGGGAGAAGGGAGAGGGCTGGCGCCGAACTGGCTCCAACATCAGATACTACCGCAACCAGCACCACCAGGCTGAGCAGGACAACAACACTACCACCAACACAAAGTCCCTATACTCCCTTACATGGACCGGCCAGTTCCCCTACGACTTTGACACCTGCTATTTGGCCCACTGCTACCCCTACACCTACTCCCACCTGCAGCGCTACCTCAGCCGCCTCACCTCCAACTCGGCCACCGGCGCCTACTGCAAGCTGCGGGTGCTGTGTCGCAGCCTGGCCGGCAATGCTGTGCACGTGCTGACAGTGACATCACCAGGAGGGGGGTGGATGGATAGGAGTGCCAAGCGGGCGGTGGTGGTTACAGCCAGGGTGCACCCCGGGGAGACCAACAGCTCCTGGATGATGCAGGGCTTCCTGGACTTCCTGCTAGGAGAGTCAGACGACGCCAGGCTGCTGAGGGAGACTTTTGTGTTTAAGGTCGCTGACGCACTTTGGGCCTTTTTATCTTTGTAAATATCCATGTGTTTCATTTATGTATTTGACTGCCATGTGGGATAAATTACGTTTTCCCTTCGGAATTATAAACACCCAATGAAGACACTAATGTTGATTGTTGTGTTTCTCCCTTGCGGACTTGCAGGTGGTGCCCATGCTGAACCCAGATGGGGTGGTTGTGGGGAACTATCGCTGCTCTCTGGCCGGCAGGGACCTGAACAGGAACTACAATACCCTGTTGAGGGACTCCTTCCCCTGTGTCTGGCACACCAGGAACATGGTCAAGAGGTGAGAGGCGGGAAGCAGGAGGATACTCAAACAGATGTGACACAGTCATGCCTTTCTAACCTATGGAGAGGTTTGTCAGTTCACTCTGCCTTTTCTGACCTCTGACCCTGTTGCCATGGTTTTCCCTCTGTCCTTGTTGTTGCCTTGGCACCCAAGACTGATGGCTGAGAGGGACGTAGTGTTGTATTGTGATTTCCACGGTCACAGTCGTAAGAACAACGTCTTCATGTATGGCTGTACCAACAGCGATGATGCCACACAACGGCTCCATGAGAGAGTCTTCCCGCTCATGATGAGCAAGAACGCCAATGACAAGGTTCCAATCCCATTGAAATATAGAAAATCATATTTTTTTTTACTGGAGACCTGGCCAAGAAGGCATCTCCAGTATAAAACCACATTTATGTAAGAAATCACAGCTAGGGAGTCAAACACAATGTTTGTGCCCTCTTCCTGAAGTTCTCGTTCAGGAGCTGTAAGTTCAGAGTTCATCAGAGTAAAGAGGGAACAGGACGCGTCGTCATGTGGAGGCTAGGCATCAGGAACAGCTACACCATGGAGTCCACCTTCGGAGGCTCCACTCTGGGTAAGCATGCACAGGGTGTAGTGTGTGTATATGTGTATGCATGCTATAGAGCTTAATTTCCATTCTGTATTATAGGGAACAGGAAGGGGACCCATTTCACCACCAGGGACCTGAAGTCTCTGGGGTACTACTTATGTGACACACTGCTGGACTACTGTGATCCCGACCCAACCAAGGTGAGTGGAGTCAACCTCTCACTACCACAGTGACCAAGGTTACATCTCAGCTTGTCATGTTGATGAACCATAATGTGTGTGTGTGTGTGTGTGTGTGTGTGTGTGTGTGTGTGTGTGTGTGTGTGTGTGTGTGTGTGTGTGTGTGTGTGTGTGTGTGTGTGTGTGTGTGTGTGTGTGTGTTAGACCAGTCACTGCCTAGCTGAGTTGCGGGCGATGTTAAGGCAGGAGCTCAGAGAGAGGCTGGGCCGGGAGGTCGACTCTGATGGATCTCTCAGCGTCTCCATTTCTGACATTGAGTCCAGGTAAGGAAGGTTTTAGAGCATCACACACACACATACACCTAAATGTCCTTTTTGTGTCTCCTCCACAGTACCAGCGGCTCAAACAGCACAGAGTCTGATGGCCTGCCTGTCCATCTACTGAACCGAATTGATGAGGTGCCGTTTGAACCTTAACCTTCGTATGACCTCAGTTATGTTTGTGTACAATAGCTTTAACTGAGTCTAATGCCAACTTATTTTCTAGCAGAGCCAAGTGAAGAAGAAACACCTGAGGAGTGGTAAGGAGAGGAACAGACTGAGACAGGAGAGAGTGAGAAACGTCGACCCAAAGGTCCTCCACAGGAACATCAAGAACATAGTGAGAAGAACACACGCACACATTAGTGCAGCTCATCCACCAGATACAATGAAACATACAGTGGTCCCTAATACATAAAAGGCTGGGAGAGACATACAGACAATATAGCGTGATTGGGCGAGTTCGTTTTGCATTGCCTTTTGCCCCGGAAGGGTGGAGATTTCACTTTAGGAACAAAACAAACTCGCCAAATGACATTCTTCCTCCTGTCTGTCTCTAGGACCCTGTGCTACCCACTGAGGACATGGTGAAGGTGAGGATCCAGGAAAAGACGGTGGCCATGGTCAGAGAGAAGAAGAAGAGAGAGGTATGGATTAGAGAGAGAGAAGCTCACACTCTTCCTCATTTGCTTAGACAGATTGTGGCTTTTGCATTTCCCCAGTATCTCATTTCTGAAGACATGCGCTTCTACTTCTGATGTAACGGTATAGGTGCCGTTTGTGGTGAAAGTGAGCCGTCAGACAGAACGCTCCTGGATCCCCCATCCCACCACTCGCATCGGGGTCATAGGCCATGTGACCCTCTGGCAGGAGGAGGAGTCAGAGAAGGTAATGGCTGCCATTCACCCTTCAATCCCTACTGCATGTTGATAGTTTTGCATTGTCATTAAAGTACTGTTACAGTTCAAATTTTCTCACGGTATTTCACAACAACCTGGGCCTAGAACCCCCCCACCTCCCTTCCCAACCTCTTCTCAGTAGGTCAATGCACTCTGAGCATCCCCACCCCATCAAACTTGACAAAAGGCATGAACGAGCAGTGATTGTTTTGTCCTAGTTTGATGCTCAGCATTAACTGTGTTCCAGAATGAATACCTGGATGCTGTAAGGGCTGCATACCTGCGTACTCAGCCACCTGTCACAGGTACATGGACTTTTATCATTAGGAATGGATTTAGTTTTCTGGCCACGTGACTAAAGAAAAACAATTTTTTTCTTTCCCAGTTTACATGCAGAATGTTCAGGTTGCCATTTATTGTCATGAATCTTGCCCTGTGTAATGAACACGATGGGAGACAGAGAGCTGGTTTCCAGCAGGTGTTTATTTGTAAAGGACCACAGGAGGAGGAAGGTAGCTGGGTCCAGGGGCAGGCAGAAGGTCATACACAAGGGGTCCAAAAAGGCAACAGTACAGGCAGGGAAAAGGCTAGTAACGTAGTCCGGGAGATCAGGCAATAGGTTGATAACAGGAAATCCAATAGGCTAAAGTACAGGCAGGGAATAGGCAAATGGCATCGTTAGGGAGGCAGGCCAAAACTATCATACACAGGAGGATTAATTACAGGAAACCCAGCTTCGAATAGAAGTGTGTCACAAAACAAACGATACCTCACAATGATGGGGTGCAAAGAACTGAACTACATAGTGTGTGACAATGACATACAGGTGTGTGAACAGGTGATCAGAATTCAGGTGATTGGGATCTGGAGAGTGAGCTGCGTTCAGGGTATCTACGTGTTTGAGAGTGTGAGTTGGAATCAGACGTTACACCCTCTGCAGAGTGGCCACTTGCTGGCACAGTCACAAAGTAATACAATATTATCTTGACCCTAACCACAATGCTAACCCTAATGCCTAACCCTACCCTTAAATGAATTAATTAATTTGTACTTTGCAACTGGCCCATATAGCAGAAATCGCTCAGTTCAGCCTCCAGGGCAATATTTATTACAATAAACATCCCTTCTTCAGAGGAGCCGGAGGAGGAGCGGCTGCAGTATTGGAGTCCCCAGCTGCAGTTTGGCTCCTCCCAGGCCCCGCGGCCGGGACCTCAGCGGCGCCCCTTATCTTTTACAGCTGTACAGCAACGCGGCTTCTCTGTGCCTGTGCCCACCTCGAAGATCAGGGTTCACACCACCCCCATTCAGCAGCAACCCATGCCCTTCAGCCCCGATCACAGAAGCCACGCTGGGATGAGAGGTGGGTTGGAGCGCAGAAATAGAGTGGGTAGAATGAATGGTACAATATTGACATGAAGAACACACACCCAATATGAAGTTAGGTGTTCACTAACTGGAAAGTAGTATGATAGTAGAATTAAAATAGTATGACAAAGAACTGCAATCAGGAGTGTCGTCAGTGGCATTATTTTCCACCCCACAGTTTAACAGATGCTAATCAAACATTCCAAATATTGCTATTGTAAAGATGTTCGATCAGTATGAATGCTGTTATTACTCTTGTCTTTCAGAGAGGATGCCTGCTTTACACACCAGGTAACTACAGTAAAACATAGCGGTAAAATATGCTCTTTATTGAAAGTTGACTTAATTTATGACTAAACATACAGGACTGGGACCGTACAGTCTGTCACACACACGTGTGTTTTGTGTTGGAAATGTGTCAGTTCTCCCCCAGTAGTTCCGGGCATGCAGTGCAGGGTGGTCCCTGAGTTCATCCCGCCACAAGGCCTGGAGCCCTGCCGCTCTTCCAACGTCTACCCAGCCAAGTCCCACCACCAGTGGCCACGCCCAGAGAAACAAGGCCACGCAGCCCGGGTCTCCAAACGCTACTACATGCCAGAGGCTCCAACCTCTAACACAGATGCCCTAGAGCCCCTATGGAGGAGCCCAGAAAGGGACTGCACAGCAGGTGTATCAGACGCTATGCCTGTGGGTGAGCAGGACCAGAGTGGACCTCAAGCACCCTTTGAGAAGCCACCGAGTAAACCTGGGACAGACAGTAACTCCTTCCTGCCAGACCTGAGGCACATAGACTTCAGAGGGAAAAGGTTACTGTCCTCTCCACACCAGGCATTTTGACTTTCTAGTGCATCCAGTTATAGTGCTGTACATAATATACTGTATATTGGTATACACAGTATAATACAGTGCATATACAACAGATGTTTATTTATGTTTCTTTCACTCTACATGTGAGAATAATTCTCTCCCTCTGAGGTCCTGCCCCAGCTATAACCCCTCTTCCCTCCATCTTTCCTCTGTAGCTATGGCTGTCTATGGGGAGACCAGGCAGGGGCTGGAGTACAGAGGCAGGGCCCCTCAAAGAGAGAGCCGCTGAGGGGGGGAGAAGGCAGGCGTGTATGTGGAGGAGATGCAGCAGCAAGGCGTGTGAAAAGCAACCACAGGTACTGAAAGGGTATGCCACCCCTTGGCTTATACCAGTTTTATATTTAAGCAATAATGCCCGACGAGGAGTTATATATGGCCAATATACCACGGCTAAGGGCTGTTCTTAAGCACGACGCAACGCGAAGTGCCTGGATAAAGCCCTTAGCCATGATATATTAGCCATATATCACAAACCCTCAAGGTACCTTATTGCTATTATAAACTGGTTACCAACGTAATTAGAGCAGTAAAAATAAATGTTTTGTCATACAAGTGGCATATGGTCTGATATATCACAGCTGTCAGCCAATCAGCATTCAGGGCTCGATTCACCCAGTTTATATGGTTCTTTATCTTACCAGCTAGTACGTCTAAAAACTACAGTGAAACGCTAAACTTGCTTGCTCTCAGTGGAATGCTTAACTTGCATTCAGAGCTAATTTGAATGGTACCCATTCTTCTCAGGTTGGCCCAGCAGACATTGCAAGAGGATAAACAGGAAATGGGCATTTTACCCCAGATGTCCTCGACCACCCACACCAAGATAGATCATCTGCCCCGACAGCTAGACAGTCTACGTAGGCTCCAGAAACTCAGCCTGGCCAATACCTCCAGGTTCCACTCCAGTGGGAGAGGGGCGGAAGCAGGGACAGGGTTGGATCTGGAGAAGAGGATGGTCGCCAGACCGTCAGGGTCTGCCCCTCCTCGCAGTACAGCACCTTTGAGCTGAGAACCAGGCAGGGACACACATTGGCAAATGTACCAGACAGACGACTGCTGATACGAACCCCTGAAGATGGGCGGAGACTATAGGAAGTTTCTGCTCTATTTTGACCACAAGAAGATGTACAGCACATTGCCTTTCAGGTGGATATCGAAATTACATGTATTTTTGCCTTGATTGTGTGACTTTCTTATTTGATGAGTCTACGTGTCACTTTAAATCTAACTGAACTGTTTTGCATACTTTTTATAATATTTTGTATCCATTTTTCATCATGTAAATTATTTATTTTTCATTTCTCAAATGGGGGCGTAATCAGATTGAGTCACTCCCAATGCAGAAGTTATTTCTGTTAATCAAGAGACAGATCATCATTAATCATAAAGTATCATATAACATCAGTCCAGAAAATACTGTCTCAGTATTACTGGGCAGCACGCGTAATATTATCAAACTGTGTATGCGTGTCTTCATCATTCAGACACAATGTTACTGTAGCATAAACCTTGTGAAACATAGATATTTAGCAGACTTAAAATTAGTGCATTCATCTCAAGATAGCTGGGTGAGACATCCACATATCACGTGACAAAAAATATATACAGTTTGTATTTTTAGTCACATATACATTTAATCTCTTCACATCTGTACAAAAAAAATCACTGAAGGTACACATGGTATAAAAATACATATGTAAATTGCTGGACATGGTCCACTGATAACAAAACTGAGGGCTGAATCCTAACTTGAGATACATGTAAGTAGCATGTAAGTTTCTCCTTACTCATAATCAACATTAGTAGGAGATACAGTATACACGACTCTCTTTCCTGTGTTTCCAAGTGTTCATCTCTTTCTGTGTGTCCGCTCAGCCGAGCAGTCAGGCGGCCCTCAGCTCCTGAATCCCATCAAACCAGAGCTGCCAACTCTCACGCATTGACTGTGAGACATGGATTTGACCCTCATCTCACGCTCCCACGGCACACCTCTTACATCTCACACATTGAAAAGTACTGCATTTATTTTTCTAATTCATGTTGTGCTCCAAATCGTTTTGAAATTGGAAAATCTGCGACCAAGGTAAAGATTTTATTCAGGTTGGATATTCGACGGATATTTGCCTGTAGTTTTCCTAACGTCCACCAACAGCAGTTAGGGACCGTCAACGTATTGACAAATCACATTTTTAACATTTCAATAGCTCTTTAACCATTACTCCTAAAATGTTCAAAACGGATTCTCGCTAACCTGATGGCAGAGACA
Source organism: Oncorhynchus keta (assembly GCF_023373465.1). Classification (NCBI taxonomy): domain Eukaryota; kingdom Metazoa; phylum Chordata; class Actinopteri; order Salmoniformes; family Salmonidae; genus Oncorhynchus; species Oncorhynchus keta. The sequence goes on along the minus strand of NC_068442.1, from coordinate 16,107,848 downwards.
CATATTGCACACACTATTTTTTTGTCAATTTACATCTCGCACTATTTTAAATTATTTATAAAACATCTTGTAATTCAATAGCGCCTTGGTCATGTCACAAACCTCAAATAAGGTTCATAATGTACACTCAGTGGGCCTACTCATTGCACACCCTTTTGCTTGTCCATTTGCATCTCATGAGATTTTATGACCTTTTCATGACCTACAACCCTTTCAGAATATCCACTGAGTACCAAGGTAAAGACAGTTTCAGGTTGGATATTCGCCAGATATTCACACTTTCAAACCTCAATAGCTTTCAAACCACTTGAGCCACAGACTCCAAATAAGTGTCATGATGTTGGAAACATTGTACAGATCGATTTGGACAATAATTCACTTTTCAAAGCTAGTAAATGTGAGCAGCTTTCCGTATTTGTTAGGGAGCGTAAACAAACTTGTCTTACATTCGAATTTCAAGAGCTCCTTGGTTCAGAATGTCCACTCAGTGGGCCTACACAGTGCACACCCTTTAGTTTGTCCATTTTCATCTCACACGTTTTTACATGCATTTTTCAAACTTTAGAATTTCAATAGCTCCTTGGTCATGTGACCTAATGACCTCAAACAAACTTCAGAAGGTTCACAGACTAGCCTTATATATTGCACACTCTTGTTTGTGTACTGTAATCTCATGTCAATTACACACCTAAGAAGTGTGCAGTGGACATATACCCATATTGCATAACTTTTAGTTATGTATCTATATTGTTGTACATTAATATAATATTAGTTTGACAATTAGCCCCAGATTTTTAGCAACAAAAAAATATATATATAAATATTTATTTTTTTGGCTTGCCTGTTTTGCATGTTATTTTGGCATTAATATGTGTCACATATCAGTTTGCAAACAATGTCAAAAATAAATGTATATATATATATATATATATATATATAATTCAGTTAAAACCTCTACAGGATTGGTGTCCCCCCCCACGGGACGGTTGAGCTAACGTAGGCTAATGTGATTAGCATGAGATTGTAAGTAACAAGAACATTTCCCAGGACATAGACATATCTGATATGGATCATTATTGTTAAACTAACTGCACTGTCCAATTCACAGTAGCTATTACATTGAAAGAATACCATGCTTTGTTTTAGGAGAGTGTACAGTTATGAAGTTGAAAATGTAATAATAAACCAATTAGGCACATTTGGGCAGTCAATACAACATTTGAGCAGAAATGCAATGGCTCATTGAAACATTACACTGCTTCCAAATTGCGCCTAACTTGGAATATTACATTTTGGCCTTGTTCTTGCATTTAAAGATGATGGAACAAAAAAAAATAAACATGTTTTTCTTTGTATTATCTTTTATCAGATCTAATGTGTTATATTATCCTACGTTTCACATTTCCACAAACTTCAAAGTGTTTCCTTTCAAATGGTATCAAGAATATGGTTAAGGTCCTTGCTTCAGGTCCTGAGCTACAGGCAGTTAGATTTGGGTATGTTATTTTAGGCGAAAATTGAAAAAAAGGGTCCGATCCCTAAGGATTTATTAAAGCTGCATACACACATGTTCTCTTTTTTTGTTTTCTTGAGTAAGGCGGCTCTACCATGCAGTTGTTTCAGCCTAGCTCAGTGCTTTCTGTGGTGGTGGGGTGAGCCAGCAGAAGATATGGAGCGTTGCGCCATGATTGGCTCAGTGTTCTGTCACTCATGGGGACAGTATGTCATCTCCAAGTTTAAGTGCTTAGTAAAGGTAGACATAAAACATGTCAGCCTTTTGGGTTCTGCCATAGAGTTATATTACCAATGCCCAACCAAGAAGGCTCAAGGTCAATGGCCACAGATAAAATTACGTCAAATTACATTTTATGTACAGTAGCTTTGATTGGACTGATCATGTCAACATCTTACTTTCAAAGTCTTAGCTAGCAGTAATCATCATGAATCAAGTCGACAATCTACTGGCAAATCCTAATTAATCCTTGACATATAAAGATAAATAATGAAGAGAAATTATAGATAAAATGTATCGGTGCTCATCGGCCATTGGACATAAAGATTTCACAACAAGTTGGAAATCGCAAATTCAACAATGATTTGTTTCGAGGGAATCGGTGGCTAACTGCAAGCATTGCAAAGAAACCACTAACGTTAGCCTGCTAATCAATTTTTTTTCTTCAAGAGTTCCCACCATAAATCCGGAGAATGTCATACTTCGATGACAAAATTTGCCCACAAAGGACCGCTGCGCCACCTTCACAAGGTGAGTCCAAATATGTATTGTATGCTGCTGCATAAATGATGTAATATGCCAGGGAGATATGTATACTGTGGCTAAGAAAGTAATACTAAGTGTATGTTGTGTAGTAAGCTGTTAGTAACCCATGTGCCTCACTCTAATAATTTGGTCTATTTTCACCAATGCGCTATTGTAAACACATCGTTCATGCTTGTTTGGTTACTTTTTTTGTACAGCTTTGACAGTGCTACTGATAGTAGTGGTGGCGGTTGGCTTACTCGTGCAAATTCAACACACACATCATTCTATAATAGAATTGTGTTATTTGACGTGTCAAATTAAAAGCTTATTTAACATGTCAAATAGTGTTATATGACTTGTATTGTTTTTGACACGCAAAGACCCAAATGGCGTTCAGTGTGCCTCACCCTAATAATTTGGTTTATTTTCACCTCTTAATTTAGCCTACTGTTCTAACTTGGTGGTGCACATATAGCCTATATCCTGTTTTAGAGAAATGTAATAATCCAATATTGTAAGAGCTTTCATTGTCTGGTTATATGCCCCCTTTATTTATCCTATGGTTCTGACTTGGTGTACAGGGAGAATACTGTAAGAATGGCCCATGTTCTGAATTCTGCAGCTGTACATTTCAAAAGTGCTGAACAAATAGTTATGTTGACTACATCCATCGTCACTTGCTCATTGTCTTAATTTAAATTACGTATTGCCTCTTATCCGCTTGTCGTCCCCTTATGCCATAGTTTGTACATCTCAATTGTCAGTGGAAACCACATTTGTTTAAGCAAGTCAGCCATATCAGCTATGTTTTTTTTAAAGGCAGTAAATGAGGCTGAGTGAACTGTTTCGCTGCCAGAAAAGGCTCTGCTGATAGCTAGGTGTAGCAGTGGTAAGGTGTTGGGGCAGCTTTATGTAGTCCCTAACAGTTTGTGGGCACCGTTTGTCACCGTTATAGTGCAATGAATGTATTGTTTAGTGTTGTGTAGTGGCTTTGCTGGCATGTGTCCCACATTGTTTTTTTGCCTCACCAAGATGTACATGCTAAAATCGCCACTGTCATATGTCCCTACGACAGATCATTTTTAAAATTCTTATTTTTCAGTCAAGGGTGCATTCAAACGTGAAATCGCAACCAGCAATATAATTGAGCAAGCAGAGTTCATTGTAATCAAAGGAAATGGAGAACCACTCCTGGGCAAAGATACAGTCATGAAACTGGGGGTTCTGAGAATAGGTGCTGATGTCGCAACAGTGACAGACACCAAGCCCTCAGACACCACCCCCAAAGCCCACAGTGACAGACCACAGGAAGAAGGTCAACCAAAATGTAGAGAAAAGTTTGGACATAGACATTGTAGAACCTGTTAATGACCCCACCCCATGGGTAAACCCAGTGGTCATTGTACCAAAGGCAAATGATGAGATAAGAATGTGCTTAGACATGAGACAAGCAAACCTGGCTATAATATCCCAACAATAAACGAGTCCAAAGGCATTGGACCGACAGCAGAGGGAGTGCAGTGATGCACTCCAGGGACCCAGAGAGAACCTCAGAAGTGAGAAGCTGCCTGCTGGGAGTGAGAGCACCGCAGGAGAAACACTCACATGGATCCGATGAGAATGTGAGGATTGCAGCAGTGAGTGCTACACCCAAAGCACTGACTACCAGAGAAGTAGAAGAAGACTCAGCCAAAGAGCCAGAGCTAAGAGAGATAATGCTATTGCAAGTGGACATTTTTAGAACTGTAAAGCTTATGCCTCAATAGCGAGTAATTTATGTGTAGTTGGATACCTAGTTCTTCGCAGAACAGGCATCATGCTGCCACAGGCATTACATGCGCAGGCACTTGCACTAGCTCATGAAGGACACTTGGGAATAGTGGGCACAAAGCAGCATCTCAGAACCAAGGTTTGGTGGCCTGGCATGGAAAAGGAAGCTGAGAGACAATGTAATTCATGCCACGGTTATCAGACAGGAGCTAGATCTGACACACCAGAACCACTGAGCCTTGTGGGAGTAGTAAAACTGTGGAGAAAGAGGAGGAGCACCTAACGTAGCCTTTCACATTGTGGATTCCATTTGCCAGAGGTTCGTATAGTAGTCTACATATCCGACCTACCTCAAGCTAATATGTTTTGTGGGTTGTGATGCTTTCCAAGGCACTCTTTTGGGTATTACTGTGGGCGCAAGGCAAACCTGCAGTTGTTGGATGAGCGAGTGCTGACCATCGTGGGTGGAAAACCTGCTTATCTTCCTGAACATCCGGACCAAGGAGCAACGCTACCTCCACTCCTGTAGTGGGGGAGGTATCACACCACCATGGTAGTGTCAAACAAATACACTGGCCCTGGATAACCTTGACACACCCTCATTTTAAACCCATCTGTCACTGTGTTTCTCTGCAGGCCCACCCCAGTAAGAGATACTTTGCTTTGGCAGAGAAGGGAGACCAGCCCAACATCGTCATCTATGAATATCCCTCACTACAACCCTACCGCATTCTCAGAGGTATGGGAACTACAACACACACACAAACTATTAGGTTTTTAACAATTTATGAAGCATATGATCAATGATCAAGACATTTGGTCTGTGGACTTTAACTGTGAGGGCACCCTGCTGGCCAGTGTGGGTAGTGCTACGGATTACTTGCTGACATTGTTGGAGTGGAGGCATGAACAGGTGATGGATGCTGCGTTGCAAGGCCTTCGTTCTCACAGGACGTCTAAGGGTCACCTGACAACGCCGGGCAACTCACCACCTCCGGATCAGGACACAAGAAGTCAGTAGCAATCAATCAATCCAAATGTTTTTGTGTACTTGCAGTTTTATAAATTTGTCAAAAAGCACTTTATAGAACGCCAAACCCCCTAAGAGAAAACAGATTTCATCATGAAATATGGACAATAAAACCATAAATGGCTTATTATATGTACAGAGTCGTACACCATGTGAGTTGATCTCTTATCATCCATTCCTCTAGGCTTTAGAAAATGGCCAGCACTTTTACTGATCTCAAACTGAAAGGCCTTCTGGAAAGGTTTAAGTAGACTACCCTGACAGATATCGTGGGGAAGGTCTGTCCACTGCTCTTATCATTCAATTCCTACTATTGCATTGAAAATGACCCAAAGCAATATGCTCTTTTCCTGTTGTTCTATGTTGTCCCGATCACATCCCTTCTGTCTGTGTGTTATTGGGTTCTGAGAATATGAAATATACTTATTAATGTCACTGAGGGAAAGAGGGTAATGCATAACATTTACATGATGTCAGATAAAGTTATTATTAGCCATCAGGGATCCGAGGAGAAGAGAGACAGTCTGGTACCAATCACCATGACGGCCGTGAGTTGGGGAGGAGTGAGCACTTTGGGGTAGAGGTCAGGTCAGATGAAGTGAGGAAGAACAGGTTCTGTCTAGCAGCAGAGATGCATTGGCTGTTCAGATGTTTCGGAGACTCAACATAGTCACATATCAGTGCTTGTGTGAATATGTCATTGTCTAATGCAGCTGTATTGATCCTCTGGGAAGAATTAACTTGGTTTTAGCTTTCATAGTGTCCATTGAGTTTTTACTCTGAGAATTAGAACCTAACAGTGCCAAGTGGTGTCTGGGTCTGAGTGGGGGAACATGCTAGTGTGGGAGAGGGGTCTGATAAAGGTGGAGATCTGCCATAAGGGTGGAAGGACGTGCCACGCTGGCACCACCCAGCAGTTTGTCCTGGACGAGGAGGAACTCATGACCATTGGCACTGACGGAGCCATTAGGGTAACCTTTCAGATATAGTACAGTCCTCTCAGCCCCAGTCTAAGAGGTCTCTGCTAACCCTAAAAAGCCAGCCTGAACAACTGATCTGTGGTCAGTTTTGCCTGCTGTGTAATATTTCTCCCTGATGATGTCACTTCCTCCACCCTGTGCAGGGCTGAGACTTTGAGAGTATTGACACGGCGGACTGTAACGATGACATCGGTCTGTTTGAGATCGAGCCCATGAACAAGATTGTGATCGGACGCAACGTTAGCATGTCCTCCATTGTCATGGGTAATCCTGAATGAATCTTGAATAATGACGAGTGAGAAAGTGAGACACACATATCATAGCCCCCCAAAAATGCTAACCCCCCTACAGTATTTGTGTCTCCATCTTTCTCTCTGATCATTATTCTCAATCCATTCAGGATTACCATATTCAATTCTTATTATTTTTTACAATTTAATTAAGTGACTCCAAAATGACACAAAACATTACTCACCATTAATTTCTATTGGGCACAAAATAATCTGAAACACAACCAAAACAAACAGCAAATGCATCCAACAAACGTGTAGTGACAAGCTTGACGTAATCATTGCGTGCTATGAACATGGGACCAAATACTTTAATACACATAAGTTAATTTGTCCCAATACTTTTGGTCCCCTAAAATGGCGGGACAACAGTATGTAGAAAAAGTGCAGTAATTTCTAAACCGTTCACCTGATATGGATGAAAATACAGAGCCAAAACAACAACATCACTGTTCCAATACTTTTTGAGCTCACTAAGTTACACTTGTCAGACTTAACTGTATGGTAAAATAATAATTTATGTAATGCCTTGTTTCCTTTCACTAGGTCTCAAAGCGCTTTGCTTATCTATGTAATGTACTGTGTGTTGAGAGTGTTTGCCCGTGCAGGTGTGTGTAGGTGAACCCTAGAGGAGGGACTGGTGGTGGTGGGCTTTCAGGACGGAGTGGTCTGTCTGCTGGAGCTCTACAACCCCCAGATCTTCTGGGTGGTTGCCGGACGCAGTCTCTATGGCGAAGCTGAGCTCCTTCTCAAACAGACCTTCATACCCCACAATGCACCTGTGGCAGCCAACGGGTTCGGACTAGCGAGTGCCGCAGACTGTTGACCAATGTGAAATCAATCATTCGCTCCCATCTATAGACAATCCACTTGTAGATCAAAAACCAACTGGATGGGTATAATAACTGTGGTGTATTGAGAAATGTATTATGTGTTAATGAGTTTATATTTAAAATGGTTGCAAATAGCCAATGGGATTTGTATGCAGGGGTTCAGTTATTTGAATTAACAAATGACAATGGGGTTTCCGTTCTTGCATTGAAGTGATTGGATTACGAGATGCAAGGGCGGTAAAAGTTCAATGATGTATGGAAGAGTTGGGCTGTAGATACTGTAGAGCAGGGGTGTCAAAGTCAAATGGACGGAGGGCCAAATAAAAATTTAGCTACAAGCCGAGGGCCGGACTGTTCGAATGTTCATTGAAAAAATTTTAAATGACGCATATAGTCTAGTGAACCTAATTGAACCTACTGAAAACCTAACAAATATATTCCAATATGATCAGATAAATAAAGCAATATTTTCTTATGGCTCTGTCAGTAATCTTTAATTTTCAACAGACACAAAAGACAAATTTCCTTTATATAAAAATCCCCATAACATGAACATTAAATGAAAGAAACCGGTATTCAAGGCACCATCAGTAGCCTATATTTTCTATTTTAGCAAAAGTGGGCTAAATTTACTTCAAAGAAAAAACAATAATAGCAATTTTCTATCATCCACTCAACTGAAATATTTTAAAAATATAATTGGATTGAAATACAATAAAATAAAGTGCAAAAATCTATTAATCAAAAACAACACTTTGTTTAAGGAGAAGTAACATGCAGTGAAAACAAATATTAAACTTTAACTTTTAAACTTGAACTGAGTAAAAACTCTAAATATGTGATTGCACAGTAATGTTCACTTGTTTGAGGTTGAGGGTGATACTTGGTGGTGTCCCATCTTTTCCACAAGTTCATCAATGTTCGGGGTAAGGCTCTGAGCTGAGGAAATCCTCAGAATTGAGTGGAGGTGTTCAGCAGTAAGTCGACTTCTGTGTGATGTTTTGTTCAAGTTCATCAAAGAAAACAGTTGTTCACACAGGTATGTGCTGCCAAACATAGACAACGTTTGAGCAGCCTGGATGCGCAGCTGGGGCATTGTGTCGGGGAGGAAACGGGCGAACTCCGCAGCACCCACTGCCGCATATTTTGCCCTCAGTGCATCATTGCATTGGAGGTCAATCAACTCCATTTGGAGGTTTGGTGGTGAGCTTTCCACGTCAACAGCAAATGGGTTACCGAGCAGTTCCAACCTGCTTTTTTGTGCTTCAAAGTCAGCAAATCGGCGTCGAAAGTCAGCGGCAAGCATACCTATTTTATCAGCCAACTGTGCGCTCGGGAACGCACTGGTAGAGAGCTTCTCTTTCATGGTCTGGCAGCTGGGAAAGTGGCTCAAATTTTCTTTCCGCATCTGCGTCTCCCACAGAGTCAGTTTGGTTTTAAATGCCTTCACTGTACTGTACATATCAGAGATGACACGATCCCGACCCTGAAGCTGCAAGTTCATTGCATTCAGATGACTCGTAATGTCACACAGAAAAGCCATTTCACACAGAAACATTTCGTCTCGGAGTTGTGTTGTGTCTTTCCCTTTGCTGTCCAAGAACAGACAAATCTCCTCACGAAGCTCGAAACATCTTTGAAGCACCTTTCCCTGGCTTAGCCATCGCACCTCTGTGTGATAAGGCAAATCACCATGCTCCGTTTCTAACTCCGTCAGAAATGCCTTGAACTGGCGGTGATTCAAACCTTTGGCTCTGATAAAGTTAACTGTGCGCGTGATGATGCTCATTACATGCTCCATTTTCAAGGCTTTACCGCACAACGCTTCCTGGTGTATGATACAATGATAAGCTGTCAGCTCACCTGTCGCGTTTTCCTCTTGCATCTTTTTCCCGTATCTTCGCCACCAGTCCGCTCCTGTGTCCACACATCGCAGGTGCTCCGTCGGTTGTCAAACCCACGAGTTTTTCCCAAGGCAGCTCCATCTCATTTACACATCTTGACACCTCTTCATACAAATCATGCCCCGTAGTTGTGCCATGCATAGGACGTAAAGCCAAAAACTCCTCTGTCACGCTTAGGCTGGAGTCCACTCCGCGGATGAAAATTGACAACTGGGCAATGTCAGAAATGTCGGTGCTCTCATCCACAGCCAAGGAATATGCAATGAAATCTTTTCCCTTTTTCACAAGCTGCTCTTTTAGATTGATGGACAACTGGTCTACTCTCTCGGCAATGGTGTTTCTGCTCAGACTCACATTTAAAAAGAGTTGCCTTTTTTCTGGGCAAACTTCGTCACAAACTTTAATCATGCAGTTTTTGATGAAATCCCCCTCCGTAAATGGCCGGGCTGATTTAGCGATCTCTTCTGCCAAAATAAAACTGGCCTTGACAGCAGCCTGGCCTTGTGATTTGGCTTTTTTGAACAGAGCCTGTCGAGATTTGAGGCCTCGTTTTAATTCCTCTGCCTTTTGTAGCCTTTGTTCCATGTCCATATTCTTGTTTTTGTCCGCGTGTTTCGTTTCATAATGTCGTCTCAGATTATACTCTTTCAGTACCGCCACACTTTCTCCACACAGAAGACACACAGGTTTTCCAGCTACCTCCGTGAACAAATACTCCGACTCCCACCTTGTTTGAAACCCCCGGTTCTCAGTGTCCACCTTCCGTTTTGCCATTTTTGATGGGTATCTGAAAGTTAATTTTACTGTGATGCTGACAACTGCTGTGCCAATAAATATTGAAATGAAGCAGCCTACTGCTCGGTGCGTCACCGTTGCATTGTGGGAAATGTAGTATTGGTGCGTGTAAAAGATCTGCGGGCTGCCGGCTTGCTGCGGTCTGCGGGCCGGTTCTAATAATAAATCAAGATCATCCCAGGGGCCGTAAAAAACCTTCTCGGGGCGGATGTGGCCCGCGGGCCTTGACTCTGACATATGTGCTGTAGAGTGTAGTCGACTGTAATGTGTTAAGGAGAACATTTAAATAGATCTGTTCCGGTTATTATAAGTACACCTAGGAGTCTTCAGTAAAAGAACCCAGCTTCTTAGGATGCAACAATAACCAATATCAATAAACCTCCCCTCCACAATCTCTCCTTCCCTCTCCAGAGCGGGGTTTCCTAAACTCGGTCCTGGGGACATCCCTGGGTGTACGTTTTGGTTTATGACTACACAGCTGATTCAAATGACCATATCCTCGTCAAGCTATGATTATTTGAATCCGCTGTGTAGTGCTAGAGCAAAAACCAAAACGTGCACCCAGGGGGGGG